>NC_143231.1:11701627-12015115 GCF_030267445.1 Bombyx mandarina | reverse complement strand
GATCCAATAACCTTTGCATTAGATGCCTTCAGCTCTAATACTAGGGGCAGGCTTAGGGACCCCGGTAACCGTACTCGTCGAACTCGACAAAGAGGTCGACGTGCAACCTAACCCATGCATCAGCCCGCTGAGTCTCTCGCCGGATCTTCTCAGCGGGTCGCGATTCCGATCCGGTAGTAGATTCATTCGCGAAACAATTGCTCTTGAGTTGTTAGGTCTCCTTCGGAGGCGCTCGGGCAGTTGTTAGCAAATCCCACCCCTCTTGGCTGAGCCTTTGCTCGCCCACCTGTCCTGGTGAAACTGGAAAGGCCTTCGGGCCACCAGTAAACTTTCAATCATAAAAAAAAAAAAAAAAAAAAAAGATTGACTTCCACGGTGGAGGAATAACATCGTGTAATAAAAATCAAACCCGCAAAATTATAATTTGCGTAATTACTGGTGGTAGGACCTGTTGTGAGTCCGCGTGGGTAGGTACCACCACCCTGCCTATTTTTGCCGTAAAGCAGTAATGCGTTTCGGTTTGAAGGGTGGGGTAGCCGTTGTAACTATACTGAGACCTTAGAATTTATATCTCAAGGTGGGTGGCGCATTTACGTTGTAGATGTCTATGGGTTCCAGTAACCACTTAACACCAGGTGGGCTGTGAGCTCGTCCACCCATCTAAGCAATAAAAAATATATATATACATATATTTATTCCTTAGATGGGTGGGTGACGGAATTTACGTCTAGCTCTGGTACAATATCGTGATGTGAGTTCGCTTGTCTAGCTATGGATGAAAAAACAATTTGTCCGCAAGAAATCGTGGTCACATTCCCACTTTAAGCCTCTACAACGGAAGCGAAATTCGTAAAAAAAATGCAATGAAAAAGTTCTAAAAGCATGACTAGGATTCAGCTTAATTTAATATAGGTAAAAGGATGAAACCTGCTTCGTGGAATAGTTATTGAGTTATCAGGCACCAGCACTAAGAAATCCGATAAGTTAATTTTGAATTCAATGTCCATTGAGATATTCCAGGACTTAAATTGATATTCTAGTTGAAATTGTTCCTATCAAATTCATATTAAAATTTGGTTTTTTGAACAATATTGTTTTGAAATGATATTTATCAATGTATGTTTGCTATATGTATATAGTTTTTTTTAATAGCTTATATGGGTAGACGAGCTCACGGCCCACCTGGTAGTAAGTGGTTACCAGAGCCCATAGACATCTACAACGTAAAAGCCGCCACCCACCTCGAGACAGGAATTGTAAGGTCTCAGTTTTAACAGTACAACGGCTGCCCCACCCTTCAAGCCCAAACGCATTACTGCTTCACGGCAGAAATAGGCAGGGTGGTGTTACCTACCAGTGCGGACTCGCAAGAGATCCTACCACCAGTAATTATGCAAATTATAATTTTTCGGGTTTCATTTTTATTACATGATTCTATTCCTTCACCGTGGAAGTTAATCGTGAACATTTGTTGGGTACGTATTTCATTAGAAAAATTGGTACCCGCCTGCGGGATCCGTACACCGTTGCATCGCTAGATACGAATACACCGGACGTCTTATCTTTTAGGCCGCGGCGACTTTACATCTAAGATAAAAATTCGAAAATTGTAATTGATAGATTTTGTCATATAAATTAGTATAAGATCAATAAAGATTACATTGGCTCTGCGACAAGTGACAATGAGGTAGCTATGAAATAGTTTTCAGAAATACGAAAAGACATTGTAATTCCTTTACAAACAAGACCACGTGCTAAACTAAAGCCAGTACACAATAGGAATAGAAAAGTTATCCAAAAGCTAAATTAAAGTCAGACAATTCGTGTTGTGAATAGTTCTCCAAAAATCTAATTTTTGCGATAAGGCAAAGGGAAAATTGGCTTCCGACCTTCTAGTGTCATTTAATATTTGGAGCCTTACCCATTTGTTTACGATAGTATTACCATATCAGATAGCAGGTAGGGAAAATTGAAGCGATACCCACAAAATACGGAAAGCTCGAAAGGGAATATGAGAATCGGTATTAATACAAAAACCCTTTTTGAAGTGAAAACTTCTTTAGAATCGTTGTGATTTCAAACCGGATGCAATGGAAAAAACGACAGGTAAGAGACACAAATACAAAAATGTGTAAGATGAAGCCAGCAAAGAATGAGACAGAAATATACATACTATTTAATCCCTCGCCATCTGTGAGATTTTTTAATACTAACGTGTGTATGAAAGCTCTTGTAGTGAATTTTAATTTAGGATTATACGTGAAATTAAAATATCAATTCACAGAGGGCGCTACCTTACAATTATTTACTAATGACAAAATTTTACATATACTTAAGACGTTTAGGATAATTGTATTTTAATTTTGGAAGGTTTCACTTCTACCACGTGTGAATTGCACACATTTTGTTTTTTTATTTCTTTATTGCTTAGGTAAGACGAGCTCACGGTCCACCAGATGTTAAGTGGTTACCAGAGCCCATAGACATCTACAACTTAAATGCCGCCACCCACCTTGACATATGAGTTCTTATATCTCAGCTTTTGCAGTACAACAGCTGCCCCATCATTCAAACCGAAATGCATTACCGCTTCACCACAGAAAAAGGAAAGGTGGTGGTACCTACCCGTGTGAACTCACACCACCAGTAAAAGTACGACCACCCTTTTGATCTCAAGGATCCTTAGGCCTTCCGATCGGATAATTCTACAAAGAACTATATATCATATGGATATAATAATTCTACTGGATTATTGCTATTTTAAATTGCTTTGTATATTTGACGATAATAAATGAATTCACGTAAAAAAAGGCAAAAAAGGCACTAGCAACATATTATTCTTTACATTTCAATCCATTAATATAAAGGTAAAGTTTTGAAAAAATGTAATGTAAAAACAAGCTATAGTGAAAACGTAATGGGTCACTGTCGAGAAAAAATAGTAGTGTCCTAAACCCTCATATCAGCGATTCCCGACGCAGATTATGTCTACCTTTAAAGAGGAAAAAATAAATTCACAGACTCACGCTGTAGTATGAAAATAATTGCTTTTTGTTCTTTAAATATAATATAATAGAATTCGAATACACCAAACGTTATATTAAAATTTTTATTTATCATAAACGATTAATTAAAAAAACTGATAATATCGACATCATTGAAGGTGATCCAAATTGAAAATCAATTAACTTCTTTTTATTAGCAATTCTTATCAATGTATCTGAGCAAATCAATAAGGTATTAAATTCTAATGTTATTGTTCCAGTTAAAATAATTTATTATGAATTAACTTCAAATGGTTGAAAAATGGGTGAATGGCAAACCATTAAGTAAGTAATACATTGAAAGTGGCATCTATGTACCGTTTTTATATTCGTAGTAGAATCAGGGGCGGATTAATGAAGACTTTTTTTATTGCTTCAGAGTTTTTTTTGTCGATCAAGACCGTGGCTGTTTTTGGGAAACGGTGTTATCGGTACCACGTTTTGCTATTCGACAAATAGATCTTAGTGACAGTTATGAAATATTTTTTTATCTTCTATTTTTAATCTCTCTAAATCTAAATTTTGTACGCGTACCGGAAGACGCAGCGTGGATAGGCCTTCCACAAGATGGACTCATTGAGGTTTTGAGATTCGCTGGGATCTGCTGGACGCAAGCAGCGCAGAATCGATCGTTGTGATGAGGCTCGGGAGATGCGTATGTCCAGTAGTAGACGTCTATGGGCTGATAAAATAGAATAAAAAAAATTGTAATGGAATTAATTTGGTTCTGGTCTAATAATACTCATATTTTTATTTGCAATACTGAAACAATAACACGGAACCACTGATTTATCTTGAAATTCAACGCAATATGCAAACATTAATGTGGGTGACTATTGAGTCAGGGAAACAAAAGGTTAACCCTTTTAGCCTGAAACACCCTACATAAGTACCAGAAAAAAAAATCTCTTTCCGATCCGTTCCCCAGATTTCTGGCGTTCATTTTAATCACTCGCCGTCGATCAAAGGGCGCCGGGCCTAAGTCACAGGCTTACGATTTGATCTATTGAGTTAGTTAACTGCCGAGCATTGATTGGGAATTTATCTAGACACACTGAAAAGCTTTTTTAGGATTCGCTTGTAACTAAGTTCTTTTAGTAAATGAAGCTCGGATAGGTATTATGGGGTTATTCCGCAAATTCTGTGTACTCTACAGAAAAGCTGAATTCGTCTCAGAAACAAGATTAAGCTCTAAGTAATCTCTCAAAATGAGTACGTTGATAATTAAATGAATCAAAAATTTCTTCGTTTTCAAATTTTCCTAATCTAACATTGAGTACGTACATAATCGCGACAGTCATCAGAGCCAACAAACCTAGCTCCTATCGGGGCACATCCGTAATTCTATTATTCTGTCAGAACACATTATGCCCATGCCTAAAGATTGTTGAAAGCGGAGGTCACCTACGATAGCTTAGTAGTGTAAGACAAAATATTCGGCTACACAAATTTTAGACATTTTTCTTTAACAATAACTTTATCAAAATGGTAAATTTCTTGTTATCATTTGGCTATTCTTTAGAGTAACTTTTTATTGTTAAGAGGGTAGGATGAGCTCGCGGTCAATATGGTGTTAAGTGGTCACCGGAGCCCATAATAATCAACTGTACAACAGCTACCCCACCCTTTAAACCAAAACGCATTACCGGTTCACGCAGAAATAGATAGAGTGACGGTACCTAACCGAATGGGTTCAGGAGATGATGAAGATGTCAGCACTTTGACTAATCTTCTCTCTTTGCAATCAATAAAAAAACTGTAGTATGTTTTTGTATTGTAGGCTTAACAATGTTAAAGATAATTCATCAGAGTTCATCTCTACTTCCTAAAACCATTGTGCTGATAGGCTCTTAACCAGCTCTAGAATTAAACTAAGCGGTTTCAGGATCGCTATTCATTACTTCTACAAAGAAGGTTACGAACGAAAATGAAGATTTCATTGTTTATAAGCAGTTTCGTCGTATCCCTGGTGAGCCTATTCCTCGCATACGTGGAAAAATATCATAAATAAACTTTTTAGTAGTGATCTGGTTTTTATGTTCTACACTGCACACACACTAGAGACCTATCAAGATGAAGAGCGTATTATCGGTGATCGCTGAATAAATTAATGTCGGCCATTACATTTCGTGAGGGATTTTCTTTGTCATGAATCCGTTGTGTACAACCATTCTCTCCATAACAATGCCTTGAATTTATCTTGGCTTCTTTGTATATTCAAAATTTAAGTTAAAAGACGGAATAATTTATTGTTAGGGTATTCGTATAGGTAGGTTTTCGATATAAGCCTAACTTGTTATGCCAAGTAGGAGCACTAACTTGGAAGCTATTGTCTTAGTTAAAGATCATGTTCACAACCAAAAAAAATATTCTTATCATACGTATGTGCATATATACCGCTGCCCTTCCTAAGAGATGAGGTTAAAATCTTTTTTCTCTTCTTTACCCGTGTCTACCCAATGCCGAGTATAGGTATATTAATATGCACTGCAGTTTTTCGGTCTCTTGCTTTACACACCTAGTCCTTATCAGCTATTTTGACTAGGTTTTCGGTCTACCTCATTAGTTGTCTGCCACCTTAAGACGTCCAGACGTCCATAAGGCGAGGTCTCTATTCCAGTACTTTTATGGCCAACTGATTGACAGTACGACGATATATGTGGCCAGTCCACTTCCACTTTCTCCAAGCAATCACTTTGGTTATGTCAGTCAAACCAGTACTTCTGCGGATTTTGGTATTGCACACCCTATCACGTAAAGAAATGCCTAACATAGCCCGTTTCATGGCTATTTGCGTGACTTCCATTTTTGTCAATAATTTTGTTATCAATATATATAAAAAAGAATTGCTGTTCGTTAGTCTCTCTAAAACTCGAGAACGGCTGAACCGATTTGGCTAATTTTGGTCTTGAATTATATGTGGAAGTCCAGGGAAAGTTTAAAAGGCAGATAAATATGAAAATGGTCGGAAATAAATAAAAATAACAATTTTGTTTTTCCTTTGATATGTCCCCCGTCGGACGGATTCCTTTTGTTTGTTTTAAGTTTATTTTATACAAAAGTTTAGGTCTTTTATTTATCAATTGAGGCACTACGAAGTCTGCCGGGTCAGCTAGTTTGCAATAATTGTTATCTTAATCTACCATCGTCGAATGCTTAATGATGTTTAAATACATAAAGCGTTTGTTAATGTATTTCATTACAATTGCATCGTTAAATACGTTGCGAGTTGCGCCGCGTAGGGCCTGTGAAGTTGTTGTTCGGTTAATTTGCGTCAACGTTATCGCTGAACTAATGGCCCGACGTGAGGCGTGGGGTTTCAGCTTCTGGCGTTACGCCAGACATTCACGTGACCACATAGATCTATAGAATTATATTGTGTTATTACTTTTTACTTTGTAATGTACCACAAATTATCCTAATGATGGAACTTCATGTCTAAGTCTTTACAGACTATGGTCCTCTAATCAACTCAGATCAGCGATAATTTCGTTAGAACTCAGCAAACATCCGCCAAAAATACTTTTCAAAAGTTCCAAAGTTCATGCCGGGTACTATTTCATCTGAATGTGTGTCTACCTAATGTAGTCTTTTGTAAGATATGATAAAATATAATTTATTAGTTTAACTGTTATAGGAACAAAGAGTATTTATTATCAATCTCCAAATTATTTGAATATCGTATTAATGGATTCGTTTAAATTTAAAATTTGTGATTCACATCATTGAATTTAACACTAAAATACTTTTTCAATCAAATCGAATCATTGAAGTATCTTCTAGCTTCGATTAAGTCTCTAACTTTGACCGAATGACCGACCGAGCTTACTGGTGGTAGGACCTCTTGTGAGTCCGTACGGGTAGGTACCACCACCCTGCCTATTTCTGCCGTGAAGCAGTATTGCGTTTCGGTTTGAAGGGTGAGGCAGCCGTTGTAACTATACTGAGACCTTAGAACTTATATCTCAAGGTGGGTGGCGCATTTACGTTGTAAATGTCTATGGGCTCCAGTAACCACTCAACATCAGGTGGGCTGTGAGCTCGTCCAACCATCTAAGCAATAAAAAAAAAGTGTATTAAAAAATCGTGTCAATTCTAGATTATTAGTATCAATGCGTAGAATTATAGGGTGGTGCATTCTACACTTCGTGGCCCCGCATACAACGCGCTTTCTCTCACAAGCACTCCGGGTTTTTGCTTGACTGCTACATTTTTGGTACTACACACCCGTATACAACCTTAATTTGGTTGGTTAGTTGAAAATAATTAATAGAGTTAAGTTTGAGTTTACCTATTTCAGATGAAAGTTAAACACGGGATATAACACGACGCGATCAAATTGGCAATTACTTTTGTGGCTAAATTAGTTCAATAGTGCTAGTTTTATATTAGGTGAGATTATCATTAATTTTATGATTTATTTTTGGCCAGTTAAATACTATTATTATAATACTCGGTGAACGTAATATTGTGTGTATTATCATTATTAATGATAATTTTATTTGGAATAATATCAAAGTTTATTAGTCACACAGAAATGAAAAATTCATTTTTATTTAAAGGTGTTAAATGACTTTAATAAATGAAATAAGTATATTTAATTTTAAAATAAAAGTAGAAAACGATTAGAAAATATTTAAAAAATTATTAGAGCTCATTCTGTTGTGATGTAAAGTTAAATAGTTGATTTAAAAATGCTTAATTATTAAAAATTCAGTTTTATGAACTATTCAATTTGATTCTCGTTTCAAAGTTTTTATCCATTTGTCAGTATTTTTTTCAATATATTAACTCTTCGAATATGTTATCTTTAATATCGTGGGACTAGTTAAAATGTTGATGCATTTGTCACTATTCTTTTCATTATATTAAATTTTCGAATATTATATTATCCTTAATATCGTGGGACTAGTTAAAAATTTGATCCATTTGTCACTATTCTTTTCGTTATGTTCAATTTTCGAATATGTTATCCTTAATATAGTGGGACTAGTTAAAATTTTGATACATTTGTCACTATTCTTTTCGTTATATTCAATTTTCGAGTATGCTATCTGTGATATCGTGGGACTAGTTATTGCGTATTCAGAAACGATACAAACACGTCCGGTATCACGTTAGTTTCTATAGAATTGAACGAATACGTGAAACTCAACAAGTGGACTCGAATAAAAACCCCTCATAGTTTCGTTTACGTTACATAGGTGTTCGTTTTACAGACAACTTCCAATAATATCTGCCGCGCTCAACGTTTTCGGGTGTGGTCTAAGTCACAAACTTGACTAAAATATGCAATAGAAAATTATTTCTGCGTAAAATACTTTATTTTCATTTAAGGGTACTTTAAAATTTTAGATGCGTAGTCCGGGTCTATTTTTGACTAAGCAGCGCAAGAAATAATCAGGATTATGGGGTAAGATATCGCGTGAACTCACAATATACTCTTCAATAACAATCGAACTTAAATTAAAGGCGTAAGTTCGCCCATATATTCAACAAAAATAATAATACTTAGTTATCCTAAAAAATGGGACTGCTATTAAATAACGAAAAGATCATAGAGAGAGAGAGAGAGAGAGTATTATTTATTGTACACCAAAAAACAAATAAACAGTGCGATACATTAAAATCAAAAAAGTACAATTGGCGGTCTTATCGCTAAGAGCGATCTCTTCCAGACAACCATCAGGTCATAATGACATGTAGAAGGACTTTTTGACAACAACTCACACATTCATTGAAATATATTTCAAATTGTAAAGATCAAATGGAGAGTGAATAATTCCTCCAGGCTCATTATTAATCTTAAGTTCATAATAAACTTTATAATAATCGTAGTCGACTTTATTATAAATATTTTTGGGCGTGCATCGATTCTACTGTCGTTTACCACCGTAGCTATATTTTATCTAAGCATTCTATTCTTATTGATGCAGATCATAACAAGGCTCTCAAGAGCATGGAGATGGCGTGATGCTGTTCAAACATTACACACCTCAACTTCTCATGTCCTGATTTAATCCAACAGAAAAACAAAGAAAACAAACTCCAGGTTTGTTTACTAAAACGTATGACTAAAAATTATATATAAAAAATTGTATTAAAAATTGCCTTGAAATGAAGGTATTTTTTTTATTTTTTTATTGCTTAGCTGGGTGGACGATCTCACAGCCCTCCTGGTGTTAGGTGGTTACTGGAGCCCATAGACATCTACAACGTAAATGCGCCACCCACCTCGAGATATAAGTTCTAAGGTCTCAGTATAGTTACAACGGCGAAGGGTGGGGCCCTTCGAACCGAAACGCATTACTGCTTCACGGCGGAAATAGGCGGGGTGGTGGTACCTACCCGTGCGGACTCCCAAGAGGTCCTACCACCAGTGATTACGCAAATTATAATTTTGCGGGTTTGATTTTTATTACACGATGTTATTCCTTCACCGTGGAAGTCAATCGTGAACATTTGTTGAGTGCGTATTTCATTAGAAAAATTGGTACCCGTCTGCGGGATTCGAACACCGGTGCATCGCTTCAACAATGCACCGGACGTCTTATCCGCTAGGCCACGACGACTTCAATAATAGAATGGAATAGAAAAATTCACTGTGCCGACCCCATCTAGTTGGATAAGGTGGAGGGAGACAAAATTGAAGATTGTATTAAAAATTACATCGCTTATGACTTAAACCATACGCCATTATGAAAAGAGTTCGTCGAATAATAGCTGAATGAAAGTTTTTGAACGCATCAGCCAGTCATAACAGACGCTCGCTTGTCGGCGGAGTTTGAAAGAAAAGCGACTATAAATGAACATGGAAACTGCTTGCACTGTGCAGAAATCAGATTTAAATCAATATCGTGCAAATATTTACTCAGAAGCATTACATCGGCGAGTAGCTAACGTCTGCACGATTTTGCTGAATGTAGCATAGGAAGCCACGCCTTTTTTACTTCAAAATTAGCCGGTGTATATATATCAAACCTACCGGACTTTAGTTTTCAATACGCTTTTATTAGCTTCAGACGTTAAGTATGTTAGTATGTATGTTTGTAACGGAATCTTTGAACATGATTTTGACCCCCTTTGGAACGTCGGATTAACTCGAAATTTGGTATACTTATTAAGGACAGATGAAAATTCAATATTAAGAAAAAAATATTTACTGAAAAAATTTAAATTCAACTAAAAAACAGAAAATAAATTTTAATAAATTTGAATTAAAAATAGTGTAAGAAAAATGATTTTATTGTAAAAAAAGCGTGGGGTATCAGTAGTTATAAATATTTTATGATCAGATATGAGTAGAAGGGTTATTTTGATAATATCCTCAAAAGCACTTTTTAAATCAAATTTATAAAAATCTATTTTCTATTTTTTACTTGGATTATCTATAAAAGCGTATTTTGTTACTTTTATTAACTATTATTGTTTTTAAATAATATTATGTTAATGTAACATTACATTGAGGAGTGAATGAGCCTGGTGTTAACTGGAATTCATGGGCATGACAATGACAATGCCGTCGCCCATCTTAACAAATGACGTCTAAGTCTCAACTATGTAGTACAGACACTAAACAAACCCATTAAATTGGAGCACAAGACTGCTTCGGGACAAACATAACGGTCTCTACTCATGCGGGTTAGTACACGTTGTACCACAAGTAATTACGCAAACTGTAATAAGTAAATTATGTTACTATACCGTGTGCAGTGCGTGTTAAACGCTTTGTTCAGTGGTTACTGGAGCCCATAGACATCTACAACGTAAATGCGTCTCCCACCTTGAGATATAAGTTCTAAGGTCTCAAGTATAGTTACAACGGCTGCTCCGAAACCCTTCAAACCGAAACGCATTACTGCTTCACGCAGAAATAGGCAGGGTGGTGGCATCTACCCATGCGGACTCACAAGAGGTCCTACCACCAGCAATTTTTCCTCGATGCGTCTGCAAAATATCACGTCTCCAATCACTCAACCGATCGACATGTAACATTGCATATACATATTATTATATTGTCACAGACATGGACTTAAGATATATTTTATACAGAAAAACATAATGTACTGGATCAAATGATTCGGTTTTCGGCATTAACACGAACGAAGCGGCGTGTAAAAAATAGGCATTAACATTCAAAACAGTGATAGAGTGATATTTTTAAGTGAATTAATAAACAATTACTATTTTTTTATTTTAGCGTTAATAACGGCTTTTCTTACAAAATGAAGAAGCACGTAATTTAAAGCTGAACGCTAGTCTTATCCGGCCTTCGCGTGTCTAGATAGACCAAAAAGCAATTAGCCTTAAATCAAACTGCCCTCAACCACGAATTCAGTTTATCTAGATCAAATTCATCCGTTGCAATATTATCTGAATGCACAATCTCCTGCTTAATGTTGAACATTCTCAGAAACATATCTTAGAAATATTATCTACGTGAGTTTTACCTATAAGGTTTAAACGCAAAAAAAAAACCTGTGAGACGGCGTCTTGTGAGTCCGCACGGGTAGGTGCCCTGCCTATTTTCTGGTGAAAGGGTAAGGCAGCCGTTGAACTATAAAAACTGAGACTCAGAACTCATGTCTCAGTGTGGGTGGCGGTAATTACGTTGACGATGCCTATGGGTTCCGGTCACCATTTGACACCAGGTAAGCCGTGAACTCAACTTGTCATTTACAGCTAAAAAAATGCAATTTATATTTCAACTATATACACATTGTAAATACACGTATGTAAAATATTTTAAAAATAAATTACGAAACTAAAATAAAAATCGATGCTCTCCATATCTACTGATGAAGGTTTATAATTTAAACAATCAAAAATCCAGAAAGCCTTTAATATTTTTATGTTAATTCTTACCCACTGAGTTTCTCGTCGGATTTTCTCACTGGGTCGCGATCCCAATCCGATAGTAGATTCAGCAAAGCAGTACTCTTGCTACGGCTAGTGTTAGCAAATTCTTTCAGGTCGAGTCCGTGAGCTCACCTACCCTTCCGCCAGCAGATGATATAAGATACCAGCAAATAGGTAGGAAAAAAGCAAATTCTTGGCAAATGCGAGATAAATAAATATTCACCGATCCAATTATAACACTATAGCCTATTAAAGGTACAAATCGCTTTAGAACAACAATCTTTTAAACTATAGCATTCAAATGACTAACTAATACATACATTTCTTAGTTAGAGCTGGCCTGGTAACAAAATAATGTGGTCTGAACCAAGTTACACGAAGATGATTATCGCGGTAACTACAAAAGCGTAGCCGCGGCGTTATCTTCTTGTGGAATCGGAAGAAACGTCTGACGGCTGGCCCAACGCCAACACTGCTCAGATAGGGAAATATATAGACCAGTGTCGAGGGCATTCGATAGGCCACTGCCTATCCGTTTGTGCGTGAAGCATTCATGCGTTTGAATCACGTCATTTCGGATCCTCCCGATCCACTAACGGTGCTTCTAGGTATCTCAAGCACCGGTCATCGTTCTTGTCGAACCCGACTCGACGAATAAATTAACCCTCAGACACAGCCCACTGAGTTTCTCGCCGGATCTTCTCAGTGGGTCACGTTTCCGATCCGGTGGTAGATTCTGCGAAGCACGGCTCTTGCTAGGGTTTGTGTTAGCAACGTCATCAGGTTTGAGCCACGTGAGCTCACCTACTAGTTAAGGCGACGCTGATATAGCCTCTCAAGGCTATCAGATTAGGTAGCCAAAAAAAGCGTCTGAAGGTTACGATAGACGTAACGCAAGACTTCCATGTCGCGTCTTAGGCAGTGGCAAACACTTGGCTATTTCTATGGGCCCCAATAGCCATTAAGCGCTACGTCGTTTGGGGGATTCGATGTACCAAGTCCGTATTGACGTTGTAAGCTGTTATTAACCATTCACAATTAGAATACTATGAGTGTTATTTCTTGAAGGTTTGTTGATGTTGTTTTGGAGGGCTTTTTGTCTCTACCACACTATAAAGGTATGTAAAGAATGCTACCTGTGAGTGTAGGTAGACCTAATCCACCAGACTCATATAATCATGTTCCTTACCTGTTTGTCCTTCTTCATACCAGATTTGAAAAGTAATCTTAATGATTAACAATTTGGTAAGCTGTCATTACCATCACGCCTTCTGCTGTTGATGTCAACAATCAATATTTCATTAGTCATCTTTCAATAATTGACTAAATACTTATTCTACTAAGGTAATCTAAATCTACTTATCTAATCTAGAAGTATCTAGAGTATCTAAAAGAATCTAGAAGTAAGTAAGAAACAAAGTACAGAATAATATTTTACTTTAACCGCATCATCCAATAACATGATTTTAGATTATTTTTTCACGTTCATACCAATCGTTATTGAGTTTACCCAAATAGAGCTGGGACAGAATACAATTAACCCTACGGCCCTTTAGGCTGGCTTGTCCTGTGTGACCAAGGAACCTGACAGAAAAACCGTGAGGTTTCCTAACTTGTTAAACACTTAACGACTTTCTTTAGACCTTTAGTGTTTTCATGAATTTGATTAGCTAACATGGGTAAAAGATGATTATAAGAAATACTTTATTTATTATTATTATTATTAAATTCTTTATTTCAGATAACAACAATCCATATAAATGTTAGTAACAGTTATTTCTTAAAACTAAGTTAGTAAGGACACAGCAATAAAAGAAAACAACAACAAACATACTACATACGATTGCAATAGCTGCATTACGAGAAAACCTTGTTATTAAATTACCTTTTAGGTTTTTTTTCCTTTTCGATTTATTTTAATTTTCATATACACATTAAATTATGTTTAAAATTATTATTTAAATTATTTTGGAGACATGTTGTCAAAAACGCATAGCGCTTACTAAACTTAAAGACAGCCTTTAATGATATTACTTGGAATGGGTTGTCATCTATACTTAATATATAAATCTACAGTGGTTTTTACGGATGTTCCGTTATAACTACTGAACCGTACATCCGATTGACTTGAAATTTGGTTTCCATATAGAAAATACATGTACTTAATGGATAGGCAAATATTTATATCAGTGTTGGACTCTCTACACCAGTTGCGGGGGCGGTAATGATGAGAATGTTTGTGGGGATGAGAAATAATAATGTTAATTTTAATAATTTTAAAAGCCCAGCGAAGCGGTCTGGTACAGCTAGTAATTATATGCGTATGTAGACGTTTATGATCGCGCAGCTAGCCATTGAAATATGCTTTTTTTTTCCTGATAGCATAAGAGGATATTCCAGCTACACGCCCGGACGGAGGAAGTGTGCCTCAATAAGACCTAGCCCCAGATGCAGTAACTACATCATGGTAAAACTTAAAACCGGCTATCAAAATAAAATGGGTACATAAAATTAAGTTTCTGTGCTGTTGACCATTTAAGAGTTCATCTATATGGAGCTAATTCTGAATTTCAATTCAGGTCACACTTACCTTATGACCAGAATTATTATCGAAATTTAATCAACGTGTAAAACCACTCTTTAGGATGAAAGATATTTGTTCTAATTTAAACTTGTCAGATCTAATGGACACGACGAGCATTGCAAGTTAAATAGGGGCTTGTAATTTTTTTTTTTTTTTTTTTTTTATTGCCTTTGTAGGCAGACGGGCATACGGCCCACCTGATGGTGAGTGGTTACCGTCGCCCATGGACTTCAGCAATGCCAGGGGCAGAGCCAAGCCGCTGCCTACCGATTTATTCTCAGTTACACAAAACCGGGCATTGCAGTTAGACGAAATACAGTCGCAAATATTTAATTATTTACGACTAGTTGACCAGGCAGAGTTCGTAGTGCCGCAATCGATAAATAAAAGACCTAAACTTTTGTATAAAATAAACTTAAAACAAACAAAAGGAATCTGTCCGACGGGGGACACATCACAGTTATTTTTATTTAATTCCAAGCATTTTCGTATTTATCTACTTTTTAACCTTCTCTGGACTTCCACAAATAATTCAAGACTAAAATTAGCCAAATCGGTCTAGTCGTTCTCGAGTTTTAGCGAGACTAACGAACAGCACTTCATTTTTATATATAAAGAAGATAGCCTAACCTCTTTCTATCATTGAATAGAATTCTGCCATCGCTTTTCTATATTTTACAAAACTCATTCGTGATCCGCCTGGTATTATGCGGTATTAATTTTCTGAGCCCAACGTATCTACAACGCTATTAGCCCTACGCGACGCTACTTTGAAACACGAAAACAAAATCTTTATTGCTACAATGGCCGTACCACCCTTACGCCGAAATTTATGTACACTTCGTGGCCAAATCTACTGAACCCTATTCATTTACAACATAGGAAATGTTGTGCATCAGTCTCTCAATAAAAATAAATATCGTTTTTTTTTTGTTCGCCCCCTAGAAATTATCATATGGTTTCTCATATTAAGATGTATATTATAGTTGGCAAACTTAAAAAAAATAAAAACACGTGTGGCACTCGGGGACCGCGGTAAAGCTATTGCATAGCATTTATCAACTTATGCCATTATAATTAGACAATAATAATTTAATATTAAAACAATAATAAAATAAGACCTCGCTATATTTATAAACATTAACAAAGCAAATTAACTGGCCCCTTCACACTCATAAGCTAGACCGCGCGAGAGAGAGATGGGCAGACTTTTTATGATGCGCATGCAATGCGACGTCACGCTGCGCGCTTATTTACAAACACTACACAAGCGCAACGTGTGAATATGTTGAACGCGAGCTACATGGTAGGCGGAGTGGAAAGTGTTAGGTTTTATTTTCGTTATGGAATTTATTGATTCGGTCGCGCCGTCCTCAAAGCCTGCGTTAAAAGCTCTGCAATAGTTTAAAAACATCACTGAAATTCGGATAACGCAAGCAAATCTGTTAATAAAATAATGCATTGCTTAGAGTTTCCCCAGATCTTTTGACTTGATCTTTTACTTTATTGGACTTGACTCTTGAACCAACGAAAATTCATAATCTACTAAATGATGAGTTCACATTTCAATAACCAGTAATGCAATCGGAATTGTAACACAAAACAAATGTAGAAAAATTATTAGCACTAATACGAGAGTTTCCAGAAAGGGCTTCATTACACTCTATATATTGTAGCGATAATTACAACTATGACAGCCCTGTTGACTTAAATGGCAATAAAAGTTGAGGAACGCCAGGGATGAAGTTATATGATTTGTTTTATTTTGTCTATTTAGTGTTTCTTCATGTTTAAATGTGTAATAACAGTGGTTTATTATCTGTTTAATATCTGTGATAGTGCATAAATGTGGGAAAATGAAACGAAGCCGCTGGACGCAACTTCTCGGGATCCTCCAAAAAGTCCACTGAAAAAATCTCAGTAAATGACCACCATTTTACCGAGATTATATTTCATCCCATCCCATATCATCTCATCTCGTTTCTTTTCATTTCACACCATATTATCATTTTTAATAAAAATAAGAATATAAATAAAAATAAGACATGACCTAAAAGTCTTAGTTACCAGGTCATAAAATCCCTTAAAAAAACCCAATAAAAGTCATTGAATTTTGTCAAACAAAAAAAAAACAACAGTAGGGAATGGACGCGCCGAACCAATAACAACGTTGCCGCGTCCAGGGATGTCCCTTAACTATCGTTGACATCAATCAACTGAATTCCCATATCAATTGAAGAACAAGGCTATTATGTGAAAGCGACTGATTGCTATTTGGCTCTTTTTGGACACTATTATATTTCGACACATTTTGCAACCGCTTTACTTGGAATATTGGAAGCCTGTGTATATAATAGTGCCATCGAAGGTTGACCAGGATACCTTTTGCCACCGAATACCGGCTATGACCCTAGCTAGCACCCCCATACCTATTAAAGATATGTATGTGTGTATACGTCTCCTCCGAATTCCGTAGACCGCGCACCGTACCAACGTTTCGATCCTGAAAAAGCTCAACATCAAGGAGAGACTATCGTCAACAGTCCAAATACAAATCCTGAAGATCTTCGGGCAGATCGCTCGTAATGAGGACTCCACTGAGCGGTTGGTGGTGCAAGGGGTGTGCAAGTTGGTGGTGAAAGTCGAGGGCAAAAGATCTCACGGACGATCTCCAACACGATGGGCCGGATTTCCTCATAAAATCTGTGACTGTGTGATCTGTGATTATGCCACAGGCGTAGTATCGCGAGAGCATCGGTATCGCAAGATTTCGACAGATGCATGACCACCACCACTCTGTCAAGATTGTACGATTAGGAATAATAAGAAGAAATGTGTGTATATAGATGGCATACCAGCAACCATCCTGTGATGTATGAAATATTCCTTATATTCTATGTTAACCTACTGAATGTTAACCTATATAAACTAAGTGTCTATCAAATATAGGAGAGAATTATGCGGACTCCCGTTGATTTTATTTCAAATATATACATCCGACGCAACACTTTATAATCCTTCCTAAATAATTAGGGAGCTTTTGCCCGGATAGCAGTAAAATGGCTACCTCGCCTTTCAAACTGAAACGCATTACTACTTCACGGCAGACATAGGTTGTTTGATTTTTCTTACACGATGCTACCTTCATAGTGGAAATCATACGTCAACATTTGTCGAGTACGTATTTCATTAGAAAATTTGGTAATAAAAAAAAGCGGGATTCGAAGATCCACTGTGGGCTTCTCTGAGTAAAGAAACGAAAGCAAAAACATTTTTCCCTTTAACAATTATTCACTCTAACCAGCTAATAGCAACATCATAACAACCAAAACTTATTGCTCGCAATCCTGTCGCCACAAACACTATCGCTCGCCACATCTTTGTTTGTATACATACGAAATACGGAAGCCAAATAGTTATACAAAATTACGGTTACTTAATTCGGCTTACTAATACTAAATCGTACATTATTAGCATTACTAACCAACATTTATTTTAAAACTTACTGGTGGTAGGACCTGTTGTGAGTCCGCACGGGTAGGTACCACCACCCTGTCTGTTTCTGCCGCGAAGCAGTAATGCGTTTCGGTTTGAAGGATGGGGCAACCGTTGTAACTATACTGAGATCTTGGAAGTCATATTCCAAGGTAGGTGGCGGCATTTACGTTGTAGATATCTATGGGCTCCGGTAACCACTTAACACCAGGTGGGCTGTGAGCTCGCCCGCCCATGTATGCAAAAAATAATTAAATATAGCAGTATAATAATATTAAGCTATAATGGTCGAATAAAAGTTTCAATGTAAATAATCATATTCAGTTTTAAGGGTAATATCGAGTACTATTTAATTATTGTAATTAATTCCGAACAAATTATGTTTAATGCTCTAGAATGTTCTGCGATTGAATTTTATACGAATTTAAATTCAAAAAAACGTATTTGTTCCGAAAACGAAACAAATTTAAAGAATAATATTCGAAATGTGAATTTTTATTTTTCCGCCATTCAATTTTCGTGAATGCAATCTCTAAATCGGGTATTGTCCCGGAGCTAGTGCTTCTCTTCTTATCAATAACTAACGTAAGTCATGGCTTACTCGAATCACTGGGCGGACGCGTTCGTCTTATTAATATTTTCACTGGTGATTATTGACTTCGAGTCCCAAGGTAAGTGGTCGCACTCACGCTGTAAGCTCCGGTTACTACTTGTCTGGTAATCTACAGCAAAATAGTCAAATCCCACTTATAGATACAAATTTGTCTAATACCGTTAAAAATGCTAAATATTCACGAACGATATAGGTTATGATGTAAGCCAGCGCGGATGAATATCAACATCCGACTTATTTCAACTATGAAGCCATCTTTCTTTTTAATGCTCAGACGGGATAATGACGTGGACTGCTTACATCCCCTCTGACGTGAATTTCACCCCGCGATTCCGTGTTCTGATTTGATGGGTTAATGGCCCATCATAACATAATTGGGACTTCGATCTGATACAGATGGCGACTTGAATTGTTGCATGGTCCATACCATGCAACAATTCAAGTATATTCCGGAGTCCATACTCCGGAATATCTTACTATCGCGTAAACAATGATCTCGTCTGCCCACCCACGACAATAAAAATAAACATTTCGACCTCTTTAACTAATAAAAATTTCGATTTCCGTAAGCAGCTGAATTGTAGGGAATTGCTTCGCGTTCTAACTTTGCATTTGCATCGTACTAAATATCATACATATACCCTATATAAATATATTTTGCAAGTTAGTACCCAATCTAATAACAAGTTAGAGTCTTCTTTTCCCTGTCCTCATCCCACTATGTGGGATTTGCGCAGTATAACCTCTTTTCCCATTCACACAATTTTCTTACATACCTTTTTCACATTGTCCATCCAACTATTTTTCGGACACTCCTCCAGACATTACACAAATAAAATACATATAAGTTAAAGGGTAACGTTGAAATTTATTTACATCTGCGTCAATAGTAGTATTCAATTTCAAATTATTATGCTAATAAATGTGGCATATCATCAGCCTGCTCGTTTAATATTGTCTTTAACACTAGATTCACGGACCGAGTCAATTTGACTCATTAAAAATTTGAACAATAGTGTTAAAATTTCTAGAACACCCTGGGGATATAGATCCAGAAAGAATGGCAAATCCTGAAACACCTCATAGTAGAGCTATGAGGGAATACACGACAGCTACAAATAAATGAAATTTATAGGCTTTACTATAATATTCTACATGGACTATATTAAGGAATATGCAGGAAATCGTATGAGTACCTAATGTATTTTATTATAAAAGTTAATCTGAACTTAAATTTTAACCATGAAATTTGGTATTTTTTCTTTATTTTTAATTTGGGTACTACCTATGAAATATTTTAATTTTGAGTCCCCAATAGCTTTACGGTGTTTCAGGATTATCTAGTGGGACATCCTGTATATAAAACTTAAATATTACTTGTTAAAAAATATACGTTGCTTTTTTAGTTAAGTAATGAAATGTATGTAAACGTTCATACCTCTTCCCCGCAGACCCATTCCGTGGTATACCTATTTTCACAGTTTTGAGCCACTTTGACTCATATAATAGTTTAACAATTAATATATATGTGTACTACAGTATATATTCCACGTGTGTTCAACCTCATGATGCAAGGTAGGCCACTGCATTGAAACTAGTAATTACAGACATTAACATTCAACATCAGATGAGCCGTGAACTCATCTAGTAATCTATACATATAAATAAAAGTGGAGTGTCTGTTTGTAATATTAAAATAACCGCTTTTTACTACATGCATATGAATATATAATATATACGGTACATATACCAAAATAACATTTTTTATAATTTTTGTCTGTCTGTCTGTTTGTTCCGGCTAATCTCTGGAACGGCTGGACCGATTTTGACGAGACTTTCACTAATAGGTAGCTGATGATATAAGGGTAACTTTTTTAGACTAGCTTCGCCCCGCGGCCACACCCACGGTACTACAATAAAAATTACCGCGGGTAATAACACGAGACTCAGTTATCAATAATAAAATTTAATGTATCCGAAGCGAAGCGAGGGCGGGTCGCTAGTAATCTAATAAAAATAAATAAAGCTAAAATATATTCAAGTTCCAAACAAGAAAAACTCACTCTCGAAAATGAAAGAGAGATACATCTCTTTAATATTATTAATGTGAAAAAAGTTAATTTTTTGAGTCAATTGCCGTGAACTGTAACCGATGACAAAGCAGACGCGCTCGTATCAAAGGGAAACCATAATTTTACATATTCTTGTTTAAAAAAAAAAAAAATATACATATTATTTTTCCATTTAACGCCTCGTGAAAAGGGCTTTTGTTGTAAATTTTATTCCTCATAATAAATCTCTTTGTATTGCTTTCCATGGTAGCGATTTTTATTTTTCTACGTATCAAAATAAAAAATGAATTTATATCCAATGAAATCGCTTTCTTTTGTTGTTGCGGTGAATATGATGTTGGATTTTTAGCGATAAAACCAGTTATTGGGGTGCGATTTCGAGAAATTACATTATTCGAGGCTATATCTATTATACAACCCCTCAATAGAACGAGAATTGAACTCGATAACAGAAGCCTAGTTAGATAAGCACTTTTCTTTTGTCTTTTTAAATCTATAAACAGAGATTCTCAAGTTATTTTGGGCAAGAGAACCACATGGCCAAGATACTTTAAAAATCCATCAATATATTTTTTTCTGTTAAATAACTGGAAATTAATCACGCCCGATCACCCGATCATCCGGACTCAAATTAGGATTCCCTTTGTTGTGGGTACCAGATGTTGGCCTACATACTTATAATATACGTTTAAATATATAGTTAATAAGCACCCAGTCAAAGAGCAAATAACCTGTTTATCACACCAATCGATGGTTGTCCCATGCATTAATGAATACAAAATATAACGCCAAATTAGGCTTAAAAATATAAGAAAAGCACAGCTCACATTTTTGCTTTTCGCAAAATCGGAGGCAAATCTTAATATGTCAAATTAATGGTCTAAAGTATTCTGAAGTCGGATTGATTATCCTGTTATCGTGATTATAATCGATACTTTATAAAATCATAAAAAAATCTAGTAATAAAAAATATTATAATAAATTAAATATTGTATATATGTAGTTTATAAACTAAAAAAGCACTGTTATATAGCCTAAAGAACTAACAATTATTGTAATCTCATATTTTTGCTATCCTATTAATACTAGTTAAGATATTAGAGAAAATTTTCAATTTAATCAAACGTCTTGAAGTCTGTAACAATAACAAAGATGTCGTTACAAATAAACTCATACACATACCAAGTTTACGAAAGCGTATTAATGACACGACAGAAATTAATAAGCTTAAGTAATAGCTACCGGTGCAGCGGTGTCGCGCTGGGACGCTTCGTGAACTCACACGGATAAGTAGCACGATCCTGTTAATTTTCGCCGAGAAGCAATGTTGCATTACAGTTCGGAGGCGTTTTACATTCTAATTACGTACTCAACAAATGCTCTCGATTGACTTCCACGGTGAAGGAATAACATCGTGTAAGAAAAATCAAGCTCGTCCACCCATCTAAGCAATAAAAGTTGTGTGGTGTCGTGGGACACCGGATAAGAACGAAGTTCCTTATTATAAAAATATTAATTGTAAGTTCTATTCGAGGTATCAAGAAAATAATTATTCGGGTATACATTTATTATTATTTTTTTTTATAGATAAAAAAAGCTACTTTACAAAGCTATCAACTTTATTTTATTCACAATGTTTTAAAAAATATATATAATAATGATATACAAAGAAACAGCTATTTGTATGAATAATAATATTAATAACCGTCATCGCGTAGACTATACATTAGACACGGTATACAGACAGCATACTAAGTCTATAAATATATAATAAAAATCTTACGTTACGGACGTTTTTTTCCCGGTTAGGGTACCCCTCCTCATAGACCCATAAGGAACTTCTTTCCAAAAAAAACTTGAGTTTTGAATGCCATTTCTCCGTATGGATCTTCACCACCACGCAACAGACAGGCTGTGGGCTTGTCTGATAGAATGAATAACTATATAGACACAATAACGACTATGGCACCGCATCCCTTGATTTACGAAGCCATAATGTTTGAAAATGCTTCAGTGCTTCTCGAACCTTTGTTTTTGATGGCCCGGCCATTGAATTTCAATAGAAGCCTGGATCTGCAAGATTTTAAGCCACACATCATCACCAACCAATTTACATTTCCAAACGAAATCACGCCGCATCTAGGATTCCCTTATTAGTAACCAAATCAAACATTAATAATCCCGGTTTGAGCAGACGGCTGACTTTAGTGCAATCCGAATTCGTGATGAAACTCAAAAGATCGAATGTACGAAAACGTTGATTAAGGGAAAGTAGTCCTCGTTTCTAAGAATGTAAGGATGATTTTGGTTAATGATAAAATGGAATTTGCGGCTTTGTGACTGTGAAGACGCAACTTAACCTCGAAGTGAGACATCGAAATGCAAATCGTACCAAGTTAGCATTGAGACTGCATTTCAGTTAAAATGCGTTTTCACTAACATTGAATATTAATTGCGTTGCTAATTTTATAGTAACATAAGCGACTACCGAAGAAATTTGGTTAAAACACAAATAAGATGTATAGTATAGTTGTGCTCTGAGAAAGCTTCTTATGGAGTTTTTTTTTTTTATTGCTTAGATGGGTGGACGAGCTCACAGCCCACCTGGTGTTAAGTGGTTACTGGAACCCATAGACATCCACAACGTAAATGCGCCACCCACCTTGAGACATAAGTTCTAAGGTCTCAAGTACAGCTACAACGGCTACCCCACCCTTCAAACCGAAACGCATTACTGCTTCACGGCAGAAATAGGCAGGGCGGTGGAACCTACCCGTGCGGACTTACAAGAGGTCCTACCACCAGTGATTACGCAAATTATAATTTTGCGGGTTTCATTTTTATTACACGATGTTATTCCTTCACCGTGGAAGTCAATCGTGAAAATTTGTTAATTACGTATTTCATTACAAAAATTGGTACCCGCCTGCGGGATGCGAACACCGGTGCATCGCAACAACGAATGCACCGGACGTCTTATCCTTTAGGCCACGACGACTTCAAAGTCGTCTTCATCAACAGCTGGTAGGCAGCGGTTTGGATGGTAGGCAGCGGCTTGGCTCTGCCCCTGGCATTGCTGAAGTCCATGGGCGACGGTAACCACTCACCATCAGGTGGGCCGTATGCTCGTCTGCCTACAAGGGCA
Organism: Bombyx mandarina; assembly: GCF_030267445.1. Lineage (NCBI taxonomy): Eukaryota > Metazoa > Arthropoda > Insecta > Lepidoptera > Bombycidae > Bombyx > Bombyx mandarina. Next base: position 11,991,303 of record NC_143231.1, on the reverse strand, counting down.
ATAAAAAAATAAATAAAAAACTTCAACGTTGACACGTGTTCAGCTTCTGAACGTCAAAATGTCAGCGAGCAACGTCCACCATGACACTTTTTCTCTTTAAACCCAGCTGCCAAAAGCAACGCATCAATTTTAAATTTCTCTTATATTAAGTCTTTAATTTTTCATTTAATAAATATCTCAAAACAATAAATACAATCCACACTCAATTACCACAACGCAACAACACGTCTGTTCACTGGAGAAACATTCATCTACATGACCTGAAACAGCTGGGTTCACAGAAAATTACCAGAGATTTTTTGTACCACATCCATTGCGGCTCTAACTTGTATTCCCCTTTACTGTGTATATTGAAAGCTACGACTCTTTCTGTTAATGAATCAATAACGGAGTAAGCTTGCCCTAATATGTTAAAAAAATTATGGATTTTTTTCACTTTCATAACTTTGGGAAAATCGAAATACTGTTTCGTTGTCCAACCAATACCTGGTTTAAAACACTTTTTGGAGATTTTGCCATTTAGATTTTTTGTCGTAACAAATGCTGATCCGAAAACGACAGGTAGTTAGATAGAACCGTATATGACAGCTACTGGCGATAAACTTTTTGTTTTACTATACTTTCATTCAATAGCACATGTCATGATGAGATGTGAACAATTAATAATACGTTTTTTTTTTTTTATTAGCTTCAGACGTATGTATGTTTGTAACGGAATTTTTGAACATGATTTTGACCCCCTTCAAAACGTCGGATTAACTCGAATTTTAGTATGCCGATGACAATTCAATATTAAAAAAAAATTTTAAACATTGAAATTCAACTATTATTAAAAATAAATAATAGTTTAAAAAAACTAACAAAATACGCTTTTATAGAAAATCCAACAAAAAATTGGAAAATAAATTTTAATAAATTTTAATTAAAAATAGTGTAAGAAAAAATAATTTTATTGTAAAAAAGCGTAGGATGCTTTTCAGGATATTATCAAAATAACCCTTCTACTCATATCTGTTCATAAAATATATATAACTACATCATGCACCCCACGCTTTTTACATTATTTTTAATTCAAATTTATTAAAATTTTTAGTTGGATTTTCTATAAAAGCGTATTTTGTAAATTTTTTTAAACTATTATTTATTTTTGGCTCTTCGTTTGTAGCCTATGCAAATGACAGTGACTAGACATTTCTCCGCAAACAACCACTCGTCAATTGAAGGGAATTCAACCTAAACTAATTCAGACCTTAAAGTTGGATCCTACATAAATACGATAGTCATTATCTTTGTACTGAAGGACTATAGTCTAGAATTAGCTATCGCTGTTTTGACTTTGGAAGCGTAAGCTGTATTTTGTAGTACCTAGCGTTGATAATAAGGGCACAAAAAGGCCGCGTGTAATCGCAGGAGTCCTGCAAGATAAAAAAATCCTTGTTATAAAAAAAGGTATCGTAGAAATTTTACTTTAGATCAAAATACTAAATGTATATAGATACAGAATCGGCTGAGCTTAATGCATGACAGTTTATGAATACTATGGAAGGGCTCTTACAGATTCGATAAGGTGAGGCAGCACGATAACTGCCTCATCGTGGCTGCAGCTGGCTACTTCCCGGAACCGGCTCACCTACAAGATTCAGTTTTTTTTTTATTGCTTATATGGGTGGACTAGCTCACAACCGACCTGGTGTTAAGTGGTTACTGGAGCCCATAGACATCTACAACGTAAATGCGCCACCCCCCTTGAGATAATAGTTCTAAGATCTCAGTATAGTTACACCGGCTGCCCCACCCTTCAAACCGAAACGCATTACTGCTTCACGGCGGAAATAGGCAGAGTGGTGGTACCTACCCGCGCGGACTCACAAGAGGTTGTACCACCAGTAACCAGTTCCGTCGACACCCTAGACAAGTCCTACCGACACCCGATCCACTAAAACTGATATTAAACGCCTAAAGTTCTAGGAGCACTTGAGTCCACTGAGTTTCTCGCCGTGACTCAATAAATCTCAGCGGTCAGGACTCCTTTTGAATTGCCCTTATCAACTCCCGCTCCAGCTCTCTGAACCCGTGTTCGTCCTTCTGTCTTGTTGAAACTGGAAAGGCCTCCGAGCCACCAGATATGTTTCCTTCCTAAAACGAGGGATCAAAGTCGAATCGACTGCAGGGTACCCATTTTGCATGCGACGTCGATACGCGAGAGGACATTCGCGTCTGCTAGCTGACTTTTCATTACATTGCGGGTTCGTAAAAATACATATTTTAAGTTTTTAATTGCGTAAATGACTAAGAGAGCTTACGGTCCACGTGATTTAAAGTATTTCACAGAGCCCATAGACATTACAGCGTCAATTCCACTCATTCTGAGCATGATCATAAAAATTTGCATCTACTTCGCGGAAAGCACTTCGTGGTAAGCAAGTCGCTGCTTGTGCCTCTAGAATTGCTGACATCCGTGAGCGACGATAAGCACTCATCATCGGTTGGTACCATACCATAGATAGGCGGCATCGGCGGCGGTTCGACCTACAAAAGCCATAAAATATTAAAAGCAAATTCATAGTTATGAATATATATGCCGTGGATAACGACTTTAGTAATATTAACAGATTGTTTTGATTATTATTTTAAATGATAAATGTTGTTTTGATAAATATTACAAAAATGTAGGGTAGACGCCGTAACGCCAATGTATAAATAAAATGGCGGTACGTGGACAGAGTCGTCTCAGTATCGGTCTCAGTCTCGGTCCCAGTCTCGGCCCCGGTCTAGGCCCGGTCTCGGCCCCGGTCTCGGTCTCGGTCTCTGCCCCGGTCTCGGCCCGGTCCGGCCTCGGCCTCGGTCTCGGCCTCGGTCTCGGTCTCGGTCTCGGACTCGGCCCCAGTCTCGGCCCCGGTCTCGGCCTCGGCCCCAGTCTCGGCCCCGGTCTAGGCCTGGTCTCGGCCTCGGTCTCGGCCTCGGTCTCGGTCTCGGCCTCGGTCTTGGTCTCGGTCTCAGTCTCGATCTCAGTCTCAGTCTCAGTCAGTCAATCAGTCAGTTAGTCAGTCAGTCGGTCAATTGAAAGGAAACTGTCGGCTTACCCTGTCATAGTGAAATTATTTGTTGAGAGTTTCAATAATTATTATTGCAAAGGTTTTTATTAACATCTATTGCAATAAACACATTTCCACCGAATACGAATGATGACCGAACTGCCGCTCAACCATCCCTGGTGCCGTCATATAAATATGGATTACTACTTAGGATAATAAACAGTATACTACGTAAATATAAATGTATGAATTCAAGTCGGTGATATAAATTCAAGTTTTCGTCTTAATCATAATATTCATGAGGGTTTCATTAAAGCAATATTTAAATTTTCATTTGATTAATTTGTTCAATATTTCAAACAGAGCTATAATTATTAAGAATTGTTTTATTAATATAATTTACGATACCTCTCATTCGCACTCATGAAGGCATTGATAATTATGATTGAAAAAGAAGAATATATTAGCATAATATTCAAATTTTGTTGAATGCCAACTCAGTCCTCCGTGACCACGAAAGACTGTAAATTATTTGAAACGTCTGAAGTAATGTGATGACATTAAAAATCCCCAGATTAAACCGTAATAATAAGCAGTTTTGATTATGATAAAAAAGTTTTGTTTTTTTTTTTAATTTTTTTGACAATATTGACATTGTTGATGTCAGAAGCACATACAAGCCCGTACCTTGCTGTTCTCATAGACTTCTGTAACGTAAATGCCACCACCCACCTTGAGATATGAGTTTTAAGGTCTCAGAATAGTTACAACGGCTGCCTCACTTACCCGTGCCTATTAAGGCCTGTTATATTGTTTGACCTGCCACGTCTTTGGCTTCGTAATAATATTAAAAAAAGATATAACACAAAAAACTGTCTCCAAATTAACGCAAAGTTACAGTTAATAAGAAAACTCCGTAATTGCGACTATTACAGTACATAGTTTCGCTGTAAATTTGCAATTGGTCAATAAATTTTCGTAGAAACAAACTTTGATTATTAAAAAAGTTCATTGGAAATTTTCATCTCAATACAAATACTAGTTTAAACAGAAAACAATCATTAATATTTCTCGCAAATTTTACAAGATAAGAAACCCCTTAAATCCAAATCACTTTTAAATGCAGCCCAGTACTAATCTAGACTCCCCTCCAAGCTAGACTAATCTCACTTTGATTACAAGAGGAAAAGAGAAATCGATATAGTTTTATACACAAGAATGAGAAAGACAAAAATACGTTTCCGAGATATTGGAAAACATTTCAAGACGTTTGGAAAAACAAAGAATATCACTTAAAACTTCGGAGTCCATCATTAGACACTTGTGTGACATCAAAGACGAAGTTTGGGGACAAGCAGAGATTAGATTTCAACAGAGATATAGTATTTACTGGAAGTACTGATGTTTTCCCGAGCGCTGGGACATTATAATTCAAACAATTTTTAAAAAAAAGTCTTAAATAACATGTAAGAACGGACTTGGTCGAGGCTCTGTTATGGTCAATATTCTGACATTGCCATGGTCAATGCATTGAAAAATCATTGTAAAAAAATAGCATTGAAAATAATAGCATTGAAAAATCACATGTCTTTGGGTAATCTAAATACTCATTTGCGTATACTGTTCAAAATTTACTCCTTAATTCCTCCAGTTCCGACCATTTCAGAAACAAAAAAGATGTGTGGTGTCGTGGGGACACCGGATAGGAACGAAGTTCCTTATTATAAAAATATTAATTTTAAGTTCTATTCGAGGTATAAAGAAAATAATTATTCGGTTAAATAAGTATAGATTTTTTTATTATGTTATTTTTTGTACATTATTACAAAATTAAGTTGTACACTGTGTGCATTACTAATAAAAATCTTACGTTACGGACGTTTTTTCTCGGTTAGTATACCCCTCCGCATCGTCCCATAAGGATCCTCGTTCCAAAAAAATAAACCAATAGCATATCCATAAAATAACTCGACTTTTTGTATCAATCTACAATCATAAGAAAGGTAAATATTCAAAGAAATATAAATGAGCAAAGTAAAACATGAAACGTAATATAAACATAGGCATGAATTGGCCTTAGGCTTGGCTAGGCATGGATCATAATATTGCCGAATGGAATAGAAAATACATCACAGTGAAAGTAATGAATTACGTCTAAATTCGATTGCTTGCTATAGCAAAAGAATCTTCCATTCCTTATAGCATCTACTAACGAAAAACTTCTGGGCTTCAAAGATTTAATTTTAATAAATGTTCTAAACTGACTGCGATTTACAAATTTCTTTTCATTTTAACAGTCTTATGAGTCTGCAAAGATAGGTACTACCAACATACTTATTTCTATCGTGAAGCAGTAATAAGTTTGAAGGGTGGGGCAGACCTTGTACTATAAAAGACTTAGAAATCATGTTTTTATTTATTTATTTTTATTACCCTAATAGACAGATGAGCATACGGCCCACCTGACGGTGGGTGGTTACCGTCGCCCATGGACTTCAGCAATGCCAGGTGCAGAGCCAAGCCACTGTCTCAAGTTAAGTGGCGGCATTTATGTTGTTGATGTTTTGACCACCGGTAACCACACCGGAGGGTGTGCTCATCTGAGCAATAAAAAAAGACTTCCCCTTCAGTAACTACTTATTTTAGTAATACAATTTTCAGAGTGAAAGTATTATCGTATTATTGTATATTATGTTATTAAAGTATTCTCTAGTGTATTCCACGAAGCTTGACGGACTACAAGCACCAAAACACTATTCATACAAGACTTCGGAAGTCAAACATCCAATTTACTCGTAATGTCGTTACGTCATTTGCCAATAAGCTTTTTAAGTGCATTTATGCCATAAGTATCTAATAAAAAACCTCTTGAAGAGAGACCGCTACGAAGGGGTCATTAGTATCAGTTTGAAGAGTAGGACCGTCATTAAACAATACAAATTAAGACTTCGAATTCAATGTGTGAAGATTGACTCAGATGCCTAGAGGTTTTAGTATGCACTTTAAGCCAGATGCAACGCTAGCTCTTTCAAACGAGGCTTGTGGAGAGTATTAAGCGGTAGGCAGTGGTTTGGCTCTGCCCCTGACATTGCTGAAGTCCATGGGCGACGGTAACCACTCATCATCAGGTGGGCCGTATACTCGTCTGCCTACAAGGTCAATAAAAAAACACAACATACTTTAAAAAACAGGGGGAAAAAACGAGAAAAACTACCTCAAAAGACCGTTCAAATAACAGACCTGATTTGTCACATCCAGAAACGATAACTCCTCGAAAACTCAAGATAAAATATTCCGTTTGCAAAGCGATGTTTTAGAAATAAACTTGTGTTTAAGTCGTTGAAGATACGTTTGGGGATCCGGTAATTCATACCAAATACCTTTTGAGTTTGTCCGAAGGTAACTAATGAATCATGTTTTATGCTTTTTATTATTGCTTATATGAGTGGACGAGCTCACAGCCTGTAGCACAAACTGCGCGTCAAAATGGAAAATATGCCAATCTAAGGACAACAAAAAAAACACAATGAGTTAAGAAAGAATATTTTAGCTATTATATACCTGCTGTATTTTCGAGAATAACACAAAAGTAATCAAAGGAAACCTCCATATTTCCCTAACACTTCACTTTTACAACGGAAGCTCCATAATGGCGGCCACAATATCGAACTCTCTCACATTTCCACGTACAGGCTCAGCTTACTTCTCGGTCATTAAGTAAAAGTCTAATTTCCCAGTTACACCGCAACACGTAGGGCCAAGGGAAACCAACCGTGAGCCGTTAGGCCGCCGGGCAGCTGAAACTTGAGCATATTAATGCGTTATTCAATTACCGCCCAAGGTCGTTTCCCAGGGGAAGGGAATCAAAACTGATTTTCTTTTGGTTATTTAAGTAGTGCTTCATCTATGAGGATTTATTGTTATACTTTTTATTTGCTTTCAAGAGTTATCGGAGCCCTATTGAGATCTCAACATGATCGTTGCAACCCACCCTTAGACATGAGGTTGAAGACTCAGTTATATTATTTAAACCCTTTCTCATCATGCAAACTAGAACCAATGAATGCTAAATACAATCTAGTGTTCGCATTAGTTTGAAAATATAGAAGAAATCCGGATCATAAACAAGCATTTTACTGGCGGTAGGACCTCTTGTAAGTCCGCACGGGTAGGTACCATCACCCCGCCTATTTCTGCCGTGAAGCAGTAATGCCTTTCGGTTTGAAGGGTGGGGCAGCCGTTGTAACTATACTGAGACCTTAGAACTTATATTTCAAGGTGGGTTGCGCATTTACGCTGTAGATGTCTATGGGCTCCAGTAACCACTTAACACCAGGTGGGCTGTGAGCTCTTCCGGCTGAGGTGAAATCATCATATTATTCATAATTTCTATAAATACCCGTATAAAACATTTCACTGGAGTCGAAAATTGACTAAGCTCTTCACAGGACGCCATTACATTACTTGGGGTAAAGACAAAACTGAATTTGTAATATTTTTAATCTGCGAAATTCAGCCTCCACTGAAATATGTGCTTTCTTAAGCAAACTCTTATGCGGTGGTCCATTGATTTAAGTTACTGGAACTCGATAGAAGTCATTACCGATGCCCTACAGCATGTCTAGTTGGAAGTTGTAACTATACTGAGACCTTAGAACTTATATCTCAAGGTGGATGGCGCATTTCCGTTGTAAATGTCTATGGGCTCCAATAACCACCTAGCACCAGGTAGGCTGGGAGCTCGTCCACTCATCTAAGCAATAAAAATATATATAGTTTTGATAGTATTGGAATCGATTATATTATACTTGCCACTTCAATATCGTCGGTTTAGTAGGTTAATTATTTAATGGCTTAAAATATTATGGTAGGATTTCTTCTGGATTTACACAGATCGCAACCACCATCCTGCCTATTTTTACCGCGAAGCAGTTATCTATTGCACTTTGAATACTATGACCCTGTAAAGTTGAGACTTCATGGATGGGTGACATTGGCATTATTTTGTCTATGAATTCCAGTAGCCACTTTGGTCTGTGAACTTCTTCACTCATGAAATACAAAAAATAAAAAATAAAAAACTTTAAATATCAACAATGAATAAATGAATTTAAAAAAAAATATTACCTCGAAATTCATTCACCGCAGAACTCAATTTATCAATAAAAACTATTACAAATAAATATTATCGTCACACATACATTATGTTAAAAATGGATATCTTTAAATTATAATTGTTGGGTAATGATTTTACGTTAAACTAGAGGTCCCGCAGTAGTCGAAATTCAACTATAATTAATTGGAATTGTACACTATTATGATTGTATTTTATACTTCTATAATCACAAATTTCGCCAAGACTACACTATAAAAAATATTAACAAAGGCAAACAATATTTAATCTATTCTCAATTTGACCACAGACGTCAAGAACAAAAGTTTGACAATAAATAGTAGGTATGCATGCGTGTGTGCGTCAAATACATGGTATGTAGTGTGTGTAATGTTTTCTTTATTGATTTAATGTATATCTTATGCATTATTTAAAAAAAATATTAGCATTGTGCACTTCTTCTCTATATTCTCTATAAGTGTGGAAAATTTCATACTCCTCCGTCCGCGCAATTTTCTTAAAAAGGGATACAAAGTTTTTGCTTCACGTATTAATATATAGATAAAAGTAAGAAAGATAAAAACATCGTACAATACAATCATTAATAATCCAATCATTACAATACAATCATTAATAATCGATTCAATTCCGTAACTGTAAAGCCGTCATAGTAAAATTTTGACAGACAATTGTTTTGAAATGGTGATGCAAAACTTTGTCACCTGTCAAATTCAAAAAGTTACTTTAATTATAAAAAAAATTACTTTAAATTTAAAATATCCAAACTTAGCAATATTAAAATAAAGCTAGTATATGGCATTAAGTAGTAAAGGTTAGACAATTCAATTAAATATCTAAGTTTTTCTGAAATTTAAGGCATGCGTGCATACATACATTTCGCAAGTTCTTTCTTCTCTCAATTTCATTGGATGAATGATGATGTTTTTCATCTACAGTGTCGATGATTATGACTGGAAAGTTTTTATTTTTTTTTATTTATTGCTTAGATGGGTGGACGAGCTGGTGTTAAGTGGTTACTGGAGCCTATAGATATCTACAACGTAACTTAACCACCCACCTTGAGATATAAGTTCTAAGGTCTCAGTATAGTTACAACTTATAACCCTTCAAGCCGAAACGCATTACTGCTTCACGGCAGAAATAGGCAGAGCGGTGGTAACTACCCGTGCGGATGCACAAGATGTCCTACCACCTGTAAAAAATAAGGTAGCAACAAAACTCTCTCTTAATTAGACAAATAAACCAGTGTTACCACAATTATATGAATACGTAAAGAGTGTACGTGATTTCACAATTACCAACCGAAAATGTGGATAGTTACGTTGTCACGTCCCAAGAGGATACCAAACTGGACCTTACGGGATTCTGGTGTACGGTGACCATGCTGAAGCACTCATACAGATAAAACAGGAATGTATTTTTTAAGCATGATCGAACATTTTGAAGTCGTCGTGGCCCAGAGAATAAGACGTCCAGTGCATTCGTATCTAGCGATGTAACGGTGTTCGAATCCCAGGCAGGTACCAATTTTTCTAATGAAATACGTACTTCACAAATGTTCACGATTGACCTCCACGGTGAAGAAATAACATCGTGTAATAAAAATGAAACCCACTAAATTATAATTTGCGTAATTACTGGTGGTAGTACCTCATGTGAGTCCGCGCGGGTAGGTACCACCACCCTGCCTATTTTCGGCCGTGAAGCAGTAATGCGTTTCGGTTTGAAGGATGGCGGCAGCTGCTGTAACTATACTTGAAACCTTAGAACTTATATCTCAAGGTGGGTGGCGCATTTACGCTGTAGATGTCTATGGGCTCCAGTAACCACTTCACACCAGGTGGGCTGTGAGCTCGTCCAATCATCTAAGCAATAAAAATAAAAAGAACCAAGAGCTTATAAGTCCGCATGACCATACATCACTACTCTTTCGATTTGCACAGCGAAAGAATCGTGCACTTCGACTTGAATAATGGAAAAATAAACTTCTATTGCACGCTTGAAGATGGTTAGGGGCATCCACGTTATTACGTCTATGAGTTCCAGTAACCTTTTAATAGCAGGCAAGAGGTCAGCTGAAGTGAATGAGGAGAGCCGTAGACCGGGCTCAGTGGTGTGGATTGGGAGAGGCCTATGTCCAGCAGTGGACGACTGTGGGCTGTTGATGATGATGATGATGATGATGATAAGAGGTCAGTTCACCTGTGTGTGCAATCTGCCAAGAACGTGTTATGAGCTTCTTCGAACACATCATGCGGTCTCCCAGACATGATTGAGGGTAGCTCATAATTTTGGGCCGCATAGAAGGCAAGCCCGCCGTGGGCCGAACACCAGATGGTCAGAATTGGTTAAGAGGAGCGGTCCATGCCACCCATGATCAAACATTATGGAGGAAAGTTACATGTAGTCACGATCATCAGCAATGAGAGACGCTGAAGAAGAGAACAAGAGGTGAGGTCTGTGGGTTTAATTTTTTTATTGCATAGATGGACGGACGAGCTCACAGCCGACCTGGTGTTAAGTGGTTACTGGAGCCCATAGACACCTACGACGAAAATCCCGCCACCCACCTTGAGATAAGAGTTCTAAGATCTCAGTATAGTTACAACGGCTGCCCCACCCTTCAAACCGAAACGCATTACTGCTTCACGGTAGAAACAGGCAGGGTGGTGGTACCTACCCGAGCGGACTCAGGTCCTACCACCAGTAAAAAAATTAACATTAAAGATTTTACATTAAACAAAAGCAATACAGGATCGTAGTCTTTAGACAAATGCTCCCATCGAATAACGCAATAAGCAGTGCTGTATCACAATCGAATCAAACCTGTCTAATGTAGGTTTGGTATTTCGAAAAAAAGGGAAGTGACCAAATATGGTCACAATAGTAACCCTTTTACAGTGGCTAAGCACACGTAAGACCGCCGACGGACCATTCCCGGTCCATAATTAATCACGAAGCCTATTGACTAAAGTCGATTTCGTACCAGTGAATATGAGGGTGCCACATTTGAGATATAAAAAAATTGAATTTTAATTTAGTTTTAGTAGAATTTGTTTCTTTGTATTTTTAATCATAAGACTTTATAGATGATCGAATAAACTCACGCCTTTCAGGTGTTAAGTGTTTACCGTTATCCCAGAACTGGGTGAATACCGCCGCACACCTTGTGGCATGGAATCGTGGTCTCAATTGTGTTAAACTACTGTCCTACAATTCAAACCGGCAAGAATGACTGTTTTGCCGACGAAAATGGTAGCAGCTAACAATGTGGGTTCACAATATAATGCTACCACTAGTAAATACTAGTTGGCGATCGTGATACATTGGTAAAGTGCTCCCTAAACGTCCCTAAGTGGGCTTTTACGACACCCACAGAGAGAGGTGGTGTGGTGCTATTCTAGAGCACATAGCACAGCTCCACTCATACCTGAATATCATCGGCATACTTAGATTTTAAGAGTGCAGAGCTGTTGGTGATTTAAAAACACCAGAAAACAGTATCGTCTTCAAACGTCTTAAAATTTATCGAATTAGCATAAAATTAACCGAAAAATTCATAAGGGTTCGTGTATTGTTAATCTTAACTCGGGTGTCCTGTCATCTCTAAGACTCAAAGTTTCGGTCAATTATTAAAAGAGAAACGCAATTAGCCAAATGACTAACGCTTTATTAACAATTTGAGATTTGATGCGAAAATTGGAAATCACAGATCCCGATTATTCCTATTTATGTCATTGAGTGCTTAAATCGCTTGCTGACTATCTGATATTTAAATAGCAGCATTATTTTCAAACTTTGACAGCCCTAATCAAGGCTTACCTGAACGTAACATTCCTACTCATGGATTGGACGAAACGAAAATTATTATACTCATGTTTGGATAATACGAAAATTATTAATGCGCACTGCTATAAATTTGCGAATTATTTTCGACTTTAAATTCCGCATACGAAAGGACATTATCAGAAAAATGTTTAACTGTTTTATGGTTTTCTTTCGCGTTATTATTGTCTTTTTTGGAACGTTTCAAATACTTTACAGTTTTCGTGAGCACGAAGAAAATACTTACTATATTATCAGAAAAATAATATCACATTAGATTTTGATCTCGAAAATAGCGTATGTATTTATTTTTGTATTAAATGAAATTGAAACAAATTAAACATGCCATATGCAGCTGCCTTTAACTAGGTTATATTGAATAACGCCAGGCTACCCATAAAACTGATGACCCCCCTTATTTATATATTTGTTATTGTAACAAAATGAGTATTTTTTTGCAATTTTTCAATAAGTCACTCAGCCTAGATAGATAAACGAATCCATCACCATAACTCGAAAGTTTTTAGCAGAGAACCGTTGAATGCGAACTTAAAAAAACCAATAACAACAAATCAAAGTACTCGCGGAACGCGAATCTCGAAAGGTTGAATTAATTATTATTATTATTTTTTACCAAAAGAAAATCGTTGGCATCTCAACAATTCATATAAATCCAATGATCCCTCCCAGCAGACCATAGCCGAGGGGCAATTTAATTTTTAAACAGGCGCATATCTCGGAAACAATTCTGGCAAGTTATCTGTTCAGATCCAGTATTTCATTTCGGCGGGCCCATTGTTGGCCGATGATAAAGGAGGGCTGGCCCTTAAGCCGCGCCCTTTAATACGATGCCTGCTTACCTGTCAGCATAGAGTATGCAAGGCTCTAACGTTCACTAATATATTCTTTAGTTATATATTATATTGTACTGCTATTTCTGGCTGGATAAATCAATAACGATGTTACGCCGGTAAGAGTAACGCCATCTATGGCCGAATAGCCGAACGAATAGCGAAGGATCTAGTAGCATCTAGAACGCTCGAGAAGTACAATGCCATCTATTGTCAGACAGCGGAAACACACATCGAAAGTACTCGACTTGTGAGGAATGTTCTCGACGATTCTAGGGATGTCGTATCGACTACAAAAGCGTTGCAGAGATGGCACGCAGTCACTTAATAATCGGAACTACTCGAAGCGAAACAGCGAACTGATAACCTGAAGCGAAGCGGAAGAAACGAATTGAGAATTTTAAAGTGTTTGTGAAGAGTTTTAAGTGTTCTAAGTGCTAATACAGTTTTAATTTGTATTGTTTGTTTCGGTAGATTTTTTTATTTATCCCGAACCCCCAACGCATAACAATAATTTAAAGGAAACAAGCTCTCGAAAACAAAAGGAATTTCATTGAAACCGTAATAGGCAATGGACTCATCACTTGCGTCAAGAGAAACGATGGTGGAATATTGAAAGGAATTGCTCTTGAACAGAGTCGAGAGTGTGGCTAAGCCGAGTGACCACCGGTGCGAATCGACATTAATAAGGCCAGGGGCAGAGTTAAGCCAATGCTTATAGCCGAGGACTCATTTGAAGAAGACACCGTAGCGCTTTGGAAGCGTTGTGAAAGGAAATTCATTATTGCCTTCTTGCTTTATTGTACGTCAAAGTGTTTGCATAGGGGCTCGTATATTTTTTGTGCCCTTTGTATATGTTACTCGTTAAGACTGATTTCCCAGCAAAGACTCGAATACTCATCATCATCTGATAAGATATATAGGACCACATTATCTTAATAACATTAGAATTACAGTTGTCAAGTTTGATCACATTAGAATTACAGTAACGAAGCTTGAAGATGAATCAATAAATAAATGTGAATTCAATTTAATTATTGCATTAAATTCATGCATTGTTACGTTTAAATGCCAATTATTATTTAAAAGACAAGTAGTCGGGAATTTTTTATTTCGAAAAATACATGTGTTCCGCTGTCTGTACCTTCTGAATTCTGTGGAACGTCTTTGAAAATAATGTGAGCTCCGCAAGATAATGCTTTGCCGCGGATGAAACAAAATTAAAATTCATAAATCTGTGAAACCAACGGCTTTTATTATTAATAATAATGCCATCCCATATAATTCAACTACGCGATGGATGTGTTAACATTTATTGCGATTGCTTAATTAACGATTTTACAAATTGTTCTTTCATTATCCAAACTAAGGCAGGCGACGGTGGCGGTAGTGGTGGCCTTAATTCTACAGGTAAACTGATGGAAGCGTCCGTGGTCCATTGACATACCCGATCCTGTAGACCGAATGGTAAACAGTCGACGTCGCCCAAAACACGTCATTACGGATCCTCCCGATCCATTAAAGGTGCTCTTAGGTACCTCAAGCACCGGTCACCGTTCTTGTCGAACCCGTCGCTTGCGACGAAGGGCTCGACGAGCGAATTAGCCCATGTCTTGTCGGATACCCTAGATTCGATGCTTTCATGCCTCTTAAGCACCTATCACTGTCTTCGTCGAATTCGTGAACTCCGACGAAGAGTTCGGCGAGCGAACTAACCCATAGAGACAGCCCACTGAGTTTCTCGCCGGATCTTCTCAGTGGGTCGCGTTTCCGATTCGGTGGTAGATTCTGCGAAGCACTGTTCTTGCTAGGGTCAGTGTTAGCATCACTCCAGTTTGAACCCCGCTCACCTACTAGTTAAGGTTACGCTGAAATAGCCTCTCCAGGCTATCAGCTTAGGTAGGAAAAAAAAGGTCCATTGAGCGAGAGGCTCTTTGCAAGCGTACCAAGCTACCCGCGGCTCATCTCCTATAGGCAGGTACCTATTTTCTTAATCACATACCCAAGACGTATTCACGAACGAATTTCGAACTGAAAGAGACACATCGTGTAATAATATAAATGAAACTCGCAGCGACGTTAAATTATTCTAATAATATGTATTTGACGAATGGTACAAGTCTTATTGCCAACTCCGAAATCATATCTCAAGTTAAGCCTATATATATTTGCTTTAGTTTGTGATTACGTCTTGGCTCAACGGTCCTTACAAGAGTCCATAGAAATATAAGGGTTATCCCACTCTCCAAACGGGAACGAATTATGGCTTCGTGACAGAAATAGGCAGCCTGAACCTTCACGCATGGGCTCAGAATCTACCGTAAAATCGTTATTTACGCAAATGCGTTTTTCTATGTTTCATTTATTGGCGTGAGTCTCCCAGAGCGGTAAGTGGTGGCGCCCTGAGATCCTCTTCACAGAGTCTCCTGTTCACCGGCTGTCTACCGGTGGTGACGTGTCTAGAAGTGGTGCGACTCGGCCTCGTGTCTCTCGACCCATAGACCACCTTTTGGGGAGTGACGCGACTGGGCCTCATGTAACATCGGCATACAAGGGACACCCTTAGACATAGACACGTTATAAATATCTGTCTTATCTTCTCTATTCAAAATCGTCGTGTCCTGCGGGATAAGACCTCCGATACATTCATATTATTATCGAGCGATACCACCGATACCCACAGGCGGGTACCAATTTTTCTAATGAAATACGTAATTACTGGTGGTAGGACCTCTTGTGAGTCCGCGCGGGTAGGTACCACTACCCTGCTTATTTCTGCCGTGAAGCAGTAATGCGTTTCGGTTTGAAGGGTGGGGCAGCCGTTGCAACTATACTTGAGACCTTAGAACTTATATCTCAAGGTGGGTGGCGCATTTACGCTGTAGATGTCTATGGGCTCCAGTAACCACTTAACACCAGGTGGGCTGTGAGCTCGTCCACCCATCTAAGCAATAAAAGAAAAGAAAAAAAACTTTTCAAATGTTCACAATTGTCTTCCACGGTGAAGGAATAACATCGTCGAATAAAAATCAAACCCGGAAAAATTTTAATGTGCGTAATCCCTGGTGGTAAGGCCTGCTATCCTACCTATTTCTGCCGTGAAGCAGTAATGCATTTGGGTTTGAAGGGTGTGGCAGTCGTTGTACTGTAAAAAACTGACACTTACAAATCATGTTTCGTGGTGGGTGGCGGCATTTACATTGTTGGTATTTACTGGTTCCTCTAATCCTTTAATCCTGATGTACCAGATTAACTCAAAACAAACCGAAGCAGCTTCTTTTAAAGGCAGCATTAAAATCTAGCATGATATTGATACGAGGCCTGAGGCGCATTCCCGCTCTATACAAAGTTTCCGTTTATCTTGCACTGTGACCACAATATTTGCCTTATTTTCCCAATTTCACTTACTTAGTACTAGGCGGCTAGTACTAATTAATACTAGGTTAGTATTAGCCGTGAATATGTTCGAGAAATTTTTCGATGTCTAATTTTACAGGAATTGTTTGCTTCGCGTTAAGACTATTTCGGAAATATAAAATGGAAACCTATCTAACTGTGCAAACTACACATTAATATCGTTCTATTTATTACCAGTAGTAATGGCACAATAGTTTACTTTTGCAATGAAGGTGCATGAGCTATTATTGTTAGATGGGTAGTGTTTTAATGTTGAAATATATACCGACCTACGTGACATGTCCAATTTATTTTATCATAGCATCTCGTGCTACTGGGTATATTTTATTAATATATTTCGTATCAAAGCTTGAAGCATTCACAGCAAAATTGAAACTTCAAGTGTCCTAAGGTGGACTCCGAGATTCATATGCTGATGTCCACTGTTGTCCAATTTTCTGATAACCACGAGAGGTGGTAGATCGCGAAGTCGAATGCCTATCCAGTGCTACAAAAATATATTAATCTCGATGGGTTACTAAAAAAAATCCCGACGTATTTCAGACGTCTGAGGCGAAATTCCTATTGTATCTAAGCAACACCTATCGTATTATTAGGACATTGACAACATCCTTGCCACGGCTTTGGTTTTTTAAAGAATATTTTTTTGCGCACACGTCTTATCGAGCGCCCAGCCCACTTAATGTTAAGGGTTAGGGTAAAGCCGAGATAGATGCCCCACTTTTTGAAATAGTCATGTAATTTTGAAAATATTAATTTTATACGAATAATTTCTATTAATGTAGTTAGCTCAATCCTTTATGTTTAATTAGTATAAACTTTTTTTAACCTATCAAATACAGATTTTGCAGAAATTCGTTTTTCGTAGAACCTTTTTTTGGAGGATAGATGCCTACCTGTATGGATAGTTGCCCCAACAAGAAAATACTGAGTAGGATAGATGCCTGCAGTACAGGATAGATGCCCTTTATACCGTGTAAACGAAAAAACCAAACCAAATATTAAGAAGTTCTATTCCTAACAGAGCAATTGTCTCCAAGAAACATGGGTCATAATAATAAAAAATATTTTGTATTTTTTAAGTCTTTGAATGTTTATAATTAAAAGATAATTCTCATGTCACACAAATGATCATAATTAAAATTTTAAAGCGTTAAGTAAGCGTAAGCTAAACTACAAATTTTTTACTTTCAATATGCATTATCCTATTTTTTATTAAATTAAATTTTACAAATATTTATTCAACAAAAATATAAATTCTTAATTGTTTATAAAATATTCACATTAAGTGTCAATGTGTACATTGCCAAATCATATTTTTTTATATTAAATTAACACAATAAAGATATCTTTATTATTTTGTCCAATTGAAGTTTAACTGGATAGTGCTTTCAATTTTCCACATCTTCTACATCATTTCTATTTTTTTTTTTTTTTTTTCCCTACCTAAGCTGATAGCCCTAGCGGCTATGTCAGCGTAACCCTAACTTTAGTAGGTGAGCTCACGGGGCTCAAACCTGACGATGTTGCTAACACGAACCCTAGCAAGAGCCGTGCTTCGCAGAATCTACCACCGGATCGGAAACGCGACCCACTGAGAAGATCCGGCGAGAAACTCAGTGGGCTGTGTCTGAGAGTTAGTTTACTCGTCGAGCCCTTCGTCGCAAGCGACGGGTTCGACGAGAACGGTGACCGGTGCTTGAAGTACCTAAAAGCACCGTTAGTGGATCGGGAGGATCCGAGATGACGTGTTTTGGGCGACGTCGACTGCTTTCCATTCTGTCCGCAGGATCGGGAATGTAGTTACCGGCGGCCACGATGAGAGGGTTCTCGTGTCGTGCCGCTTTATCGAAGTGGCGCATGGACGCCGACTGCAGATACTTACTGATGGACTCTAAGTCCAGGTCGTCATGGAGGTCGACATTCCTGACGAACCACGGGGCTCCGACGGCTATCCTGCAAAAACGGGATTGGATTATTTGAAATGATTTTAGGTGTATGCGGGCCGCGTGAGCGAACACTACACTTGCATAGGTCATGACGGGGCGTATGCAAGTTTTGTAGAGTGTCACCTTATTTCTAAGGGACATTTTACTTCGCCTACATATCATCGGGTAGAGACGTCCTAGAATGAAGGCGGCACGGTCGCGTACCGTCTTAATGTGGGGGCGGAATGTCATCCTACTGTCGAGGGTGACGCCTAAGTATTTGACCTTCGGGGCCCACGGTATGGGCTGGTCGAACATCGTGATTGGGCGAACGGCGGGGGCGGGGGTGTTGACGCGCCTAGTCGGGAGAGGGATGCTCAGCGTGGTGTTCAGAGGGCGACCCCTTTTGAAGAGCACCGCTGTGCTTTTCGTGGGGTTGATGTCGATGCGCCACTTCCGGAACCACTGTCCCATGGTGGTAGCTGCGGTCTGAAGTCGTCGATGAAGCAACGCCTTCTTCCTACACGAGTAGTTGATGGCGGTGTCATCGGCGAAGAGCGCCAGATGGGTCTCCGGAGACCGGGGTATATCATTGATATACAAACTAAATAGTAACGGGGAGAGGGCTTGGCCTTGCGGGACTCCGGCTGTGACGTGACGGGGCCGGGAACGCGTTCCCTCGACTCGATATCGGAACGAACGGTTCGAGAAGTAGTCTCGTATGATGAGCACGAGTCTGTCTAGCACTCCCATGTTATACAGTTTGTATATCAAACCGTTGTGCCAGACTTTGTCGAACGCCTTCGCTATATCGAAGAAGAGGGCTCCTGTCGGAATGGGTATCATTTCTAAAAACACGTTTCATGTAGCTAGTTCTGAAACATTAAACATGGAATCCAGTCGGATTGCGACTTCGTATTTTTATAGTTTTCAAAACATTCAATGCAGATATATTTACATGCGTTTTAGGTTTATCCCTTAGATTTCTTTAGGGGCAAATCTATTGTTTTATTTCCTTTCATTTTATAGTTAAGTGGATTGTCTTCATCTTCGCTGCTTAAACTGTAAATAATTTGTTTATGTTTTATGTTTTCGTGGCCTATTTCTGCTATATTCTGAAATGGCAGAGTATGGAGGGATAGATGCCCCTAAAGGCACCTATACCCCAAAAAATCAGGGCAACTATCCTTTGTGATAAGGATAGATACCCAATTTTTTTGTAAATAAATTATAAACATAATAGCATTTATTTACACCTAGATGCAGACTCAATGAACCAATATATTCACGTAGTAAAAAATATAATGGAATTTTACATTAATTATAAAGTTATACCACGCTAAATACTAACCTTTAAATCTTTGACGTGTTCGTGAAATTCCGCGCGGAGAAAATTACATGCACGAGGAAAACACTTCGTTACCACGCGATTGTCATATGGTACATAAGGTATAGGGTGACTGTGGTTCCTACTTATGAAATTAATTTTTTGTTATGAGTGCGGGAAGTTAGGTTTTTAGAACATGAGGCATCTATCCCGCTGCGGCATCTATCTCGGCTTTACCCTACCGGAACCCCTATATCTCAACGTGAATGCCACCGCCCGCTTTGAAACTTGAAATACATGTAACAATTGTATAGTAATTAAAATAAATGTACAGGTCTAATTTTAATTGGCAATATGTTATTCCATTATTGGAAGACATACGTGAGCATAACTTAAGTGCGTATTTCATTAGCAAAATCTTTTCTTATCTTATCTTATCTTAATACGTGTTTTGAACACGGGCATAGCCGCTTCGCCCGATACTAGTAAATCGGACGTCTTATCCGCCCACGACGACAATCACATATTAAATACACAGTTTTATATATTTGACCGGTCACCGTCCTCGCCGAACCCGTTGCTTGCGACAAAGGGCTCGACAAGTAAATTAACCCATAGACACAGCACAGTTTCTCGCCGGATCTTCTCAGTGGGTCGCGTTTTCGATCCGGTAGTAGATTCTGCGAAGCACTACTCTTGCTAGGGCCAGTATTAGCAACACTCCCAGCTTGAGCCCCGCGAGCTCACCTACACGTCAAGGCGAAGCTGAAATAGCCTATCAAGGCTATCAGCATAGGTAGGAAAAAAATGAGATATCGTGGTGAATTTATATTACCTAATACAAAACGTAGAAAAGTCAGGATTCACAGGACGCCAAAGAATGAAATTCGAATAAATCTAATTTTCTCGCACCCTATATAAAATCTAAAGATTCCACGAAATCAACACGTCACAAGGGACTTGGAAGCAAGAAATCCATGTTAAGGCTATCAGCATAGGTAGGAAAAATAAATATATTTGACAATTTATGGACGCACTACATGATCGTAAGAAGTAGGAACTGTAGTGTACGCCTTTGCATATCATTGTGAAACTTTGACAGACGTAGCGGATAAACGTACTCTATTGTATTCCCAAGTTTAAGTCGATTATGGCGTATTAGCTTTATTGTTTATGTATTGTCTTATTCAACGGCCGTCTGGTGTAGTGGTAAGTGACATGGTCACTACACAAGGTGGTCGCGGGTTCGAATCCCGCCAAGGGAAGATATTTATATGATAAATATAAATGTCTTTTCCAGGGTTATGGTTGTATATTAAATATATGTATGTGTGTAATAAAAATATTACATTTATTTCCGTTATCTGGTACCTGTAACACAAGTTCTTTACGAACTTATCACGGGACCAGTTAACGTGGCGTGATTGTTAGTAAATATTTATATTTTTTTTTTTTTTTTTTATTGCTCAGATGGGTGGACGAGCTCACAGCCCACCTGGTGTTAAGTGGTTACTGGAACCCATAGACATCCACTACGTAAATGCGCCACCCACCTTGAGATACAAGTTCTAAGGTCTCAAGTATAGTTACAACGGCTGCCCCACCCTTCAAACCGAAACGCATTACTGCTTCACGGCAGAAATAGGCAGGGTAGTGGTACCCACCCGCGCGGACTCACAAGAGGTCCTACCACCAGTAATTTATTATATTTATATTTATTGTTTGAAACCTGAAAACGCTCTGGTCGTCGACTGGGAACATTATTTTCGGATGATTTAAAGCTACCTTATTTTGTTTTTTTACCAGATCATCGATGTCGTCGTGGCCTAAAAGGTAAGACGTCCGGTGCATTCGTATCTAGCGATGCAACGGTGTTCGAATCACGCAGACGGGTACCAATTTTTCTAATGAAATACGTACTTAACAAATGTGCACGATTAACTTTCACGATGAAGGAATAACATCGTGTTATAAAAGTGAAACCCGCATAATTTTAATTTGCGTAATTACTGGTGGTAGGACCGCCTTGTGAGTCCGCGCAGGTAGGTACCACCACCCTGCCTAGTTTTGCCGTAAAGCAGTAATGCGTTTCGGTTTCAAAGGTGGGGCAGTATTGTAACTATACTCAGACCTTAGAACTTATATCTCAAGATGGGTGGCGCATTTACGTTGTAGATGTCTATGGGCTCCAGTAACCACTTAACACCAGGTGGGCTGTGAACTCGTCTACCCATCTAAGCAATAAAAAAAATAAAAATTATAAGCACTGATAGCTTAAGATTAGGTGGACCATGAGTTCTTCGGCTCGTCAAATAACACAGAAGACATCTGAAAGATATGATTTTACCTGGATTGTACCAGCGTAACAATATATTATTCTTGCATCGTGGAAGTCGATCATGAATAGTTGGTAAGAACGTATTTACCAAGAAGTAATTGTACCAGATACCGGTGCGATTTGAATATCCGTAATATTCGCACATGAGCATATCTTACGTTTCATCCTTTAGAAGACGAAAATTCCAACATTACGACCGCAAATACAATTTTTTGGCTGACCGTTTCTTGGATTTTCAGAAACCCCGTTGGAAATACGAATTTAGCGATTGCAACATAACTCAAGTGGGTAACTAACTCGGAATATATGCTCTAAAACGTAACCACAAAAATCACTCGTAAACACTACAAATAACGACCCCTGGATTCTGTATCTCGCTGCAGCGCTGCAAGCGGTTGGTCCAACACACGGCCGCTCGTTACCTAGAGAGCGCTAAATCGCGGCACGTCAAATTGGACGCTGGAGTGCGGTCCAATTTGTGCAGGCCGCGAACGTATGTGCCGGCCCTCATATTCAAACGCTAAAAATTCGTTTGGTAAACACGATATAAGTAAAATTAAATCACCGAACATGACTACTACTACGGACTACCACTGTAACGGCTCTGATATTCAAACGTTAAAAATTCGTTTGGTAAACACGATATAAGTAAATTTAAATCACCGAATATGACTACTACTACGGTCTACGTTCACCTACAGAGATTTTTAAGAGATATCTGTTAAGTTTGTCGCCACGTATTTTACTTGATCTGAAATAAATGCCTCTCCCCTGTTTCCCGGCACTATCTGAAATATACATTTGACATTAAAATATATTTTTTATAACAGCGAATACCAAACACTCTAAGTTAGTCCTATGACTATTCTAACCAGCGCCATCTAGGCGGGCTTCGGATAGCCTGCCGACCAGACCGAGAGAGCTGGTGGCCGTGGCGCCGACGACCGCCAGTCCGGCGTCCCGAGGGGGAGGGTGATGGGAGAGATGTGCTCCGTACTAAACGCTTCACTTTCCCCCCTTTGCCTTTTCATGAGTTCTGTCTCATGCGAGGTTTGGATGCTGGTTGTTGAGCGACAGGAGGTTTTAGTCGGTTCAACTCCGACATTCCCCGCCCTCCATCCCTAGTGGAGGGCGGAAGTCCGGTGATTTCGTCCTGACAAAAAAAAGTTAGTCCTATCGCTAAATCCATGAAAAATGCCAAATTATTAAAACAACAAGCATGCCTTTATCATTATGACACCATGAAATCATTCCCTGGTGTGGCAAAGATAATTTTACAAAGTTTCAACAAGCGTGCGCTTACATTATGAACTTACACGCGAACATCCATTTTAAATCTTGAATTAGTTAACATAGCTTTGTAAAATGTGAAATTTTACTTTATTAATCTGATTATAATAATGATTACTGTTAATTTAAATGCAAGTTATCATAAATTTGTTGAATTCTTCATTATGATCTGGATCGGGAGTCGTTTTTAAATCGCGGTATTTTTTTAGTTACTCTTATCTTAGAAATGAATGCACACAGCACATTTGCGTAGCATAGAATAGATTCACAAGAATTCGCTAACACTAGCCGTAGCAAGAACAGCGCTTCGCAGAATCTACCACCAGATCGGAATCGCGAACCACTTGACAGAACTAGCGAACTAAGAAATTACCCAATAGCGACCGAACCTAACACATGTCAATAAGCCGTTATACTGAAGACGTGCAATACGGCCGCCACGTTATATGGAAAAATATTTCCGTATTTCCTCACGCTGCAGTCGAAGATCACCAATGGAATGCAAACGCACCTGTGTTACATTTTGAAGTATACGTTTTGTAATAAAATATTTGTTCGGCTGATTCAAGCGCTGACATTCTTTTTGAATATATGTATATATATTTTTTTTCTATTGCCTTGATGGGTGGACGAGCTCACAGCCCACCTGGTGTTAAGTGGTTACTGTAGCCCATGGACATCTACAACGTCAATGCACCACTAACCTTGAAATATAATTTTTAAGGTCTCAGTATAGTTACAACGGTTGCCCCACCCTTCAAACCGAAACGCATTACTGCTTCACGGCAGAAATAGGCAGGGTGACGGTACCTGCCCGTGCTGACTTACAGAGGTCCTACCACCAGGAATTACGCAAATAATAATTTTGCGGGTTTGATTTTTATTACACGATGTTATTCCTTCACCGTGCAATCTACGAATAGAATACATTGCAATTATAAATAGTTTTAATAGGTCATATGGAGAAACGCTCTCACAACTCATCAGTTTTATGTGGTCAATGTGGTGGCGGCCCCGAGTTTAATTATATTACCAACATGACCGAAATCTAGATTTTACTAATCAGTTATCCAAAACGTTCCTAACTGTTTGACGTTTTGAAGTCGTCGTGGCCTAACAGATAAGACGTCCGGTGCATTCGTGTTGAGCGATGCACCGGTGTTCGAATCCCGCAGGCGGGTACCAATTTTTCTAATGCAACACGTACTCAACAAATGTTCACGATTGACTTCCACGGTGAAGGAATAACATCGTGTAATAAAAATGAAACCCGCAAAAATTATAATTTGCGTAATCACTGGTGGTAGGACCTCTTGTGAGTCCGCGCGGGTGGGTACCACCACCCTGCCTATTTCTGCCGTGATGCAGTAATGCGTTTCGGTTTGAAGGGCGGGGCAGCCGTTGTAACTATACTTGAGACCCTAGAACTTATATCTCAAGGTGGGTGGCGCATTTACGTTGTGGATGTCTATGGGCTTCAGTAACCACTTAACACCAGGTGGGCTGTGAGCTCGTCCACCCATCTAAGCAATAAAAATAAAATAAAATAAAACTTTTATAATATTTTGGTGCCTCTAAATGAACCAAACAATTCTCTCAATGTTTTGAACTGAATGTTTCTAGTGTCTTCACGTGCTCTGAGAAATTTGAAGTCCTCAGGGCCTAAAGGATAAGACGCCCGGTGCATTTATATCGAGTGATGAGGGCAAAAATTCTAATTTTTGTTATTACCGGTTAAGGTCCGTAGTTGAGTCTATTTCGGGTGCAGAATCATCTATATTTAACTTTCTCTTTATTTATTAAGATTTTAAATTCTTGTACTGTAATGTCGATTCATTTCTATTAATTTAAAAATTTATACGTGGGAATTATTTCCCACGTACTAAATCTTATTTTAATAAATTGAAAAAAATAATCAAACATTGTTCTGAAATACGTGATAGAATCTTACGTAAGAAGATTGAGGGGGTTTCGATAAATATTATGTACCCTTACATGGAGGCAGGAAGGGGGTCGAAAATCGCCAAATACATCTTAACTTAAATAATGAATAGCCCCCTAACGAGAAAAATAGAACGAACGAAATAGAATTACTGGTGGTAGGACCTCTTGTGAGTCCGCGCGGATCCGGTACCACCACCCTGCCTATTTCTGCCGTGAAGCAGTAATGCGTTTCGGTTTGAAGGGTGGGGTAGCCGTTGTAATTATACTGAGACCCTTAGAACTTATATCTCAAGGTGGGTTTTTTTTTTTTTTTTTTTTTTTTTTTTTTTTTTTTTTTTTTTTTTTTTTTTTTTTTTTTTTTTTTGTCAGGAGGAAATCGCCGGACTTCCGCCCTTCACTGGGGATGAAGGGCGGGGCATGTCGGAGTCGAACCGACTAAAACCTCCTGTCTCTCAACAACCAACGTCCAAACCTCGCATGAGACAAAACTCATGAAAAGGCAAAGGGGGGAAAGTGAAGCGTTTAGTGCGGAGCACATCTCTCCCATCACCCTCCCCCTCGGGACGCCGGACTGGCGGTCGTCGGCGCCACGACCACCAGCCCTCTCGGTCGGCAGGCTATCCGAAGCCCGCCTAGATGGCGCCGGTTAGAATGGTCTATCCTACGGAATACCCCGCTGGGTCAGAACCAGCGTGGGTTGAGGATAGCCGGCCTTCCATCACCCGGATGCTCATGCATAAAACGCGTGCAGAGCAGCTTGCACGTCGTCTTCTTAGGCCCCCTTCGCCGGTCCCCAGGCCGACATGTGAGGGGACCCGAAACACTTAGAGGGCCAGGGCTTGGGCGATATCCGCCTCCCTGGCCCCCGCTCGACGGCGGCGGGCCTGTGCGTCTCTCACGCGCCCCGCCGCCTCCTTCTGCGAGATGGTGCACTCGCAGAAGTCGAGCATCGCCTTCCACGACTCGTCGTCACCGAGCATCGATGCCACAACACTCGGCAACGACAAGTCGTTTCCTATTTTTGCGACGAGGACACGGCGCCACCCCTCCCATGCGGGGCAGGCGACGAGCGTGTGCTCCGCCGTGTCCAAGTCGCAACCACAATGGTGGCACTCTGCCGTCGGCTCGGCTCGGATCCGGTGCAGGAACTCACCGAAGCAACCATGCCCAGTGAGCACCTGCGTGAGCCGGAAAGTGAGGCGTCCTCTGTCACGATTCACCCAGTTCTCAAGAACCGGGCGAATCGCCTCGACGGTCCTACGACCAGCCGAAGGATCGGCCAGCCGTCTAGACCATGACTCCAGTACGGACCGCCGAGATTGGGCCCTCCGCGCTCTGACCACACTGGGGCTGGGACGCGCCACGCCCCGTACACGAAGGTCAGCCCGCCACTGATAGTCAGCAGCGAGCGCCTCCGCCTCCAGGACCCAAGGCGGCGTCCCAGCCAGTACACACGCCGCCTCGAAAGAGATGGTGCGATAACCACGGATGACCCTGACCGCGATGGTGCGTTGCGGCCGTTGCAGCAGCTTCGCTACCCCCACGGCCAGGGACTGGCCCCACACGGGCGCCCCGTATAGGGCCATTGATCGCACCACCCCTGTATAGAGACGGCGCGTCACCTGGTCAGGCCCCCCAACATTGGGAAGGAGCCGGCTTAACGCGCCGGCCACCCCCAACAAACGAGGGACCAGATTCTGAAAGTGAGCACGGAAGGTCCAACGACTGTCTAGAATGAGGCCGAGGTACTTCAACTGCACCCCGACCCCGATACGGACGCCTCCAACCACGATATGGGCATCGACAGGTGGCACTCTCCGGGGCCTGTGGAACCACATGGCCTCGGATTTACTGAGCGCCACGTCGAGGCCCAATCTCCTGATTTTGCCGACGACATGCGCCACCCCAGCCGTAGCAAGACGGGCAGACTCAGCAAAACTCCCCCCCCGGGCCACGACCAACGTGTCGTCTGCGTAACAGATTACGCTCAGGCCCGGGAGGAGGGCACCCCTCAGCACCCAGTCATACCCGATATTCCACAAAAGAGGGCCGAGCACCGACCCCTGTGGAACACCGCGCACGACCGGGAACCGGTGCACGATCCCACCGTGTCCGGTACACGTGACCGATCTGTCTTCCAAGTAGGAACCCACCAGCCGGCGAAGGTAGGGGGGCACTCCGTGTCGTTCCAGCGCCCCCCCAAGGTGGGTGGCGCATTTAAGTTGTAGATGTCTATGGGCTCCAGTAACCACTTAACACCAGGTGGGCTATGAGTTCGTCCACCCATCTAAGCAATAAAAAAAAAAGAACCTAACCCACAGATTACGGTTGACCAGACAAAATACGCTTGCATTCATAATATTATAATTTCTAAACTATTCGAGAAACGAAAATTATAACATTAATTCCCTTAATTTCAGCAGAATGTTGCGGCCGGCGGCTGACGTATTATATGTTGGCGTTTTGCGGGTGAAGCATTATACTGGTGGATTACAAACGAGCTACTAAATTTGCCGTAATATATTATTTTTTTATTGCCCTTGTAGGCAGACGAGCTTACGGCCCACCTGATGGTGAGTGGGTCCATGGACTTCAGCAATGCCAGGGGCAAAGCCAAGCCGCTGCCTACCGCTTAATATTCTCCACAAGCCTCGTTTGAAGAAGGACATTGTCACGGAACGTAACTTTTGTGCAATGAGTGTCAAATAATATGTGAAGCGAACCGGTTGTAGTTTTTAGTTTTTTGTAAGTTAATATTGTAAATGTGCTAAATACACGGTCATACGGAAGAAAATGTTGTATTAATCGATAGCAAGTATACCCTCAAGATCCGTCACAGACATGTTATAGCACTCGGGAAACACCGTGGAGGGGAGCTCATTCCATAGCCGGATGTTACGTGGCAAAAAAGACCTCTGGAAACGCACTGTGGATGACCGCAGTGGCTCCAGGTAGTATGGTAAAAACGAGATGACGGTATCATCTCGAACAATTCCTCAGAGCACCATTGATTACCATTGTCCGCATTATTCGTAAGCGCACAATTCAGTTTTATTCTTTTAGATGCATGTAAAGGTTAAAGGATGTAATCAAAGTAATTCTTCCGATATATAGTCGCAGTCTACACTGGATACAGTGCAGTAACTGCTGCCCCGCCAATAACATAACGCATGATCGCTTGGCAGCAAAAATTAAATAGCTACCTAAGCTAAGGCTTCTCCAGTGTATTTTATTTTATTAAACAGTCAATTTGTAGTAGCCAATAATAAACTGACGAGTTTTATTATTATCAATTATAATTTTTTTAATGCAAAACAGAAAACACGAAGGACAATATAAGTCTATATATCGGTGTTAGTGAATATGCTCACATTTTTATCATTGGACGAACAAAAGTAACAAACAATCACACACAGTTATTTGTTAACTCTTTTTCTAATTAACTCTTTTTCTCCACCTTATTCCAATAGGTCGGGTCGGCACAGCTAATTTTTCTCTTCCATTCTCTTCTATCAGCCGTCATCTCAATACTCACTCCTCTCTGTCTCATATCGTCATTCACACACTCCATCCGTGTCTTCTTCGATCGATCTCTTCCCTCTCTACCTTGCACTACCGTTTCCATACATCTCCTAGTCACATGCATTTTCTCTCTACGCATCACATGTCCATATCACGCTAACCGTCCGCTCTTTGGACCCTAATTAACAAACACCAATAAACATACTCAGAGTCAAATTATATATTTTTACATAAATGTAGGATTGGTAAGAACGGAACGTATGAAAAGAGTGTGGAATGGAGCTTTAAGATGTGAGTGAGAAAACGGAAAGAAAGGGAGAAGAGAATGACAGAGAAAAGGAAGATGGCGCAGACGGTCTAAAATGAGCAAGATGTAATAAAAGTGTTAACTATTAATTATTATTATAACAAAAGATTTTGGAACAGTGTAACTTTTATTGTAAGCGCTGGGATCCCTATTCTACATAAATAAAATAGAAAAGATGAATTAAGCTTATCTATCTCTCGGGTTATCGTGATGAAAATTCTCCAAGTTAAACAGATAATCAGGCCTTAAAATAGTTACATGAGTTAAGTTCAATTCTCTCTGGGTACCAATTCTCTGAGTACAACGCAACATAATAATAATAAGTTTAAGTAAAGCATTAGAAGCTATGGAAATAATTCTTTTGAAAATGATAATCACGTCATTAAACTGTAAAGTCCGAGGCTTTCATTAAAGTCGCTCGTTTACTTATGATTTAATAGTTGGCGAGTCGGGGGTGGTACCAAAATTAGTGACGACCCAGTAATCGTCTGTTTTGAACCTTTGAGTGCTGTATTTTAGTACTTGGGGACGACCGATACTTTTGGCTCCATGGAATCTGCCTAGAGGTTCAGTATTTCTGAAATCCTGAGTCTTCAGTGGCTTCCAAGGTAGTTAATGCTATGAGAAGACTTTATATTGTCAGACATAATTGCTCGGAAAACCGAATCTATAGAGATTGCCATTAAACCAATTCAAGGATTTTTTGGTGTTTGTTCTATTCGTTTTATTTTTTCTTTTATCCTTGATTTTGACATTTTATGGTGCCATTGTGATCATAGATAGGCATTACGATTTTCCCGAAATGAGGTTCTGAGTGAACGCTCCTTCCTTGTGAAGATGCCACGACATATCAATGAAAAATTGAAAAGGGCCTTTGTATGTAGCACTCTGCCATTTTCGTAGCCAACCCGTATCACCAATAAAATAAATCAGTAAAGTAATCTGACTGTGGCTGCGGGCCCGCAATGCGACCTAGACGTTCATTTACAGAACCATTAGATTTTGCATACGACATTCGCTGCTATGAATGCAGTCGCTTCTATGCGCGTCCCCCTTCTAAGCCAACGTAAAAGGAAAAGTCTCGCGGCCGTTAGCGGAACCAGAACATTTTCTCATCTATCCGCCTGTCGGGAAGTATTCTCGGTAGTATTCTGACAAGACATGTCTACGACGCGCGTTTACGTTGCCGTGTTAACGTGGATCTATATGTATTACTAGAAACGAAAAAAACTCACTGAGTTCAAAATTTAAGTATCGGATGAGTCGGAACGATTTCGAAGCCAATGCTATTCAAAGTTACAGTACTGAATTAAATTTAACATACATGACTGTTCAAATATTCAAGACTTAATTACTGTTCGCTATGAACACTGACCATGAGTTTCTCGCCGGGTCTTCTCAGTGGGTCGCGATTCTGATCCGATGGTAGATTCTGCGAAGCACAGCTCTTGCTAGGACTAGTGTTAGCAAATTCTGTCAGGTTGAGCCTGTGAACTCACCTACCCGTCCGGGCGTAGCTAGAATAGCCCCTTAGGCTAACAGCAAATAGGTAGGGGGAAAAAGCTGACATTAAAATGAAAATTCTTAGAAAAATCCGAGCAAGATGTAGAAAACTAAACTGGAGCTCAATTTGCGAAAACTAGATCGTTTTTCAAGATTAATGTCTAATTAGATCCAATTAATAACATAAAATTAACGGATTATTGCCAAACTTTCTATTGCTCTCCATACAAATCATATGATTTCGCAAGGAGAGCGACTCATCCACCAGACATTGAGAGGTTCTGAAATGGAGACCGCGGAAGCCCAAGATCGGGTCGCATGGCGTACCTTGGGAGAGTGAGAGCCCATGTCCAACAGTAAACGGAAATAGGTTGTTAACGATGATGATGATGAGCGGATTATTAAGGGCATCCAAAATCTAAAACTGTGGCAAAATCAAATAAGATCAAAGCCACAGATGTGACTGCGGTGCCTTGGTCCTATCTTACGAAGAATCGAAAAAGAAAATTCTATCAAAATTCAGACAAAAACTGGAGATCCTCGACTCGCATAGTCGTCAGATATTGAGGAATTATGTATATTCCTCAACAGATTGCCCAAAACGACGACATAATAAATAACATCCCAAACAAGAGATCCCTGAAGAAAGTGAATTCAGACAGAAAAACCCTGTAAGCTTTGGTAAAAGTCTGCAGAATTGAATTAATAAATAGAAAAACATTTCACAGACATTACTTACCAAAACAGAACCATTACGAATATTATGTTATTTTATAAAAATAGGCAGCGCGTGAGCCTAATTTTTTACTAGTGA
The DNA here is from genome assembly GCF_030267445.1 of Bombyx mandarina. NCBI lineage: Eukaryota > Metazoa > Arthropoda > Insecta > Lepidoptera > Bombycidae > Bombyx > Bombyx mandarina. The sequence goes on along the minus strand of NC_143231.1, from coordinate 11,960,068 downwards.
TAGCATACATAGTTAGGTACCTACCGTACATAGCTATTTCTCCTTTCCAAGGGACTGTGGGTGATTGTGTGTGAGTTGAACAATATCGAAACATCATTAGTGATTTAAGAGCTCATCCCATCGGAACAACATCCGAACAGGACAAAAAAGGTGAAGACGACGTAGTCCCGTTAAATATTCACCATCTCATCCCCTAAATAAGTTCGGAAACGATAAAGTCTCCAAGCAAACTAGATTACCGATCTTATTTCTTGCACACTCCAGTACCCCGTCATTCGTATGTAAGTTTTAACGAGGCAGGATTCCAGGCTGATTCGGACGGTACATGCTCAACTCGAAATTAGTTTTGGGACTCAATTTTGTATGTCATACACACGAATCGAGTTTTCCGAATTAAACGTGTTACATTTCTATTAGAGTTTGCAGACAGTTCTATTAATACGTACGTATGTGCGAATTTTAAATTTATAATTCTTGTAACTATTTCTTTTATTGACTTTTTTGGCAGACAAATCCACGTTCCAGTGAGATGTTACCAAAGTCTGGAAAAATCGAATTGAATGCCGCGCAAAATGGGGCATTGAGACAAATACTCTGTCCGAAAATACGGATATGTGAGCCAAAGTAAAGACAAATTGTCAAGAGCACAAACTCAAGTTCTTAACTGATTCAAGGAGTACATTTTCCGTCCCAGTTCACTATGAGACAAGCGCTTTAGTTGTAGTAGACACAAGTGGACGCACATAATAACGTTTTTAGTAACACTTTTTCAGGAACTAGGGAGAATAGAAACTTATACATTCGTGCGTACATAATAGAATTTCGAAATAAGAATATCATACTATCATTTCAAATCATGCTTATTTCCCAGAATTACTTTAAGTATACCCTTTTTTGAAAATTTATATCGGAATTATATTTCAAACTTTGAAAAAATACTCCAGTGTTACTTAACTCCAAACCGGAAGCCCAACGACAGCAGCCGTAATGAAATACCCAACAAACTCTAGCTTCTTATAATTTTCACTGAAACCCAGTCGGTAAACAAACTCCAATGAATTCACATCGGAAGGTTCGTTCACAACTAACGATCTATTTTTAGTCGATACGTTAGCCGAAAATACCGCACATAATAACGTCGTGCGTGGGTATTAACTAATCAGTTACCTAACTTTCTTTTCTTTGCTTATTTCTTCAAGCTAACTTCTTTGAATTCTAATTCGTATTTGGAATATACTAACACAAATGGTATGCCTCCAAATACAGGCATACATAAGTAGTTCTTATCTATATATTAATACGTGAAGCAAAAACTTTGTATCCCTTTTTACGAAAATTGAGGAGTATGAAATTTTCCACACGAATAGAGAATATAGAGGAGTGCACAATGCTAATATTTTTTAAAAATAATGCTTAAAAGAGACATTAAATCAATAAAGAAAAAATTACACACACTACATACCATGTATTTGACGCACACACGCATGCATACCATTTATTGTCAAACTTTTGTTCTTGACGTCTGTTGTCAAATTGAGATTAAATATTGTTTGTCTTTGTTAAAATTTTTTTTAATGTAGTCTTGGCGAAATTTGTGATTATAGAAGTATAAAATACAATCATAATAGTGTACAAACTTACAATTCCAATTAATTATAGTCGAATTTCGACTACTGCCGGACCTCTAGTTTCTGTAAATAAGTAAACTCTTGCATGATATTACGAATGTTTCTACGTATCAACGGTATCTTAGGTTTGTAACACGTAAACAACAAACAAATTTATTTAATATCTCTCCAGTTTTTACTTAAATAATTTGGCCAATTCTTATTTATCCCTGGTAACGACACGTTAACTTATTTTTGTAGTAACACCCATAACATATTTAATGCTTCGCCGTTTCGAGAAGTTTCGCAACTTACCCAACTATAAACTACGAGGTTTTATATCGACCGTAAAACGAAGCTGTCTTTAAACCACACGATATTACATTCGTTTTAAAATACATATAATATATTGTGGAGGAAATCGTGTCGTTAACTGTAAACGCTATTTTTATTCACCCAAAGTTTACTCAGGCCACTTTAAGCCCGTCCACTTTGCAACTAATTAAAATCGATTTTAATTTAAATGATTTTTGTACAAAAGTTCTCCGATCAAACTTCGCAAAGTGGACTATTAAGTAGATTGGAATATGGCTGTAAAATCAATGGTTTATAACGGTAGCCAATTTCTCCATTAAATTCTTTAAGAAAAATAATATTGCAGTCACATTAAATAATACTAAATAAGCTTAATACCCGTTTAACTTGAACAAAACATGGTCAGACTAACTTAAAGGCAATTTATCGAAATGTTGTAGTGACCTAAAGGATAAGATGCCTGGTATGGTCGTATCGAGAGATTCGACTATGCCAGTCTTTAAATCCAACAGACGAGTACCGTTGGATTTTCTAATGAAATACGTACCTACCTTGTGCTCGCGAATGACTACCACTGAAATTATGTTTTGCGTCATTATTATAGAATTGAAACACAAACCTCAAGCCTTAAGGTGTGTTTCACGTTGTAAAGTATGCGAGCTTCAGTATACATAGCCCAAAAAAAACTATGAATCAATCCAGAAATATAAATCAATTCACAATGTCACCTACCACCACAAAACATTTTAAGCCAGTTCATCAAAGAGCTGGTATCCATTATTTTAAGTTATTGTCGTCATGTGGGTCTGGAGCTTTTTAGTCGATTTCCTTTTTTTTTTTCAATTTAGAAACAATTTTTCTCAGATTTATAGAGAAAATTAAAAAAAAAAAAAAAAAAAATTCCAAATTTGAATCTTCAGATTTCATTGATTTATGTCGATAATTTCGACATTAGTTAATGGTAAAACCAAAAAGCGAAACAAAATTGCGTAAGCGTTTCACTAACCGATGAATTGGTGTCCTTTCGCACTCCCAACATATAAACTATATATAAGTATACTCGTAATACCATTGATCAGAAGACGAGACGCTCTGAAGAAAAATATATCAGACCCAGAAGCTAACTCGTGGAAACCACTCTGCTCAAAAAAGAAGCCACAGAGCAGAAGAAAAGAACACATTCTCTAATTGTCAAACATTACAATGCCCATGTTCGAAACTGACAGCACTGACTAGCCAAATAACTTAAAAACATTCGCTCGTTGTAATCCAAACAGACTATTTGAACAGGAGATGTTTAAAAGCAACTCATGTTTGCTATCAATTGTAGGATAGGTCGCAAGCATCTTTAGCCAAGCCAATTTCGCTGCCGAAACATTTTCCCATCAATTTTGGACCGTATTCGTTCGAACCAAAGCTGATTCTCGAAGACGTTTAACCGAAAAACACGATCTCTGAATTTTATTTCGGTTCAATACCTTTTTTAACCCGATTTTCGTAAATAGACGGCATTCAATTTCGTACGAGATTAGTACCCATTGAGTACAGGAGTAGTCTTTGTAACGTATTTATGGTCGAAAAGATAAATGGTGGCCTCGTTGGACGAGTGGTCAGTGTCGTTTTCGTCTCTATTCGATCTAAATAAATCTCTTACGAAAACTATGAAGGTATTTGTTGTGTATTTACTTTCAATATCGAGTTACCTTTCGTATTATATCCACAGTGCTATGACGTATCAAAAAGTCGACAGAGAGAGTAGATTTAATATTCTAATAGCTGCTTCTTTGTTCTTTTTTATTCATTTTCTTTTCTTTTTTTTCCCTACCTATGCTGATAGCCTTGAGAGGCTATTTCAGCCTCACCTTGACGTGTGGGTGAACTCACGGGGCTCAAACCGGAAGTGTTGCTTACTCTGGCCCTAGCAGAATCTACCAGCGTATCGGAAACGCGACCCACTGAGAAGATCCGGCGAGAAACTCAGTGGGCTGTGTCTATGGGTTAATTCACTCCTCGAGCCTTTCGTCGCAAGCGACGGGTTCGACGAGCATGGTGATCGGGGCCTTCTTCATAGCAGAAATAGACTAAATAGGTCGGTAATGATTACGCAATTTGTTAAATGTATATATACTGGAACTATACTGAGACCTTAGAACTTATATCTCAAGGTGGGTGGCGCATTTACGTTGTAAATGTCTATGGGCTCCAGTAACCACTTAACACCAGGTGGGCTGTGAGCTCGTCCAGCCTCTAAGCAATAAAAAATAAAATAAAATAAATGTTGTTTATAAACGTATGCAACTGAACAGGCTTCACCTTCCATAATTTAGTGGCCGTAAAATCGACTTCTAAGTAATAAATCGAAACAAACATAAACCGATTTACACACTCATGTATAGTGACGAGAAATCAATATAATATTATGTACATAAACAGTATACGAGCAGAGCGCTGCTCAATACCAAACAGACGCGAAACAAGTTCAAAAGCGACGCGTTATGTTTAACATCTCTTTTATTTTATCTCGTAAAAGAAATGCCTTTATTCCGTTTGTCTTGAGCGCGGCCCTTTGGGAAATCTCATAGATAAATTATTCCAATTCACGCGACGCCCGACAGAGATGGCGTGTCAAAAAGAATATAAAAACACTGATAAAAGAGGTAATGAATCCTCATACAGTAGGATAATAAGGAATCAGGCGTCGTCTGAATAGGCAATCTGCGAAGTGGGAACAGTAGTTGAAGAAGCGTCGGTGGTTTTGTCGAAGTCCCACTATCTATAGACCGGATTATATCAACCACAAATTATTATAAAATCGATACAGCACTTCCTTATTGACTCGTGTCGTTGACATAATCAAAACTACTCTTACACCGGTCACTCACATGCGCACGAATACGCAAACCCACAAGTGTAGGACGACATTTGCGAATGATTATGCAAAGTTTTCGCTGCATTCGTGGTTTTCCAAGCTGTGTCGGTTTTTTAACAGACATCAAAGCGCGCGAACCTCGAACCTTCGCGTAGTCTCCCACACATTCGCTTGCCCAGTTGCGCCGACGATTGCGAAGGTGACGGACGTATACTATACGCCATTTTCATAGTTCGTGACGTCTACTTTGTAGCGTATCTTCATCAAAAAAAATCCCATAAAAACAGCATGGCTGTTAATGATGTCTGGGAAAGAATTAAAAACTCTTTTTCTCTTCAATGTTCTATTGACGAATTAAAAAGGAGGAGAAATTCGTGAGACATTCGTAAACAAGTGTAGGAGGAAGCGCAAACGGGTTCGCAAATTGAGTATGCGAACCCATTTGCACAGCCGCTAGGTTTGCGAATGAATGTTTGACGGCCCTTCACATGCGCGCAAACATTCATACAATGTACGAATATTTGCGCGCATGTCAGTGGCCGGCATTACAGTTGGCCCAAACTGCCAGATCTCAAGATACTGCTGGTGCGTGTGCGTGTGCGTGAGTGCGTGTGTGCGTGTATGCGTTTGTGCGTGTGCGTATGTGCGTTTGCGTGTGTGTGTGTGTGCGTGCGTGTAAGATTGGATCGAAAAGTATTTGAAATCAAATCGATAACTCAATACCAAAAGGTAACATTTCAAACTTTTGAGATTCAATTTAAAACACTCAATTTTCTTGCGTATTTTTTGCATAACTGTTGGTCATAAAGAATTATTTAAATTATTGCGATACACTATAATTTTTATCGATTTTAACGAAATATTTTTTCATACTAGTTTTTATTACACCAAGTCAAGTATTATGTTTTAAGTCGGTTCTATAGATTAGCATCTTTGTTCGAGAAGTTCTAGGAATCTTATTCATAAAATATCATTAACGATACAAGTCCCATGATATAGTTAGAATATACGTCTATTTTTAATTGCGTAGAAAGTACAACGACTTAATGTTTCATCTGATGATGGGCGATTATAGGAACCCGCAGTACGTGTTTAACTCTCTGTACAGAATTTAATCTTAGTTGGTAAGATTAGCTTGCTTTACGATTTTGTCACTTAAAGATTTTGGTCCAACGCTTTGAAGTAGAAATACAGTTTTTTTTTTACCCTGTCCTGTGGACCGAACGGTAAACAGTCGACGTCGTCCTAAGCACGTCACTACGGATCCTCCGATCCATTAATGATGCTATTAGGTACCTCAAGCAACGATTACCATCCTCGCCGAACCCGTCGCTTGTGACGAAGGGCTCGATGAGTAAATTAACCCATAGATAAACACAGCCCACTGAGTTTCTCGCCGGATCTTCTCAGTGGGTCACGTTTCCGATCTGGTGGTAGATTCTGCGGAGCACTGCTCTTACTAGGGCCAGTGTTAGCAACACTCCCGGCTTGAGCCCCGTGAGCTCACCTACACGTCAAGGCGAAGCTAAAATAGCGTATCAAGGCTATCAGCATAGGTAGGAGAAAAAGGAGATATCGTGGTGAATCGATATTACCTAATACAAAACGTGGAAAAAGTCAGAAGTCTTACTGGTGGTAGGACCACTTGTGAGTCCGCACGGGTAGGTACCCTGCCTATTTCTGCCGTGAAGCAGTAATGCGTTTCGGTTTGAAGGGTGGAGCAGCCGTTGTAACTATATTGAGACCTTAGAACTTATATCTCAAGGTGGGTGGCGCATTTACGCTGCAGATGTCTATGGGCTCCAGTGACCACTTAACATCAGGTGGGCTGTGAGCTCGTCCGTCGATGGGTATCTAAACCAAAGAATGAAATTCGAATAAATCTAATTTTCTCGCAGCCTATAATAAATTCTAAAGATTCCACGAAATCAACACGTCACAAGGGACTTTGAAGCAAGAAATCCATGTTATAATTCACGATTAAATATGTCCGAGACGAAGCAATAACTCAGGATAGAATATTAACAGATATCACATCAGGTCCGTATGTATCGAAATATATTTTCTATCAAATATAGAGAGTGAACGATAAACACTTTATTTATTCTGGAGTGGCTCGGTGTGATATTAGGTTACTCGTACCTATGTAGTCTTGTACGGGTTTATATTTTAGTATATGACAGTATTTCTTATGTTATCGGATGTAGTGGGATCAATGATAGACGTACTGTGGTTAACGCATTTGATCCATTTGCAGATTGTTTTGCAAATTAATGCTCTTATGCCGGTACAGTTAATGCCAGATGTTGTAATATAACAAAAACGTATCTCGAAACTGGAACATATCTTGAATGTTCTGGAACATTTCTTGACTGTTTAAAAAAAATTTTTCAGTATAGCGGTTGAATTGAGAGTGTTCTATTGATCTCAAGGTTATCGACACAGGCAAGAAGAGTCTAGAACATTTCTTGAATGTTCCAGTTCTATTGAGAATGTTCTGGAAAATTGTAGACATAGTCTAAACGACTATAAAAGCGTGACTTGAAATGCTTCGATTTTTTTTTATTGCTTAGATGGATGGACGAGCTCACATCCCACCTGGTGTTAAGTGATTACTGGAGCCCATAGACATCTACAACGTAAATGCGCCACCCACCTTGAGATATAGGTTCTAAGGTCTCAAGTATAGTTACAACGGCTGGCCCACCCTTAAAACCGAAACGCATTACTGCTTCACGGCAGTAATAGGCAGGATGATGGTACCTACCCGCGCGGACTCACAAGAGGTCCTACTACCAGTAAATGACCCTTTCGAGGCAAAACGATAAACGGAGCATCTCAACAAACAAAGAAGTGGATTGTGATCTCAAAATGAAAGTCTACCTTAATTAATGTAATAATGTAATTGAGTGTCTATTGGTATTACGGTAAAGAGTTTTCATTTATCGTGAGACCCAGCTCACAACAATATATACAACGGATGTACTTTAGTACTCTGACTATGATCACTATCTACTTTTTATCCTACTAATCTAGCAGTACGCTGTGGCTTTACTGCGCCCCTGGCTTTACTGATGTCAATGAGAGATGGTAACTACCTTTTTTTTTTTTTAACGCTGGGGAATCCATTTACGGATACCCGGTCCCGGGTACCGGGTACCCGGGGGGTAACGAACCGGGTTATGTCGGACTCCGGCGCCTCCTGAGAGGAAGAGGGGGACGAGAAGGTCCTCCACCTCCCCGAATTCCTCGCAAGAGACTACGCCTTGAAAAAGGCGCGCGAAGCACTTGCCCCGCAGAACGACTACCGACTAAACCCCATCGAGCTCCACCACACCGGCTACACCAGACCTAAGATAACTACTAAGGTAACTACCTACCATCATTAGCGGGTGGTATGCTCTGTTTGTAAAGTGGAAATAATAAAATACAGACGCTTGACTCGCCACGGGAGAATTCATAAAGGGAAAATCCCGTAGGCACACAAAATATGGTGAGTGTGTGGGTCTACACCAATAAATATACACATTTTATAATAAAAAACCACTTGCCTCCGGGAACCTTAAAATCCATACATAAACGCACATGCTGTAAGTCTTTTAGCCATCTTGTCAATTAGATCACCCAACCAAACTAACGACACTGCAACTGCATTCATTACAAGTCAAAATCTCGAATTTATTTATTGTATACTGTGTCGAATCTAATGACCTTACCGGGAGTACACCACAAATAGCGTTATTGGTACCCTATCGGATATGCCCCGGCGCGCGACACTAACACAGAAACAAACCGATACAATTCCACTTGTCTCACGCAGCTCTTGTGTCTTTTTATATATTTAGCAGTAAATAGACGATAAATGCTTTCGAACTTTCTTTTACTTGAATTGACACAATGTTAGAACAAGCATAAATATATATACATTACGGATTGGTGTAAAATGATGCTGGCTGATTCTGGATTTGGAAACTTTTTAATTTGAATGTTTTTGGAGTGTATGCCTCCAGCCAAGTAAGTGATCTGAGACTAACAGGAAAAGCGAACACTAAATCATGTATAGACTAAGAGGCTCATGGCTCACTTAGTGTTAAATACATAGAGGAGTCCATAGACACCCGGCAGGCAACGGCTTAGCTTTACCTCTACCATTGCTGATGTCCATGAGCGACGGTAACCACTCAACATCAAGTGGGCCGTTTGCTCGTTTGTCTACAAGGGCAAGTAAGCAGCATCATTCACCTTGAGTTAGTCACTATACAATAAAGTTTAGACTTTCATATTATGTATGCATGGGCTTCGATAACCAGTTAAGATCGTGTGTGCAGTAAACTGCACACATGTTCTAATTAATTTCCATTAATAGTATACTTATAATTAATAAATATAATATAATAATTTCCTATGGCTTTATTTGTTCAATAACAATTAAAAATTATAAGCCGATTGTAAAATGAAGGAGTCTTTCACTAACCGACGGTACGTTTTTTCCCTACCTATTCGCTGGTATCCTAAGCAGTTATTCCAGCTACGTCCGGACGAGTAGGTGAGCTCACGGGCTCAACCTGAGAGAATTTGCTAACATTAGCCCTAACAAAATCAGTGCTTCGCGGAATCTACCACGGAAATCGCGACCCACTGAGAAGACTCCTCGCTAGCTAACACGAGATCGGCATCGCGACCCATTGAAAAGATCAAGCTATAAGCTCAGTAGGTGCAGTCTGTCGCTAGGTAGTGGACATTTCCATGCGTCCATAGTTGTATGATTTAAAAATGATGCCTGTGATAGCACATCTCACGCAATATTAAAGAGATCTGACTTAAACCTGAGAAGATAGTTTTTTTTCCTACCTATGCTGATAGCCTTGAGAGGCTATTTCAGCTTCACCCTAACGTGTGTAGGTGAGCTCACGGGGCTCAAACCGGAGAGTTGCTAACACTGACCCTAGCAAGAGCAGTGCTTCGCAGAATCTACCACCGGATCGGAAACGCGACCCACTGAGAAGATCCGGCGAGAAACTCAGTGGGCTGTGTCTAGGGGTTAATTCGCTCGTCGAGCCCTTCGTCGCAAGCGACGGGTTCGACGAGGACGGTGACCGGTGCTTGTGGTGCCTAAAAGCACCGTTAATGGAACGGGAGGATCCGTAATGACGTGCTTTGGGCGACGTCGACTGTTTACCATTCGATCTACAGGATCGGGTATGTAGTTTCCAGCAGCCACGACAAGAGGGTTCTCATGTCGTGCCGCCTTCTCGAAATGGCGCAATGATGCCGACTGTAGATACTTACTGACAGAGTCGAGCTCCAGGTCATCGTGGAGATCCACGTTCCTCAGGAACCATGGTGCTCCGACGGCTATCCTGCAGAATCGGGATTGAATAACCTGAAGGGGCTTCAAGTTGGTGCGGGCTGCGTGAGCGAACACTACGCTTGCATATGTCATAACGGGGCGTATGCAAGTTTTGTAGAGAGTTACCTTATTACGGAGGGACAGTTTGCTTCGCTTGCAAAGCATAGGGTAGAGACGTCCTAATATGAAGGCGGCACGGTCGCGTACCGTTTTAATATGGGGACGGAATGTCATCCCTCTGTCGAGGGTGACGCCTAGGTATTTGACCTGCGAGGCCCACGGTATGGGCTGGCCAAAGAGAGTAACGGGGCTAACGGCGGAGGTGTTTGCGCGCCTATTAGGGAGTGGGATGCTCGAAGTGGTATTCGGAGGGCGACCCCTTTTGAAGAGCACCGCTGTGCTTTTCGTGGGGTTGATGTCGATGCGCCACTTCCGGAACCACTGTCCCATGGTGGCTACTGCGATCTGGAGTTGCCGATGTAGCAACGACATCTTCCTACACGAGTAGTAGATAGCCGTGTCATCGGCGAAGAGCGCTAGATGGGTCTCCGGAGACCGGGGTATATCATTGATATACAAACTAAATAATAACGGGGAGAGCGCGGAGCCTTGCGGGACTCCGGCAGTCAGATGACGGGGGCGAGAGCGAGTTCCCTCTACTCGATATCGAAACAAACGGTTCGACAAGAAGTCTCGTATGATGAGCACGAGTCTGTCTGGCACTCCCATGTTGTACAGTTTGTAGATCAAACCGTTGTGCCAGACTTTGTCGAACGCCTTCGCGATATCGAAGAAGAGGGCGCCGGTCGGGATTTGTTTACGCCTATTTAGCCCTATTAAGATGTGCTCCGTGAGGCGGTGCACTTGTTGTACGCACGAGTGCTTAGCGCGGAATCCAAACTGCTCGTCTATTAGAATTTTATTCGCGGTAACGAAGTCCCAGAGGCGTTTCCGAAGGAGCCGTTCGTAAATTTTGCCTATCGTCGGGAGGAGACTAATCGGACGGTGAGAAGATAGTAAGAACACAACAGTACCAACAAAAAAGTAAACAAAAGTAGAAAACGCCAAAACCCAAACTTTGAAACTCGCAGTGCCGATCTAAAGGACCTAAAAACACAAAAGACCCAACCTAACAATAACAACATCACAAAATACTCAAACTACACACTCATAAACGAGAAGCCATTCCTTCCGACCCAATTGCCAGGGTCGGCTTCGGAACAATATTCTATTTACGTCCTTCTGAGTACGTCCCTGAAGTGCATCTGACCGTGCGTAAAGTAACCAATAGGTCGGAACTGAATCAACTAAATCTATAGCTATTCGTTATAAGACGGCTTCCCTTTCTTTGTCTAATCGGGAACGTATTTAGATTGTTTGGTTATTATTTAAGTTACGGCTATATTTCGGTATAAACCAGTATGAAGTTCATGGGGCTTACGTAGGCAAAAGACTGGGACAGTTTCACCTTTTTATTTTCAAACGGGAAAGACCTAACGCCATCACTGAAAATATCCCTATGAAGGTTAATCAACAAATTTGATAAAAATGGTTTAAGTGCTCCAATATTTTTAAATAGATACATTAATTGGTAGGGAAAATGGCAACTATCGCTTTTGGATGGAGCAAGGTTAGAGATATAGATAACCTCACCCTGTCCATAGAACTATATTTACGCTAGACCTTATTCGAAGGCAAATACGGCGTGCCATTGCGCTCAACAAATACAACAAATTTATGGGAGGTAACTTCAGAAAGAAAATACACCGTGTGTGATCCCCACAATATCTATTCGTATTGCGGTGAATTTATATTTGTGGCTTTTCTTCTTTTGTATCTTATCATCACGCAGGCATTAATAGAAGTTCAATAATTATTTGACAAAAGCACTCAATACGGATCTGTGATCCTCCAAATTAAGTTCGCGCGGTATATTATGTAGATATATATCTCTTATGATTAATATTCAAACTATCGAGTAAAATATGTATTGCAAATAAACTTATCCAATATCCTATCTATCTTATTATTATTCGTATAAATAGGAATATATTTGGTTCATATTCAGGTATAAATAAGGTGTTCTAATAACTATATCACTAAGCGGTGAAACATTGACTGGGACTTATTTTTCTTAATAATAATGCGTCGATATAAGATAGGATTTTCTCTTATGTTGTTAGTACCGAGAATATATTACTACTAGAGTTAAGAACACGAACTGATGACCCGGGATAATTTAACACATTACTACACCAACAAAACGACCAAAACTTGATAACAGAGTCATGATAAAGAAAGAACACCTTAGAAATTAATTAAATACAGAAACTATTATATTTATAAAAACTTAAAAACGTATCTAAAAATGAATATATTAGATCTGTACTTAAGAAATTTCGAAATTTCGAGAAAGTTAGTATTTTTTTGTATGTACATATTTTTAATTCCTAACAATAAAAACCCATGGTATGGCCGCATCGAAGCTAACGCAATGGTAATTTTTCAATGCCCTTTTAAAATGGCAACTTTATAAGTTGACTATAAGCTGTACCCGTCCGCTTCGCTGGGCATTTAAAATTGACATTATTATTTCTCACCCCCACAAAGATTCTCATCATTAACGCCCCGGCAACTGGTGTAGGCAGTCCAACACTCATATAAATATCCATTAAGTACATGTATTTCCTACATGGATACCATGTTTCAAATCAATCGGATACACGGATATAACGGAACATCCGTAAAAAGCACTGTAGATTTATTAGTATAGATTATTTAATAGGTCGACTTTATAAGTTGGTAAGTAAGTAATTGAGTTTCTAGGAGCAACTTTATAAGTTGACCTATTACATATTTAATTTGCAATGTGACTGATGATTAAGAATTCTGTAGCCCCAAACATCTCCATGAACTCTTCCAATAAGTTTTATTTTAAAATAAAGGCGTCTATTCTATCTTAATAAGCTTTGACTGAAGATATTTATAATGTAGAGTCATTTAAATTCTTGAATTTCTACTGCGAACGTGTTTAGACGATCATTATCGGTACGGGCCTTCGATTTTGGTCCAAGTTTATTCAAACAAGACAGAAAGTTCAAAACTTATTTTTCATCAGTTGATTTTACGGTTCTATTTTTGATTAAATAGCCTGTGTGGATTTTAATAGACTAGAATAGAAGAAATATTTTTGTATTACCGCATGGTAATTTCTGTCAAATCACATTTTAACTTCTAAACACTCTTAATAGTATACGAAATACTTTTTTTTTATTACTTAGATGGGTGGACGAGCTCACAGCCCACCTGATGTTAAGTGGTTACTGGAGCCCATAGACATGTACAACGTAAATGCGCCACCCACCTTGAGATATAAGTTCTAAGGTCTCAAGTATAGTTACAACGGCTGCCCCACACTTCAAACCGAAACGCATTACTGCTTCCCGGCAGAAATAGGCGGGGTGGTGGTACTTGCCCGCGCGGACTCACAAGAGGTTCCACCACTAGTAATATAATAATAGAATAGTACGCAAAAATGTAAGGAAGGTCGACTTTCCAACGTTTATACCAAACTCCAAGCTCGGTACTAATTATTGTTGATGTCAAATGTCAGCAATTACGTATTGTGTGCAATGACAAGGCGGAGCACGAACCGATCGTAATTCTGTGCCGTCAGCTTTTTGCTGACAAGATCCTGGATCGATTTGGGTACAATTACCGTTTATAAGTAGCTTCAATTTTGTTTTTGTGTTCCACAGAGTTAAAGATAATAATACAGATAATTTGGATTGTTGTAATTGAACAATTATTAAAGCTCATGCGAACCCTTATCTTCTCCATATTCTTGTACGCTTCTGAGGCATGGACCCTCAAGGCCCGTACCCGATCGAGAATTGACGCATTTGAAATGTGGTGTTGGCGCAAAATGTTGGGCGTATCATGGACGGAGCGCCGAACAAATGTGTCAGTTCTCGAGGAGCTAAACGTCAAGACCCGTTTATCTACGATCTGTATACAGCGTCTCCTCAAGTACTTCGGACACGTGGCCCGACGAAATCCTGACAACTTGGAAAAACTAATAGTTGTAGGTCACATGGAAGGAAAGAGAAGTCGAGGAAGAGTGCCAACCAGGTGGACGGACATTGTCAAGGAGGCCACAAACACCAGCGTCCCGGGCGCCATTAAGCAGGCCGGATGCAGGCAACATTGGAGGAAGCTGGTGCAAAAACTAGATCAAGGTGGTCACGACCCTCAGTAATGATGAAGCGACGAAGAAGAAGAATTGAACAGTTTTCCTAGATTTTCAAAAATACCGGTTTTTACTGGCTTATCTTGGGCCAACTTGGAAACGTACTACAATCCTGACTGTTTTTACCGTAGAAAAGAATGCGATCAAATTTAAAGGGCGGGTCAGCAGTTGTACAATTCAATTTAGAGTTTGTCTTCGGGACTCAAAGTGCAAATGGAACAAAAAGTAATTGAAACGTTTGTCGATTGAATTAGCTTTCGATCTGTGAAATTTTTGAACACAAAAACATGGCATATAAACATTGACTTTGGCGTGCCAATAAGCTTAAGAGAGAAAATATCGTGTCCTGAACTAATAAGATAATATTTATGGCCATAATTATGAAACCGTAACCGTAACCGTACAAGAATCGAAATTCTAACATACAAATATTTCAGAGGTCAATGACATTATTCAGTTTTGCTCCGGGATGATGGTGTAGGTACCTGAAGTTAAACAGTAATTAACCTGTCAGGAGCCAGTACCTAATTCTCGTGCCCTTTATCTTCCTACAACTATCTAGAATGATATTTCATCGGGCTTATTACGAGCGACCTCGACTAATAGTTCAAATTATGATACTTAACTAACAAAGTAATCTAACTTTAAGGGCAGTTTCACAATCTTAACATTTGAATATATTTTGATCCTGACATTTTGTAAATCTCAATGAATCTGGTTTTTTATTCTACCTATTCGCTGGTAGCCTACAAGGCTATTTCAGCTACGCCCGAACGGATAGGTGAGCTCACCTATAATTCACTCAACCTGAAAGAATTTGCTAATACTATCCCTAGTAAGGGCAGTGCTTCACAGAATCTACCACCGGATAGGAATCGTGATCCACAGAGAAAATTCGGCGAGAAATTCAGTGGGATGTGTCTATGGGTTAGTTCGCTGGACGAAGATCGAGTTTATCCAGTATAGCATGTACAATCGTACCTATTGTAAGCCTAGAGCCTAAGTACCTACGGCTAGATACCGTCTACCTGCCAATTTCAACAGCGAAGTAATCATGCATCAAGCTTAAAGATATTGTGACCTCAATGCTAAATGGGCCATAAGCACTTACCTACTTATGAAAAAATAAACTAGTCGTCTTGCCATTCAGACCACGAGCGCTCCAAGTTATCTTATCAAAAATCACCGTATACAGCGCAGCAAAATTCTTCAGCAGACACCAGAGATAAGACGTACCACGCTATACCCTTGGAAACTACCTATGTAACACATTAACAGCCTGAACAAGTCTTCACTAAAAACAATAATGATATTAATGATAATGATATTGTTCTGAACTTCCAAGGAAAAAGGAGTGATGGCTTCAGGCTATCAATTGAGTCAAATCTACTGTTCTTCTATATCGTTCCCTCACTACTGAGGCTCGCGACCACATGCGACGTACTTCCAATGTGCTCGATCATGGGTAGCATGGACTGCATGGTACAGACTACCACCAAGTGCTTCTCTTGCTAGATCTGACCATCTGACTGGTGTTCTGCCCACGGCGCACTTGCCCTCTATGCGACCCGTAGTTATGAGCTTCTCTAATTCATGTCTAGGAGACCGCATGATGTGTCCGAAAAAGCTCATAACACGTTCCCGGTAGATGGAAGAGAGCATTTTTCGCATGTTTTTCGAATCTACTGTTAAGATTAGTAAAAAACAATTGGCTCTCAGAGTGTTCCGAAAAAATGGTTTTATGAAACCACGGTAAAAGTGAAACTTTTTTTCACATTATAGACATTTAACTCTAACAAACAAGATTTACATTAAACACTGACAAAAACAAACAAAATAGCGTGGAGCACTAGCACAAATGAGTAATAGCCTACTAATACTAATAGTAATAGTCACTACACGATCAGCTGCTGCGAACTATAGGCGCCGCCATATTGGCCTTGGCTGCTCTGACGAACGCCTTTCACTTTATACCCTACTCCGCGGCCGACCGTCACGCGACATGCGACACACAGACGAAAAAGTTTGAGACGATGTAATAAAAGTTTCACTTTAAAACTTTCGATACTGCAAGATATACTCCTGTAGTTCGAGTGATAACACTCAAAGACAGACTAGAAAGAGGGTAGATAGGGGAGGATAGACTAGATAGAGGGTAGGTTTACTCGTACTAATCTACCGGCAATCTTCAGTCTGCTATCCGAAGTCATTAAAACTAAGATCGCACTCAGAGCCCGTTAAATAATAGTACTTATAACAATAACGCCATTATCAAGTACGAACTAGTTATCCCGGGAGAACGTAAAACATTAATTCGTCCGAGGTTTTAATAGTATCCAAGTCGGGACTCCAACTTAATCTCACTTCATCAAACTTGAAGTTTAAAAGGCGTGAAACACTCCGGTAACTGTTGCAGTTTTAAAACTGTGTCGAGACTCGTGCGGTTTTCTGTAACAACTTTTGCTGTCGCACCGCACCTAACGGTAGTGTGAAAACTCCTTTTTATCTTGCGTGAATTCGTTCACCTTTTGAGAAGTTGTGCTTAATCATTTATTTTTCAAATATAAATAATTAAGGACTGTAACAAAGTGATGACTAGAGCATTACTTTCTGTTTTATTGACCTATATAGGTTAATGGACACACGCCTCACCTGACGTTAAATGGTTATCAAACGCTGTAAATGTCACAAGCTATAGCTATGGCATCTGCGGCGCATGGAAAGTTCATTGAACGTGGCCCTAGAAAAAATGAATATCTTGTAATTTAGTTTTAATAAGTCATTGAAGTAGTTACCCAATAGTGTTGCCAATGCTGTGTGCGTTTTAATTGACTGAATATTAATATGAATGTGTGTGAATCTTAATAATATGAATTGATTTAATGTACTAAGATGTTTTGGAACGAAGTTCCTTATGGGACAATGCGGAGGGGTACCCTAACCGGGAAAAAACGTCCGTAACGTAAGATTTTTATTATTTATGTATAGTCTTAGTATGATGGCTATACAGCGTCTAATTTATAGTCTACGTGATGACGGTTATTATTTTAATAATCATAATAGAAAATTTAGATTTTTTTTGTTTCTTCTATTTATGAGATTATTGAGTATAATTAAATTTTGTTTAAAATAACAATATTTAATTTCTCTGACATCAATTTATTTGTTTTTATTTTATCAATAAAAAAAACAAACAAAAATGTATACTCGAATAATTATTTTCTTTATACCTCAAATAGAACTTAAAATTAATATTTTTATAATAAGGAACTTCGTTCCTATGCGGTGTCCCACGACACCACACATCTTTTTTTTATTACATTACTTTGTATCTTGGCCGCTCGGATTGGGGGCGCATCGGAACGGGGATTTATGGGGTATTGCCAGTCCTGCCACCCTCTAGTTCTGTTTCTAATCACAACCCACCTTGAGACATGAGATCGAAATCTCATCATTGGTACAATCGTTATCTTATTTTGCAGAAGCGAAGTTGAGCTATTCTCGAATCTAAAAAGGGGGTGATGTATTTACTTACATACGTCACAAATGTTCAAAATCATAGTGATATTTATTCAAGTCTCAAACTTTACCAGGCACCATCAAATCATCATAGCCTTACCATCGATTAGAAATGCATTTCTATTACTAAAATAATCGGCAAAGAAAACAAGGTCTGATACTAACATGAGTGCATACATAAATGAGTGCAACACTCCATAAAAGTTAACACATTTTTTTGCGAACTTAACTATCGTTCGATTACTTACAAATGTATTTATTATTTATTAATGAAATGTCTTTTGTTATGTTATGCCCCTCACACTAGTACCTAAGTCATATATCAATTCTTATAAATACATAATGTACTCTAACTCTTAGTTCTTAAGTTCTGTTTTGATTGCTTAGATGGGTGGACGAGCTCACAGCCCACTTGGTGTTAAGTGGTTACTGGAGCCCATAGACATCTACAACGTGAATGCGCCACCACAGCTCGTCCACCCATCTAAGCAATAAAAAAAAAGGATTTAAAGAGTGATCGTTATCATTATTTTGTATTGGATCCTGTAGATTAGACCGGGCCAGAGCTCAGTCGGGGCTATTGAGACTCTTCGGCTTCTAGAACTTTTTAAATACAGATCATATAGCTCACGGTATTCGTCTGGGGCAAACAGGATAACCCACGTCCTATTACATAAAGGAAAACAATAACCAATTGTAAGTTGTTTAACTGAATCGATGCATTCTAAGAATTCACTATACGGATCTTTCGTTTCCAATAAACATAAAATGTCGAAGTATTGAATACTGAGAAAAAAGGTAGTAGTCGGAAACCGCAAAAACTGTTCTGTATTCCAAAGCGACGCCACCGCGGCGCTATATTCCGAAAACAGGGACGTACCTGCTCCGAAACAGTGTAATATTTATAATAAACTAGCTAACCCGGCAGACTTCGTGGTGCCTCAAAAGACCTAAACTTTTATATAAAATGAACTTAAAACGAACCACCACCCACTTAACACCAGGTGGGCTGTGAGCTCGTCCACCCATCTAAGCAAAAAAAAACAAAAGGAATCCGTCCGACGGGGGACACATCAAAGGAAAAACAAAATTGTTATTTTTATTTAATTCCGAGCATTTTCATATTTATTTTCACCGTCTAAACCTTCCCTGGACTTCCACAAATAATTCAAGATCAAAATTAGCCAAATCGGTCCAGCCGATCTCGAGTTTTAGCGAGACTAACGAACAGCAATTCATTTTTATATATATAGATATTAATTACGATATTAAAGGTTTTTTGATTGCTTAAAATACGTTAAAATACAAAGCATACGAAATTAATAGCAAATACCTAAAACTGAGTTGTAAAAATACTTTTAAGAAACACATAATCTTGAATTGCAACGTCTACGTTTGCCTAAATTCAGATTTAGATTTGCAATAGAAATAGATCACTTTGTTGGTGAACACAATATGTACATAATATATATTAAATATTTATTTACGTATCTTTGTATTTATTTATGATAAACACAAAAAACAAGGCAATACTTATTTTCTTTAAAGAAGAAACATTTATACAGTCCTACAGGAGTACCTATAGGGATTGTACTTAAAAAAGACGAGTCTGTGAAGGAGTCTTGTGGAAAAGGATATCCCCATTGAAGGTGTTGATTGCAGTATCAAAGTATTAATCTACAATTGGAGTTATTTTACAATTAGATATTTACCATGCTTGTTTCTCTGATACAATTTCTATGATTTAAACCGATAAACTATTACAATTAATTTAAAAGCTTCTTATTACGACTTGAACATACGAATCATCCGTCAGATAAAATATTGAGTGTAATAATCAAGTAAGTAATCATCAGGCACATAGGACGTGGTGGTGGGACCTCTTGTGAGTCCGCACGGGTAGGTGCCACCACCGTGCCTATTACTGCCGTGAAGCAGTAACGCGTTTCTGTTCGAAGGGTGGGGCAGCCGTTGTAATTATACTGAGACCTTAGAACTTATATCTCAAGGTGGGTGGCGCATTTACTTTGTAGTTGTCTATGGGCTCCAGTAACCACTTAACAAAGCGTCTAACACGCACAGCATATAGTATATGCCATGTGTTATAAGTGTATAAGTAGCATGTCGGTGACGCGAGCCCATAACCGATTTTCCCCTACCAAAAAGTGCTCAACGCGGCTAAGGATTATTATCACTGTAGGTTTGGCATGAACGGAACGTATGAAAAGAGATGTGAAACGGAGCGTTAAGATGTGAGTGAGAGAAAACGGAAAGAAAGAGAGAAGAGAATGACAGACAGAATGACAGAGAAAAGGAAGATGGCGAGGACGGTTGAAAAACGAGCAAGACGTAATAAAAGTGTTAATTATTAATTATTATTATAACAGGAGATTTTGGAATAGTGGAAGTTTTATTTTATGCGCTGCGATCCCTATATTTTTACATCACTAAAAAATGCAGCTGACCAACGGAGTCACGATAGGTCGCGGTCACAGGGCGTCCTGAGTACGACCCTGGAACAGGGAGGAATAAAAACGTCGCCAACTTTCAATATAATTAGTACGGCACCTTTTCAATTGGTCCCCGAACTTCGACTGTGAGTTCTTCAACTCGACTTGATTTTATAACGACGTGCTACGAAAATTAATTGGTTTTGTATTCTGATAGTCTGTGTTTCTGCTATATTTTTATATTTTACAGAATTTCTGTAAATTAAACGGTTGTCTGGAAGAGATCGCTTTTAGCGATAAGACCGCCTATTGTACATATGTGCTTTTTGACTGTTTTTTTGAATGTAAATTGTGTTGGTGTGCAATAAAGTGTATTCTCTCTCTCTCTCTCTCTGTTTTTCGATTAACATTAAGATTTAGCTGCACAGCTATGAAGCGACAATATAATTAGTCACGCATCGTTTTCAATCTTTTTCACCGTGTCCAACATTTTGTATGACAATAAAATTTTGAAAATTTTTAATAATAAAAAAATTAAAATTACAGAATCCAAAAATGGATGAAGTAAAGGGAACGGCAAAATAAGACACAAAAAAGTCCCTCACGACTTTTGTAAGACGTTGGATTGGAAATAAATAGTAAAATCGTAAATTTGTAAAATTTATACCAAATCCCTATCTATGCAGCATGATAAAAGAACATTCTGCGCCGATTCCACGTAATGTAGATTAGGTCAAGAAGAATATTCTGTATGACAACACAACAAGAATACAACCGCCTTGAGACATAAGGTCGTTTTTTGTCTGGGAAAAAGTGAAATCTATTTTTTTACTATAAACCTGGCGCTTCCAGTTCGGTAAATTGATATAAGTTATGTGGCAAGTCAATTGGTTCCTATGCCTTAGACACGTCAGGTAGATGGGACGAGATCACCGAATTTCTGCTATTATATTCACATTCGCACTAGAAGGCTCGAATTATTACATTAACTGATTCATGCTAGGTACGTATTATGAAACGCTGATTTGTGCTAGGATCGTATTGAGAAAACTTGGTACCTGCCTACGAGATTTGAACGCAGGTATGTGTCTGTACAAGTACACCTGGTGTAGTGTCCTTTAGGCCACGATGACTTAGTTAGGAAATAATTTATGATCGATGAGTATCTGCTTAATAGACTGTGTTCGATATTGGAGTTTCGATTTTGAAATATCTCGCTAAGTCGCACGGTAGCCGCATGTCCAAATGAAGAGAGTGCGTTACCACAGTATATGTCACGAAAAGAATTAAAAAAAAAACATTTAAAAAAGAACGCGAAACCATGAGCAATTGACGCTAAATACATAATTTCTTTTTCTGCCTTGGTGCACGTGAAAGAAGTGAAACTTCTGTTGCGTTGCGTAGTATTGTGGTTAATCAAATTTCTCTTGTAATAGGGAAAGTAGCGTTTATATATATTTTAAATTATTTAATGAAATAAGATTTTTTAATCTTTCTTTAAAAATAAAATATAAGATTGTTAACATGTTACTGCCATCTACAGGAGTAATGAAAAACTAATAGCAAGCTATCTAGTGGCCGACGCCCGTAAACAGAATTTGTATAAGAAAAATGACCTAGCTCGCTTTTTCTCTCTCTCTCCACGATCGAATAGTTCGCGAGACGCTCTGTCTATTTTCTCACTCACGCACTTCCTAAATTGTATCTTTTCTCTGTAGCCGTAACGAATATGTCGGGAGTTCAATTTTTCTCTCAATGCGCCTAAAGAAGTTTCACTTCAAAAGCTTTGCAATTAAAATCGACCTATCGCCAACAGTACACAATATGCACCCCAGAGTTAAATAAACAAATTCTCATATTAAAATTCAAAAGTCGTAAACATTTAACAAAAACACTTCTCTGTGAAGTATGCTTCTGTTCGTAATATCCTCTAGTCTGCAGTATGTTGCACTACCCAAGAGCTACTACATTACACTACAATTACAGCTAATGTTACCAGAAATAAGACAAAATCCGAAATTTTCAGTAAATTTTACATTTATCGAGATTTTTTTTTATTGTCGTCGAATGCTAATGTCGATTCCGGGGGACGTTTTTTGAACTCCTAACCTGGCAGGATAATAAGAGTGACGCAGAGCATATTAGATCCATCCCGCTGTCCCCAATTAACGGTGGTAAGGCGTCTTGTGAGCCCACACAGATAAGTACCACCTTATCTATTTCTGCCGTGAAGCAATAATGCGTTTCGTATTGAAGGTTGGGACAGCTGTTGTACTGTAAAAAATTGAGACTTAGAAGTCAATTCTCAAGGTGGGTGCCAGCATTTACGTTTTTTAATGACTATGGGCTTCAATAACCACTTAACATCAGGTATCAAGCAGATGCTGAAATCGTCCCGCATCTAAGCGATGATAGAGAAAGAGAGAGAGAGAGAGAGAGAGAGAGAGAGAGAGAGAGAGAGTATTCTTTGTTGTACACCAAAAAAAACAAATAAACAGTGCGATACATTAAACACAAAAAAGTACAATTGGCGGTCTTATCGCTAAGAGCGATCTCTATATAAGTATATATGGTATGTATATCAGCCGAAATCTGAAGCTCATTCAAACAACGACAGTTTTAACTTTTAGTTACTCAACGAAACGGAACAAAGATGTGAATGCTTCATGTATGAAATACACAGAACAGTATTACCGAAAGAAAACATTCAGAATTCTCAATTTTTCTATGCGAACAACCCCTAACGTGCATTTAATATATTTCGCTATGATGTTTTTGTTTGTTACACACCAATAAACTTACATTTTTATCGTGTACAGACAAATGTATAGAAGTGAATTCTAAGGTTGTGCTCAATTTGTAGTTCAGGTTTTTTTTTTTTTTGTTGCTTAGATGAGTGGATGAGCTCACAGCCCACCTGGTGTTAAGTGGTTACTGGAGCCCATAGACATCCACATCGTAAATGCGCCACCCATCTTGAGATATAAGCTCTAAGGTCTCAAGTATAGCGGCGACTGCGCCATCCTTCAAACCGAAGCGCATTGCTGCTTCACGGCAGAAATAGGCCGGGCGGTGGTTCCTACCCGCGCGGGCTCACAAGAGGTCCTACCACCAGTGACGCGATGTGCATTCGTGTCGAACGATGCGACCGTGCCGATGTTCGAATCCCGCAGGCAAGTACCAATTTTTCTTTAAACACTTTTATACGTCTTCACAATTATAATCTACGTGGATCCAGGAGGAGGGGTTTCGGTCTGAATATGCGCGATAATGACCAGACAAACACACAATTGTTTAATACATGACGAAAAGACCTAGCGTCCGCAGTCTTTGTAAAATGTTTCATTTCAATAAAACAATAACACATTCTTCTTCTTTTTTTTTTATTGCCTTTGTAGGCAGACGAGCGTACGGCCCACCTGATGGTAAGTGGTTACCGTCTCCCATGGACTTCAGCAATGCCAGGAACAGAGCCAAGCCGCTGCCTACTGCTTAATACTCTCCACAAGCCTCGTTTGATTTATTATTTCATATTTATTATTGTCTATCGTAGCAGTAACAATGTTCACGAATGACCTCGACGATGAAGGATCGTGTAATCAAAATCAAACACGTCGTTCCGGATCCTCTCGATCCACTAACGGTGCTTTTAGGTACCCCAAGCACCGGTCATCGTTCTCGTCGAACTCGTCGCTTGCGACGAAGGGCTCGGCGAGTAAATTAACCCATAGACACAGCCCACTGAGTTTCTGGCCGGATCTTCTTAGTAGGTCGCGTTTCCGATCCGGTCGTAGATTCAGCGAAGCACTGCTCTTGCGAGGGTTAGTGTTAGCAACAATGTCAATGCTTGAGCCCCGGGAGCTCACCTACTAGCTCGGAGAATCTAGAATAACCCCTCGAAGTTACTAGATTAGGTAAGAAAAAATAAATAAAAAAAAACCTTGTGCTAATATTGTCGCCCGAGACTTAACGTCGAAAGACAATTAGTTTAAAATAACAGTTCTCTCTAAATCTTCCGATCGTGCAAACCTTTCTGTGCAACCCATGCTTCAAGCTTCGGAAATCTTTATGAAGTATTTTTGGGTGGTTCCAGGTTGGTGTAATAAAAAAGATGTGTGGTGTCGTGGGACACCGGATAGGAACGAAGTTCCTTATTATAAAAATATTAATTTTAAGTTCTATTCGAGGTATAAAGAAAATAAAACTGGAGGTTTCGCAACAACCCACGGTCATTCGGTAACGTGCGAACTTATTGTGGTACACTTCACTCACGGTTGTTTGCATGAGTTATTGTATTGCGCAAACGAACGCTTTGAGATCGTGGTCAATGAATAAGAAAAAAATAAGTTATTTTTTGTACCTTATTACAAAGTTAAGTCGTACACTGTGTGCATTACTAATAACAATCTTACGTTACGGACGTTTTTTCCCGGTTAGGGTACCCCTTCGCATCGTCCCATAAGGAGCTTCTTTCCAAAACTCTCTCACTCTCTCTTCCTACATATTCATCCCACTAGGTGGTGGGGTCAGCGTTCCTTATTTTTCTACTCCATTTCGCTCTATCCTCGACATCCTCGTCGGTCTCTCTTCTCCTCCAGCACTACATCTTCCCATCTTCTCGGGTTTAGTAAAAAAACATTTATACATAAAAGAATGCGTTCCTCTTATGGTATTTGACAATGAACAGAATATGGGTCGCGACGCACGTTCTTCCGCTAGCTTCCTGACTTCATGTATAAATTATGATGATACACGCTTACGGAGAAATTTGGTTCCGTACTAAATTAAATAAGTCTGACTTCTGAATAGTCAATTAAGAATCACTCTTCGGTTAATCAGATACATCAACAAAATATTATACATATATCTAAAAAGTTCTAATCAAAGAATCAGCTCTAAATTTTAAACAGACTATAATATCGTTGATGAGCAACTTTAGCTTGATGATTAAAAAATTAAATCCTAGTTAACAAATATTACATTTTCAAATTTTTGGCTTTTCAACTACCGAACTTTGTACTAAAGACTTTTCATTGTGATCAGAACAACATGCGGAATTCGATACCAAAACACATCTACGTCATGTTATTGAGGCAGTGCTTCACAAAGTCTATTTTTTTCGATAAATCTGTGTGTATTTTTTGTTTATTTAACAGATGTAATTTTCACGAAGATTAAATATACAGGGAATAAGCCCAATCTTGTGAAATAGCAAAGTGAAATATGTTAAATAGTAACTAAAAGGTAAACGATAAAATAAACAAAAAACTATAGAATAGAACTATAGAAGAATAGAAAGATAACCTTAAACCATCATACATCCAGACCTTACTGAATTTAAAAACAATCTAAAATAAGTGCAACCTCATGAAACACATTCAATACTGCCCAGCTTGGAGATGATGTCTCAATTTGTCTCAGAGTGAAATTCAAGAAAAACAATTATCTTAAAAAAATTTTTTTTTTGTAGATTTAAATTTTTTTTTCTTGAACGTTTTATGAGTCTGTTTTGAGATCAGAGCGGTATCCTAATATGCAAATGCTCAAGGTATCCGTCCTTACGCGGCGGGTCGCCGGCCCTGTATGTCATAAAAATATCATAGTACATGAATGCCTTAATGCTCCCCTGGCAATACTTGGATAGGGTTGCCAAAACAAAATATAGCGGACATATTTTTTGGAATACCGATATAAACAGTCCACACTAAATAATTTGCGTTGTGATAGATATACTAGCGTTGTGAGCTCTCTTATTCTATATGATTTCCTCACTGCTGGGGATCGCGACCACATATTGTGACGTTCCTCCACTGTGTTCTATCTATATATTTATCTATGCCTACCTATGCTAGTAACCTCGAGGGTACTTTGTCGAACGTGTAAGCAAACTCACGGGGCTCATTGTATCGAATTTGTTAACACTAGTCGTAGCAATCGTTGCTACTGGTGGTATGACCTCTTGTGAGTCCGCACGGGTAGGTACCACCGCCCCGCCTATTTCTGCCGTGAAGCAGTAATGCGTTTCGGTTTGAAGGGTGGGGCAGCCGTTGTAACTATACTGAGACCTTAGAACTTATATGTCAGGTGTGTGGCGCATTTACGTTGAAGATGTCTATGGGGTCCAGTAACCACTTAACACCAGGTGGGCTGTGAGCTCATCCACACACCTAAGCAATAAAAAAAGGGTAGTGCTTCGCAGAGTCTACCGCCGGATCGGAATTGCGACCCAGTGAGAAGATCCGGCGAAAAACTCTCTGCATATAAGTACTTCGACGCGGTCATGCTATAAAAATACAACTGAGACATCGATATCAAGCCTAAATTGACGGCATTAACTTTGCGACCTCTATGGGCTGTGAGTGCGTTATTCACCTAAAGTAATGAAAATTATTCTAATGTAAAATAACAAAAAACAATTTCACGACAACCCTGCTCCTGCCGCAAGTAACTTATTGTTCCTTAGCTATGCGCTGCATTATTTCGTCTTCTTTTCGAATATTTCATGAGCAAAGCTTAATTTTCGTGAACGTTTTGATATCTTTAGGTATTCTGCGATGAGGGAATTGAAAAACAGGATTATTACATACAGAAATATGAGTATTAGGGAACACCGTACTCTCCTTTTATAAGAAAAATCAGACATAGATAATAATGTAGGTTTAGTTTCTTTTCTCTCAGATATTCCGAACGAATTACTGAAATATATTCGGTCGAATTTTGTTTTCTTACAACCGAGTAATACCTTATGGTAAGTGGAGACCGCTATCTGCAGAGTATCTATTCCAAAGTAGCTTTAGTTGCGGACATGAATTCTATGACTGTGGACGATAGAAAGTTCTAGAATTCGCATATAGAATGAATGATATTCTTATAATCGTCGGATTTTATATTAAAAAAATAGCCTGTTTATATTTCTTTGATCTTTACGCAGGAAGTATGTCGCTATTTCCCACAAACAAGGCCAGATATTAGAGCCGGCAATTCTAAACATAAAGGTGTTTACTTAGTCTGGCCATAAATACTGTTACAATTAAAAATAAACAAAATATTTGAACATTTGTCAAAAACATTTGAATTTGGAATCTGTCATTTTTATATGATTGCTCATTGAGTTTTCTCATTTTGGCGCCAATACATTGTACAATATTTTGCGATATTAAAATGGAGTGGGGTGATAAAGAGAACCGAATCGCTGTGATTGCATTACACACCGGTCACCGTTCTCGTCGAACCCGTCGCTTGCGACGAAGGGCTCGACGAGTAAATTAACTCCCAGACACAGCCCACTGAGTTTCTCGCCGGATCTTCTCAGTGGGTCGCGTTTCCAATCCGGTGGTAGATTCTGCGAAGCACGGCTCTTGCTAGGGTTCGTGTTAGCATCGTCATCAGGTTTGAGCCCTGTGAGCTCACCTACAAACGTTAGGGTTACGCTGAAATAGCCTCTCAAGGCTCTCAGCTTAGGTAGGAAAAAAAAAAAAAAAGCATTACACAAAGTAGCTATGGAGCCAAATGCAATTTTTTAAACTCACCATACGCTTGGTATTAGTAAAATGCTCGTGTATAGAACCTTTATACTTAGAGAACGAATATCGAAACTTCGAAACAATTCGTATCTGAAAAACGAATTTGGCATTTTTATTTATTGCTTAGATGAGTGGAGTGGTTAAGTGATTACTGGAGCCCATAGACATCTACAACGTAAATGCGCCACCCACCTTGAGATATAAGTTCTAAGGTCTCGAGTATAGTTACAACGGCTGCCCCACCCTTCAAACCGAAACGCATTACTGCTTTACGGCAGAAATAAGCAGAGTGGTGGTACCTACCCATGCAGACTCACAAGAGGTCCTACTACCAGTAAAAACACGCAATGTAACAAAAACAGAACGCGCAGTCTCCATAACCCCGAGGCGAATACGGAAGGCACCCTTCAGCTTCATTTGCGTTACATTACGTGTTCCAAAAATTCGATGTTGCTCAAACTACTAGTATAGTCAGTCAACTAATCAATTAAATAGCTTTTAGTAGTCTTGAAAGCGGGAATTTTTACTAGTTTCTTCACAACGGAATTATATACCTACTTAAAATACAGTTGTTTGTAACAATAGTTATGACAGATTTTTTTTATTGCTTAGATGGTTAGACGAGGTCACAGCCCAACTCGTGTTAAATGATTACTGCAGCTCATAGACATCTACAACGTAAATGCGCCACCCACCTTGAGATAAAAGTTCTAAGGTCTCAGTATGGTTACAACGGCTGCCCCACCCTTCAAACCGAAACGCATTATTGCTTCACGGCGGAAATAGGCAGGGTGGTGGTATCACCACCCTGCCTATTTTTTTTTGTGAACTATTTCCTTTAGGTCCTATCACCATTAATTACGCAAATTATAAATTTGCGGGTTTAATTTTTATTACACCATGTTATTCCTTTACCGTGAAAGTCAGTCGTGAACATTGGTCAAGTACGTATTTCATTAGAAAAACTGGTACCCGACTGCGGGATTCGAACACTGGCGCGTTGCTAGATACGAATGCATCGGACGTCTTATCCTTTAGCCTACGATGACTTCAATATCATAATGATAATCAGACAAAAACCTGAATCGCGCTAACGATATTGTCAAGAGTAATTTAGAACAACAACATTTGGATCGTCCGTCAAGCGACCCGCTCGGCGGAAGATTTCTTACCTTCATTTTTCAAATCAAAAGAAATTTTAACCGAATGTCTTCGAGAAAGCTAAAATTTCAAAGCCTCCTCAACGAATATGCGAAATAAATTCAAAGTACAAAATGAAAATATTCTTAACCCGACGACACTTACCGTGTTCGTTGAACTATGAATTGAGTGGTTCCTGAGAATGTGCGTCCTCTCAGCCGGAAGTTATGCACGTGATAAACGTGCCGAGTAGCTCTAAAATAGTTCTTGAACTTTTGTATGAAATGTTATCGATGAAACCGTCGGGTTTAACGGACGCACTGGAGATATAATAGCGATCGTGACCCAGTTGCATAGCGCAGGAATCTAAGCCAGGGCTTGGGAGGTACTAGCAAAGGGAAGACCTTCCACCGAGCGTGTGAAATTCGGTTGACTGTCCGTCTAAATTGTGTTTTTTTTCTTCCCTACTTGAGAGCCTATTTCAGCTTTTTCTTGACCTGTAGGTGAGCTCGCGGGGCTCAAACCGGAGTGTTGCTGACACTGGAGCAGTGCTTCGCAGAATCTACCGCCGGATCGAAAACGTGACCCACTGAGAAGATCCAGCAAAAAACTCAGTGGGCTATGTGCTTTTTCTTTATTGCTTAGATGGGTAGACGAGCTCACAGCCCACCTGGTGTTAAGTGGTTACAGGAACCCATAGACAGAGTGCGTAGTTATCACAAGCTAACTCACAGACACAACGTCGCGATTCTGATCCGGTGGTAGAATCAGCAAACACTGCCCTTGCTGGGGCAGATGTTAGACAGTACCTCGGATTGAGCCCCGTGATCTCACCCACCAGTGGAAAAGGAAAAGTTGGAATAGCTCCACGAGATTACCGGCGATAAGAAAAAAAAACAATTCGAACGCTTTGAGACCTGAAGATAAATCTCAACTGTATTGTATTTCTGTCATACCTTATAACAGACCGAACAACAACAGCAGAAGTGAAACTTCGACTAGAGCGACATTAAATATAATTTGAAAACTAATATAGCAAAGGCTGAGTCAGGAAGCCGACCTAAAAAAAAAAATTTTGGTTTTTTTGTACGCTGTTGTTTTGTGCCGATATTTAGGCTGAAGCTAAATAATAATACATTACTATTGTTTCTTGATACGTGTGCAAATTTTCAAGCGAATAAAAGTCAATGAAACATTTTTTTAAGGGATTTTGTGACCTGGTAACTGAGACCTTTAGGTCATGTCTTATTTTAATATATATTCTTATTAATATGAAAAATGTTAATATGGAGTGAAACGAAAAGAAGATGATTAATTTGAAACATTAATCAACTGGGATGAAATTAAATGAAATGAAATGAGATGATATGGGTTGAAATATAATCTCAGTAAAATGGTGGTCATTTACTGAGATTTTTTCAGTGGACTTTTTGTAGGATCCCGAGAAGATACATCCAGCGGCTTTGATTCATTTTCCCACATTTGTGCACTTTCAGTTGTTTCATATGAAACAGTTAATGAACCAGTGTTAATACACATTAAAACCTCAAGAAACACTAAATAGACAAAATAAAACAAATCACACAGCTCCACTACTCGCGTTCCCGCCAAAAACGTCAATGAAATATAAGTTGAATTAGTTAGTGACAAGCTAATAAAAGCGTGTTAAAAAAAAGCATTGAAAAGTTTTTAAGCAGTAAATGTGAATAGTAATAGCCCGTCAGTAGCGGAGTACGAAGAGTCGACCGGACCCTCGTCTACTGTCCTTTCTAATCATGTTTCTCGGTCCCTTTAATTCACAGTTATTCAACAAAGCGAATCAAATTATTCAAATATTTAGACAACACGGCGTTGCTCTAATGAATTTAGATTAGTTCGTACCAAAATTAAACGAGCTATGGAATTCAAATTGACAGTGGGGTTTGATTGTGACGGGCTTAGTTTTGAAAATGCTTACGTATTTTTTTTTTTTTTTATAAATTAAATGTAATAAATATATATGTCGGAGCATCAGTGGAAATCAATTGACTATATATTGGTAGACTAGTTCTTGATTCGTTTGTAAGACATTGACGTGTGGCAAGTATTAGTCTCTAGATGACGTGTGATATTTGACAAGTTAGTCTATAACATTAGATGGGCTAGACCAGGGGCTCCCAAACTTATTTTGTCTACTGCCCACTTTGAGAATAAATTATTTTTAGCGCCTCCATTTTTTCATCTACTCAAAAACTACTATAGCGAGAACTCAGTCGGTGTCTAAGAGTCCTCTTAGATGAAATTACGAACCGCCTCCCAATTCTCTACACAACGCCCCCTTTTTTGGGTCTCTTACCGCTCCCTTTAGGTCTGCAGCCCCCACAAAGGGGACTTATCACCTACTTTGGAAAAGGCTCGGCTAGACAGTTATTTGAGTCATTCTTTTTGGAGGTATCATTGCGATTTTGCACGCATCCCTGAAATAACAGCGTTTCTAAGCTGCAATTATATAATTGTGTGCTTATCACGAGTTAAACCTACCAAGTGAGCGACCACGAGGATCCATGTGGTGATCGGGAGGAGCTCAATCCGTCATATATTTTACTGTTGACATTATATACCAAACAACTGAGAGAATGTAAACAACGGTTTGAGAAAAAAATATGTATTATTTAAAAAATATTTCAATAAGCGACTCGAATATAACTTGAAATGTTTATTTTATGATCCTGGTTAGGACATTTTTGGCCGAAGTAATAAAATTGCCTACTGTATTTTGGACGATTTGTATTTTGAATTGCAAAAATTACATTAACAAAATCTGTTACATAAACACGTAGACAGAAAACACATAACAAAAAGAATGTTTTTTTAAATTTTATTTTATTTATTTATTACACATATATTATTTACATTAGCGGACTTAATGCCTAGGACACTTTCTACCAGTGAACCAAAGGTAGTGCAGAGTAAATAACAGTAGGTGTGTTGATGTTAAACACAAACTCAAATACACATACATACATAAGTATAAATTTTAGCATTAGTTGTAATATCACTTGGATTATTTGATTAATGAGTTAATCCAACGCCACACTATACGATTGGAAGACCGTTTCTTGTCCCATGAATTGAGATTTTAATATCGCATCATAAGGTAAGCAGTAGAATCTGCGACGTACGCTTACCACCAAGTAGCATGTGACCTCAGCAGTCAGTAATTTTTGCTTTTGTCAGAGAAGCACTGGTGGTAGGACCTCTTGTGAGTCCGCACGGGTAGGTACCACCACCCTGCCTATTTCTGCCGTGAAGCAGTAATGCTTTTCGGTTTGAAGGGCGGGGCAGCCGTTGTAACTATACTGAGACCTTAGAACTTATATCTCACGTTGGGTGGCGCATTTACGCTGTAGATGTCTATGGGCTCCAGTAACTTAACATCAGGTGAGCTGTGAGCTCGCCCACCAATCTAAGCAATAAAAAAAAAACACGGCACACGTAAGTGGTCACAATCTCTCACTGACATTAGAAATACCAGACGGCCGCCCACGGTCCGCTTCAATTAATCGCGATTACGCAAAAACGTTCGTATATCTATAAAACATACCTCATAATCCGAATTCGGGTTAAATGTGCGAAGACCCAAATCAGCAAGCATTTCGTTAATATAATTTTAATCCAAACATTTCACCTGCCCTGAATAAACATTATTTAATTGAAGTGATTTCCCCGTTTGTTTACATTGAACTATTTATTTAAATCAATGTTTTACCAAGATTTTATGATGACCCGTAAGGCTTTTGACAGAAGGTTCGATTACGGTTGGCAGCGACAGTAATTAATTTATACTAATATATTATATAAATCTACAGTGGTTTTTACGGATGTTCCGTTATAACTACTGAACCATGCATCAGATTGACTTGAAACTTGGTATCCATGTAGAAAATACACGTACTTAATGGATAGGCTAATATTTATATGAGTGTTGGACTCCCTAATGATAATGACAAAAAATAATAATGTTTAAATGCCCAGTGAAGCGGGCGGGTATGCCTAGTTATTAATAAATTGACAGCGGCGGATTCTTTTCTTCTAGATTTTGTTCTTTTTTTATTGCTGTGGAGAGACAGATGAGTTCAGGAACGATCTTATATTACCTAGATGTTTATCAAAGCTCTCGGATGTCACAACGGAATCATGCCTCCAAAGGTTAACAATGTTCTCAACCACCACCGAAACCTATCGCCTTTATTACCAAGAACACAAAACCGGTTTTTCAATGCACCACCCGACTTTAGAAGGATCGTTGAAAATTATAAGCGACTGTGTTCACACATTTTTAGGAAAGCGATTTTTGGAACGAAGTTTCTTATGGGACGATGCGGAGGGGTACCCTAACCGGGAAAAAACGTCCGTAACGTAAGATTGTTATTAGTAATGCACACAGTGTACGACTTAACTTTGTAATAACGTACAAAAAATAACATATTTTTTTCTCATTCATTGACCACGATCAGGGCGTTCGTTTGCGCAATACACTAACTCTTATGGAAACAACCGTGAATGAAGTGTACCACAATAACTTCGCACGTTACCGAATGACCGTGGGTTGTTGCGAAACCTCCAGTTTTCTTTATACCTCGAATAGAACTTAAATATTTTTTTATTGCCCTTGTAAGCAGAGCACACGACCCACCTGATGGTGAGTGGTTACCGTCGCCCATGGTCTTCAGCAATGCCAGGGGCAGAGCCAAGCCGCTACCTACCGAAACCTACCTACTCCTAACCTACCTACTCATACTCACTACGAAAGCCAACGCACTACAATGTGCTCGTAATGCCAAAAGTCGCCTCCAATGGAGGAGCATTGCTCGACGTGTGGCTGCCTTGGATGCGAGCGTTGACGACGAGACGCAACCCTGTCCATTGAAAGCAACGACTACCCTGCCAAGAGTATCCGACTAGGAAGAAGAAGCTAAACTCATTTGCTACTGAACACGAAATAATACATCTGTGTCAGATTTTATCGTAAATATCTATATATAAATACGTGAAGCAAAAACTTTGTATCCCTTTTTACGAAAATTTCGCGGACGGAGGAGTATGAAATTTTCCACACTTATAGAGAATATGTGCACAATGCTAATATTTTTTTAAAATAATGCATAAAAGACACATTAAATCTATAAAGAAAACATTACGCACACTACATACCATGTATTTGACGCACACACGCATGCATACTATTTATTGTCAAACTTTTGTTCTTGACGTCTGTTGTCAAATTGAGAATAGATTAAATATTGTGTGTCTTTGTTAATATTTTTGTTATAGTGTAGTCTTGGCGAAATTTGTAATTATAGAAGTATAAAATACAATCATAATAGTGTACAAACTTACAATTCCAATTAATTATAGTCGAATTTCGACTAATGCGAGACCTCTAGTAATAACAAAATATATAAATATTTACTAACAATCACGCCACGTTAACTGGTCCCGTGATAAGTTCGTAAATAACTTTGTGTTACAGGTACCACATAACGGAAATAAATGTAAGATTTTTATTATACACATATATATATTTAATATACATCCATAAACCTGGAAAAGACATTTATATTTATCATACAAATATCTTCCCTTTGCGGGATTCGAACCCGCGACCCTCTTGTGTAGTGACCATGTCACTTACCACTACACCAGACGGCCGTTAAATACATCATATAGGTACCGCGTATTTCTTAAGATTCGTGGAGGAATTTATCTCGTGGTGCTAAGGGGTTTTATAAAGTCTCCATTTGGTCGGTGTTCACTTAAAAACGAAGCTTTTGTTAGCTTCGTTTTAGGTTTAGCACCGCTTATATCGAGGGGTGAAATTACCGGGGTTACTGGTAGTAGAACCTCATGAGAGTCCGCACGGGTAGGTACCACCACCCTGCCTATTTCCGCCGTGAAGCAGTAATGCGTTTCGGTTGGAAGGGTGGGGTAGCCGTTGTAACTGTACTGAAATCTTAGAACTTATATCTCGAGGTGGGTGGCGCATTTACGTTGTAGATGTATATGGGCTCCAGTAACCACTTAACACCAGGTGGGCTGTGACCTCGTCCATCCATCTAAGCAATAAAAAAAAAAAAAAAATACGCGAAATTTATCTTTTATAATTAAAGGTGCATTTTATTTGGTTTTAGCATAAACGGTTTGATGTTTTTGATTGAACTTCAATCAAGTTTACTCCATTGAATTAGCTGAAAAAGTTTTTTTTTGTTATAATATTTTTTCAACATTTTAAACTTCAAATAGCTCTCCTATAAAGTTGCAAAAATTTCGTATAAACCAAATAGTCTTAATTTTAAGAAATCAATATTATGGATCTGTTTATTTATAATACAATAGATTTAATAAAACGTGCAGAAAATTCATTCCGTACACATGAATAATGAACTCATTCGTTTCAATTTGATTATTTTGATGAAAAGGTTCGGATTTCTGGATCCCTTTATTCATTGAATTTGGTTTAGAATTTAATTGTTAATTTAATAGATTTCGGCCTAGTGTGGTTGGTTCTAAGGTTATTATTGTTCGAATCACTGAATTATATTAGTGATTCATTTTGACTGTACATTTTGTCTTGGTAATTTCTTAAATGAACAATAACTTTGTTGTCAAAGTGTGATTGAATCTCGGAGGGTTCCTGTTGGTTTTGTTAGCTTCAGTAAGAAACAAGATCAAAAGGTTTATAACTGTTTTATCTATTGCTTTAATGGATGTACGAACTCACGACCCACCTAGTCTTAAGTGGCCACCGGAAACCGGTGGTCATAGTCACCACTCACTTTGAGACATCCGTTTTTTTACAGTACAACGGCTGCTCAACCTTTAAACCGAAACGCATTACTGCTTCATGGTAGAAATAGGCAGGGTGGAAATACCTACCCGTTTGGACTCACAAGACGTCCTACTACCAGTAATTATGCAAATAAAAAAATGCGGGTAAGGTTTTTATTTTGCGACGTTATTCTTCACCTTGAAAGTCATTCGTGAACATTTTGATAAGTACATATTTCACTTTAAAAAATTGATACCCGCCTGCGGGATTCAAACATCGCCCGATACGAATGTACTCCGTATCTTATCCTCTGGGCTACGATCATTCCAATAATGCATTAGCATCGCTATATCCATTATGAGCATTTGCAAAGGGTCCTCGGTGGTAGGCCGTGGTTCGAAGGTTACATTGACACCGCTCAAGATCTATAATTTTCGACAACCTTCGCCGGCTAATAATTAGAATACCGACTACCTACACCAGCCTTTCCCAAAGTGGGCGATAACACCCCCTTGTGGGCGCTGCAAGTCTGAAAGGGAGCGGTAAGAGACCCAGACAAAAAAATGGGGGCATTATGCTGTAAACAAGGTGAGACGATTTATAATTTCATCTAGGAGGACTCTCAGACACCTACTGCTCTCTCTATAGTGGTTAAGTAAGGTGAAAAATGGGGGCCCTAAAAAATATTTATTCTCAAAGTGGGCAGTAGATAAAAGTTTGGGAACCTTTGACCTACATCATTAATAAAAGCAATTTTATGTGAATAACGAAAAACAATAGTAATTTAGAATTTATTCAAGCATAAACACATTGAAACAGTTCATCTTTGAGAGCAACTACGGCATCATCAGTACTCCTCTTGGCTATCGTGCTGCAGACGGATATCTTCTCGCACGACTGCTCGTTGTGGCGACGGGCGTTCGTCAAACTAAGATCCAGTTCATAGCCCAACAAAACCGCCTCTCTCGATAATTGCTTGAGGCACGCATTGATGTATTTTCTAGGATATGGCCAGATTTTGTATTAGAAAATTCAATTGTCAATTAGTTAGACCAATATAAATATGTTTAGATGCTAAGAAGTATAAACATTTGATTTTTTTTTTCATTGCATAATTAGGTGTAAGAGCTCACAGCCCACTTGGTATTAAGTAGCTACTGGAACCCATAGACATCTACAACGTAAATGCCGCCACTCCCCTGAGATATAAGTTCTAAGGTCTCAGTATAATTACAACGGCTGCCCCACCCTTCAAACCGAAACGCATTACTGCTTCACGACAGAAATAAGCAATATAAGAGGTCCTACCTCCAGTAATTACGCAAATTATAATTTTGCGAGTTAGATTTTTATTGCACGATGTTATTCCTTCACCATGGAAGTCAATCGTGAACATTTGTGAAGTACGTATTTCATTTGAAAAATGAAAAATTAGTACCCGCCTGCGGGATTCAAACACTGGTGCATCGCTAGATACGAATGCGCCGGACGTCTTATCCTTTAGGCCACGACGACTTCAGAATTCAAAACCGTTTCACGCAACGGCGCAAAATACAAACACTGACCTTTGCAGAATGCGCTGTCTAACGTTGTCAATGAATTTGGCAGCCTCCACCAAACTTCCCTCCATGTGCTTCTTAGTGATATTGATCATTTCTTGAGCGTAAATTCCCATTTTGGCAATGGACTTTCGAGCTTCCTCCGTGCAAACGTATATCTTGGCAACGTGCTTGTTCGCGAGTGTTTTAATCTTCCGATGATCTTCATTGCACATAGCTTTAACAATTTTTGACTGGAGTTAATCTTACGATTTCAGACCCGACATTTGTCTGACCAGTATTACCTATGTGATAGTAATCACAGTCTCGTCAACTATAATTATTAACTACATTATTCTATACTTTTGACCTAGTCCTACAACATTTACTGGTGATAGGGCCTATTGGAATCCGGTGCCGGTAATGATGATATGACAGCTGATAGCATTTGCGATTTAACCTAAGTCACAGAATTAACGATGCTATTCACACTGTAGAATTTACAGGGTCCGATAGCACATAGAGCACTAAGTGAAACGTGGGCTGATTGAATAACCTAATTTTATACCTGAAAGAGTGACATCGTCAGGTGAAAGCACCAGCTCTCTAAAATCGGATTTTTCTTTGTAGATTTACCAGTTGTTTTAAAATGAGTAGAATTTTGTACTCGATATCCAAGGCATGAACCTTTGAGCGGATGATAGTGACAGCACGATTCCACGAAATTTTGTACTTTTATCACGTTTAATGCGGAACGAGGTCTTATACACCTCGTATGGGTCTCTCTTACAGTGCGGCTAAGAAAAACATAGATGACACTGCCGTGCAGAGTCCGTAACTTCAATTTAAAGTAATGCTGCAGGTGACTGAATGTTTAAGAAACCCTATTAAATTCCATACCTACTGTTCTGAGTTATTAACGATACTAGTAACGATTTTAATACTTGATAATTTTGTTTGTTTTTAGTTATGTTAACTATTACTTTATATATTTGTCGGTATTCTGTTTTTAATTTAAATTGAAATATATTTAAATCACTTCGCAATAATAATTTTTAACTTCTCAGTAACAGCATCAAATATGCAAACATATCATATATGTAAGTGTTCGAAGAAGAGAAAATGCCACGAATGTTTGTCAAATTGCGAGTAAAATTATCTAGTTATGAGGTGAATAAAAAAGTTAAAAAGCTTTAGTATAAATTGCTTACGTGAAAAACATATTTTTGTAACGATCTCTAAAATCTATGTAAATCTTCCCTCATTAAATGCAGTACGAGGTCTATAAAACCCCTGAAATTCGTTAATTTCCAATTCCTTTTTTTAGATTCGACCAAATAAAGGTTTTCGTTTCTTAAATATTGCGGGTCTAATACTGCTACTTAATCTATCACTACTACTTAAATATTGCGCGTACTATCGTAATTGTATTTTTCATACGAGGTCTTAAACGCCCCGTGCTACAGGGGGAGCATATGATAAAAAAATGCCGACGTCAACGTGTTAAAATATTTATTTATTTTATTGGCCTTATAAGCAGACGAGCATATGGCCCACCTGATGGTGAGTGGTTACCGTCGCCCATGGACTTCAGCAATGTCAGGTGAAGTGACAAACCTACCATTTACTACTCACCACAAGACTCGCTTAAAAACATGAAATAGCTCCAATATACCTGGAAGGGTCAAATTACGAGCTAAAATCGTCAGCGCCGTATAAATCTTATTCTTCTTCACCACCGCAGCGTTTATTTCATCTTTGATCCTCTTTAAGATCTTTTCGGTCATTTGTTGGTACGAGATCTGAATGTTACGATGGTACGTGTCCAGGAATGGTGCGATCACCGTGTCCATGTAACGAGATATTTCACTGTAAGCAGATGAAATAGAACAATTTAGGGTAACTACACTGCAAGCGCTTTTGTTAATCTGTCTTCTCGTGAATTTCATTGCTAAAATTATAGTTTATTTCATAGAACTGGTGGTGTCCTACCACTACCAGCCTTTACTGGTGGTAGGACCTCTTGTGAGTCCGCACGTGTAGGTATCACCGCCCTGCCTATTTCTGCCGTGAAGCAGTAATGCGTTTCGGTTTGAAGGGTGGGACAGTCGTTGTAATTATACTGAGACCTTAGAACTTATATCTCAAGGTGGGTGGCGCATTTACGTTGTAGATGTCTATGGGCCCCGGTAACCACTTAGTACCAGGTGGGATGTGAGCTCGTCCACCAATCTGTGCAATAAAAAGAAAATTGAACTAGACTGCTCAGAATGATCCGTGACCAATGATTCATTAATTTACTGATGAAAATGCTATGAGCACTAGATATAAGGTCGAAATCACACTAGTAATAACACTGTTACCCCTAATTCAGTTGTGAAGTAATCATTCGCATCTGCTTAAAGGCATGAAAACAAATGCTCATACTGTCTCGTCGCAAATCATTAAGGGACATTTAATACCAAAAGAGACCATCAAACTTATTAAAAACCAACTTTATAATCGCATTTAATATGATCATATAAGACCACTAGCTGTACTCGTCCGCCTCGCTGCGCATTTAAAATTAATATTATTATTTATTGTCATTATTATTAGGGAGTCCAACTTTCATATAAATATTAGTCTGTCCATTAAGTACATGTATTTTCTACATGGATACCAAGTTTCAAGTCAATCGGATGCACGGTTCAGTAGTTATGATGTAACATCCGTAACAACCACTGTAGATTTATATATTATACTAGCTTTTGCCCGCGACTTCGTCCACGTGGAATAGTTTCTTTGGCATAACGCTAAATTTTACCCGCCTCTTCATTTACGTAGAAAGTGAAAATATTTTTGAATAATAGAATGTTAGATCTTTTAAAGGGGAACACTTTAGCGAAACTTTAACCGTTTCCGCAGCGCACGCAGTGGAAGCTCTCAAAAAGGATTAAAGCCCCGATTTTGAAACACTCTTTATTGGTGGTACGCCTACATTGGTCTTAGCGTGATGTTATATAGCCTATAGTCTTCCTCGATATTTCAAATCGGACAAGTACTTCCTGAGATTAGCGCGTTCAAACAAACAAACTCTTCAGCTTTATAACAATTATTACAATATAATACTAGCGACCCGCCGTCGCTTCGCTTCGGAAACTGTAGTTTATTATTGATTTCTCCACTATTTAAGGGATGTTATTATACATATAAACCTTCCTCTTCAAATACTCTATCTATTAAAAAAAACGCAACAATTACCGTTGCGTAGTTTTAAAGATTTAAGCATACATAGGGATATAGGGACAGAGAAAGCGACTTTGTTTTATACTATGTAGTGAAATATAGATTAGTATAGACTGGTCTATAAATCACTGTGAGAACATTTTATTTGTTCAAACACGCCGTACCTATTTACAAGTGCCAGTTGAGATCTTCTCTTATAATCGGAAGTGACAGAGTTACCCCATCGTTGCTTTAGTTTCTTCAAATGCTCCTCCAGCTCAACCGGCTGGTGCTGCCAAGGCGCCAACTCGAAGCAGAGACCGCCGTCCTGACGGATGTGGTTGCTCCTGTACTGAGAGGACAAATTAATAATTCTAAACTAAACATTAATTGAGGAAACCAAAAACAATATACAGCTAATTTACTGGTGGTAGAACCACTTGTGAGTCCGCGCGGGTAGGTACCTGGTTGCGCGCGGAAGTAGTAATAGGATGCGTAGTGAATTATTGGGATGGCGCCACCTTTGGAGTTTATTAGTTACTAATTACCGCGACTATCCAAAGCGTGGTGTTAGCTCCCCAATTAATAATCTCAGTAATTGGTTGTAGAACCTTAGATTGTTTTGCACTAAATGGGTGAAAGACCTATCGTGCAACCTGATTATAAGAGTTAGAGGGGCGCATGGACATCGCGACGTAAATATGAGTGAATTATGTCATTAGACATATAAGATCTTTTAAATCGGAACGGTTGACTATTTCGTGGCAAAAATGACCACGACACTATACTCATGCGGCCTAGGAATAAATTTTGTACACGCACGCTTCAGTACAATTTCCCTATTTTCAAACCAGAATTCATTAAAAATTTCTACATTTCAAATTAAGCAATGGAATTATCAAGCGTTGTCTAAGCTCTCTGGTCCAAGATCCTCTGCTCTAGACTGATAAAGAATATTGATTTCATCACTACCCGACATCCAAACGGTGATTGTGATAACACGAAAATCAAGCAAATCATGAGGATTATCACTTTTGAGAACATTTTCAATTATTTATATTTCACACAGAACACGAGGCCTTTTAATGATCCAAATCAATTTACATTTAGTCGCTTAATTACGAATGTATCAAAAAAAAAAACATGAAAAAATCGAATCACAATCTTTAAATGTAAAAGTGGTCTTTGATTATTTTTTTTAAAACTTTACAATCACAAGCATCGTTAGAATCGATTTTACGTCGAGATTTTTATGTCAACAAACATTGAATCAATGGGATTTCCTGATAACACAATCGATTTAATTAAGAAACTGTACTTTTATATTCGAATATCGAACTTAGATCGTAAGTACGTTAATTCTCTGTTACCACTCATCATCAAGTCATCAGACGAGCCTGCTTTCAAAGACAGTAAAAAGAAACATTAATGGCTTTAAAGTCTGTCAATGATAAAAATAACAATTTAATAATTAAAGTAAAACTGGTTCTTAATATATTTTTATGAATTTTATTTTTATGAATGAGGGATTACTGGTGGCCCAGAGGCCTTTCCAGCTTTACCAGGTCAGGTGGGCGAGCAAAGGCTCAGCCAGGAGGGGTGGGATTTGCTAACAACTGTCCGAGCGCCTCCGAAGGAGACCTAACAGCTCAAGAGCAATTGCTTTGCGAATGTATCTACTACCGGATCAGAATCGCGACCCGCTGAAAAGATCCGGCGAGATACTCAGCGGGCTGATGTATGGGTTAAGTTGCACGTCGAACTCTTAGAAGTCTTAGAAGTCCTCGTGGTCTAAAGGATAAGCTGCCCGATGCTTTCGTATCTATCGTTGCGAGTCTGCCGATGCTAGAAACCCGCATACAGCTATCAATTCTTCTGATGAAATACGTTCTTAACGAATGTTCACGATTGACTTCCACGGTGAAGGAACAACATCGTGTAATAAAAATCGAAGCTATGAAAATTATGATTTGCGTGATTAGTGGTGACGGCGTCTACGTGGACAGCGTTTGTTTGCTAACAGCTGCCCGAGCGCCTCCGAATGGGACCTAACAACTCAAGAGCACCTGCTTCGCGAATGAATCTACTACCGTATCAGAATCGCGACCCGCTGAAAAGATCCGGCGAGATACTCAGCGGGCTGATGTATGGGTTAAGTTGCACGGCGAACTCTTTGTCGAGTTCGACGAGTACGGTTATCGGAGTCCCTAATCCTGCTCCTAGTGTTAGAGCTGAAGGCGTCTAATGCAAAGGTTATAGGATCTGATGGATCCGTAAAGACCATGTGTGGTGACCAAGGTGGTGTTATATTGATGTTTTTATTCCCAATGCAACGTGATAATGGGCATTTCAATCCATCCACTCGTCCGAATTCAAAGCTTTCAAATGAATGAAAAGATCTAAAAAACCACTCAGGGTACACGAATAAAATCGATTTAAACACATTAAAAACAAACCACAAAGCTCCAAGTGCGAATTCGGATTCAAACAAAAATTACCTTTATACTTTACGACGAAACGATATTTATCCAATGGCAAACCTTTCTCGCGTCCGACAAAAGACCTCAATCGACAATTGTATAATTCAAATGTTGGCGCGAGATAAACACGGCGCGAACTTCGAAACGCCATTTTCTATTATAAATTGTGAATCCCTATATAAATTATTAGCTGTAACTATAATACTTACCTTAGTTATGGACCTTCGAGCCCGACCCGTCGTCGGCGACAGGAACACAATACCAAGAGTCGCTTGAATTACATTCAACACTTCAATGAATTCTGACCTTGAAATTGGCTTTGTACTTTCGACCCCTTTGTGTATTCTAGATTTTATGAAAGGAACGTACGACAAGGGATATCCTTTGTATACTCTTGGTTATTTTTTTTTTCTTATCGGTATTATCATTTTAAATTTAAATGTAATGATGACTTGCAATGCTCTAATAGCTGATAAAGAAAAGTATATCTACAAGTAATTCCGTCAGTGCGACTGTATCAATAAGCAAAAGCTTCTGCTGCCTTATTGGTAACAATTCAGACCTACTCATGTCAATGATACTCCTACACCAGAGCTCAATTCTTAGGACCAATTATATCAAACTCACATATCTCACACGATGTCCACAATGAAGAAATCAATCACCAAATCAAATTAGAACCTGCAAAACATAAAAATTTGATTAAAAGACAAACTGTGAGACCGCACGGGTACGTGCCACAATACTCGCCATTTCCGCCATTAAGCATACACTCGTTCCTTTTCTTATAATAGAAAAAAACTTTCATAGCGTCTTTGAACAGTTTTAAGATGCGAAATTTAATCATTTGATGTCAACGGAGTTAGAAAACCGCTTAATAACTGAGCTAAACTCTTTTTTTTAATGCGTGGACGAGCTCACGTAATTTTGATTT
The DNA here is from genome assembly GCF_030267445.1 of Bombyx mandarina. Classification (NCBI taxonomy): domain Eukaryota; kingdom Metazoa; phylum Arthropoda; class Insecta; order Lepidoptera; family Bombycidae; genus Bombyx; species Bombyx mandarina. The sequence continues at coordinate 11,916,079 of NC_143231.1, read as the reverse complement.
GTTACCGGAGCCCATAGACGTCTACAACGTAAATGCCGTCCCCAACCTTGACACATGGGTACTTAGTCTCAGTTTCTAAAGCACAATAACTGTCCCACTCTTCCAACCGAAACGCATTACTGCTTCACGGCAGACATAGGCAGAGGGCCCATACCTGCCCATGCATGTTCACAAAGTACCCTACCAGTAATTAAAAAAAGGGACTTTAAAATAAATACAATAGTCACAAAAACATTGTACCTACACTATACATACATATTAGTGAACAAAATTATTTTTCCCATGGATACGTGTACACACACAAAAGAATTAATTTTAAACAAACAAAACTAGTAGTTATGGAAATGCCTAAAAAATAGGTTTAAATCGCTCGCTTAATCAGAAAAATATTGTGATAATCATTGATAATTGTCAAATACAAAAGTACTAATACACAACATTTTATTTGTATAATGTATTATAATACAAAGTAAGTATATGTGTGTATGTTATATATATGTGTGTGCGTGTGTGTGTGTGTGTGTGTGTGTGTGTGTGTGTGTGTATTTGTATGTATATATATTGTTTTGTATCTTGTTATATGTATATATTATTATATGTAATGTTTACTGTATGCACTAGGTTTGTGTTCCTAATTCTTCTTTCCTTTTGCGGGCCTACTGGAAGAGATTTCAGCATGAAATAAGTAGTGCCCTTGTACTCTGTATCCTTATTGACGTGTCTTTTCTAACAGCTGTGTGTACAAAATATATTAAATAAATAAAAATAAATAAACATTTTGATACGTCATTTAAAACATGGCGTTCTTTTGATTACATAATTTTTTCACACCTAAAAAATACAGTAGGACGTCCAAATATACCTACGAAGTACAATATATGTTTTAACGTGTTCCTTCGTGACTCGTTGTTACTCGCAACTTCTGTTTTACGTCGCACATTCGACTGCGGAATCTTCGTTCTTGTGCAACTTTATGAAAACGTGTCGTCTCCGTGCCGTGTTCCTGAGCTATTCATACCGTGCTGACGGCGCAGTGTCGGACTCGGAGGATAATGATATAACGCAGCGATCTCAATGAAAAATACTTTTTGATGTGAAACATCTGTAGCCGCACGTAAAACCGATTTCTGGCGTGGCGACGCATGCCGTGGCGACGCGTCGCTATGCGCAATCGACTGTGCGATTCTCTCCCACACTATAGTGTATACTCCGTGGTGTATACAGTGTTGTTTACTACAGTACACCTGACCTGTGTTTTACTTGAAAACAAATTATTTTTTCGTAATATTTTATTTTATCATTAAGACATATTTCGTTCCTATCACAATCTGTTCTTTTCTAGATATTAATTTTACAAAATAATGTCGATGATCGATGTTTCACATCTGCCAGGCGTCCCGTGACGGCTCACATTTTTTTTTATTAAAGTGAAACTTTTATTACTTCGTCTCAAACTTTTTCGTCTGTGTGTTGCATGTCGCGTGACGGTCGGCCGCCGAGTAGGGATAAAGTGAAAGGTATTCGTCAGAGCAGCCAAGGCCAATATGGCGGCGTCTATAGTTCGCAGCAGCTGACCGTGTAGTGTATACACTGTTACTCATTTGTGCCAGTGCTACACGCTATTTTGTTTGTTTTTGTCAGTGTTTAATGTAAATGTTGTTTGTCAGAGTTAAATGTCTATAATGTGAAAAAAAGTTTCACTTTTACCGTGGTTTCATAAAATCACACAATCCTTTTTTTTATTGTATGAATTGTGCCCTATCCTGCAAAGGCAAGTTCGTTGTGAGGCAAACGTTATGGAACCAGTAAATTAATGTTAAAATCGTGACGGTAGCTATCATAAAACACAAAATACTTGACAAATGCCTAAATCTCGCCAACGATATTTTCATGAAAGATCTGCATATAAACTAGAATCGAACAATGGCATTTGGATTCATTCACATAGTAGCTGCTCGTGAGCAATTAGATCTAATTCGGAAGCGCCTTGGCAGCTGTTAGCAAACCGCACCCCTCCTACTGAGCACCTACCTGTCCTGGTGATACTGAAATGACTTTATTTTTTCCTAGCTATACTGATAGCCTTGAGAAGCTATTTCAGCTTCTGCTTGACGTGTAGGTGAGCTCATGTGGCTCATACCGGAGTGTTGCTAGCAAGAACAATGCTTCGCAGAATCTACCACCGTATCGGAAACGGACCCACTGAGAAGATCCGGCTCCGGGTGACCAGTAATCCTTCCTTCACACAAAAAAAAACATTTGGATCGTCAGTACGTAAAGTAATCGATGAACTCGTATTTGTCAGATAGTTAGATTAAATTGATTAATATAATAATTGTCGATGAGAAATCTACACATTAATCTATTCAAAGCGATTTTTGCAAATTCCCGATTCAGCGCTCAGTCGCTTTTTTTTTTATTGCCCAAGCAGGCAGACGAGCATACGGCCCACCTGATGGTAAGTGGTTACCGTCGCTCATGGACGTCAACAATGCCAGGGGCAGAGCCAAGCCGCTGCCTACCGTTCAATACTCTCCACAAGCCTCGTTTGAAGAAGGACATGTCATAGCGCAATATATTCATCATACAGTCTGAGTACGTTCCTGTCGCAGCCGTGACGAGCTGAGTAGCTGCACTGTATATACACCCGCTATACAGCGAAGGAGCAGAACCATCTGTTCTTCAATTAACTGAGCTAATCACGGGAGTTATTCGACGCGAATCGAGTTCAAACTGAAGCCGCTAACTCGGCGAATCTTTGCAAAAGATTTTGTGTGGAGATTAGAAATTTTATCGCTGTTCTTTTTTGTTATGGATAGATTAGCTCGCAGCCCATCTAGTGTTACGCTTTTCACCGAGGTGGTCGTTTGTAATCTTTTTTTAATACGCTTTTATTAGCTTCAGACGTTTGGAATGGAATACGTACTTACCAAATGTTCACGATTGACTCCCACGGTGAAGGAATAGCATCGTGTAATAAAAATCAAACCCGCAAAATTATAATTTGCGTAATTACTTGTGGTAGGACCTCTTGTGAGTCCGCGCGGATAGGTACCACCACTCTGCCTATTTCTGCCGTGAAGCAGTAATGCGTTTCGGTTTGAAGGGTGGGGCAGCCGTTGTAACTATACTGAGACCCTAGAACTTATATCACAAGGTGGGTGGCGCATTTACGTTGTAGATGTCTATGGGCTCCAATAACCACCCATCTATAATAATAACGAAACAACAATAAAGAAAAAAAAAGCATGAACGTTTGCCCGATGCGGGAATCGAACCCACGAACCTCGCAACAGTCAGAGTAAAAAAATACACCAAACAGACAAAATTTCATTCTCGGTAACTAAAAAGACTATAAAAGTAAACTTGCTTGGAGCTACGTAGCGTTCGCGTGCGACGCCGCCTGAATTAATTATACGTTTAATTAATTTTTTGTACGTCTCCCAAGAATCCGGCTCTGTTACGTGTTAACGTGTACGTGTACGTGTACGTGTACGATGCTGTACTTAACAGCATCACTTCTCTTCCTGTTACTGTAGTATTTCATGGACCAATGTTGGGGGACGTGTGAGTTTAGCTGTCTCATCATAAATGAACAAAAATAATATAATACAAAAAAAAAATTTAAAAAAATTGCGTAATTACTAGTGGTAGGACCTCTTGTGTGTCCACAGGGGTAGGTACCACCGTCCTGCCTATTTCTGCCGTGAAGCAGTAATGCGTTTCAGTTGGAAGAGTGGGGCAGCCGTTGTAAAACTGGATAGGCCTCCGGGCCCTCCGTAAACAATCAACCATAAAAATAATATGCTGAGGCCTCAGAATGCGTAGAAGAAGAAAAACAGACCCTCAATACGTTAATCCTTTTTTGGGGATTGTTGCAAAAATCGCTGAAAGCGTCATTTCGTTCCAAACTTTAGAATTTAAATTCAAACAAACATTTAAAGGAATAATCCACTCGAACCCTCAAATAACTTCAAGACATAAAATATATTAAACAATACGAAAAATAATGAATGTAAACATTTCGAACCATAAGAGATTGCCAATTAGATTCACGATTTCTACAGTTTTCCACTCCGGTTTTGTAACGAACGAATTTCGGGCCGTACCTACATACTCTATGTTGAAGTAAACACGACAACGAAAATATTCTACCTGAATTTTCATGAAAATAGGTTGCCTTCGTGAGTAAAAAGTGTATTCTCGATCTTAAAACGAATGAAGAAGGTTCATATCGGTTTTTTTGTTGAATATGGACGACGGAGCTAGTTATGAGGTGTACCCGTTTATTCTAGAAATAGTTATGGTAAACGTTGAATTCGCGTTTAAAGGCCTCTATGTATTAATAGAGAACATATATATTATTGCATATATTGCATACATTGCACATATATTTTATTGCATAGGATGAACAAGCTCTCGGGCCGCCTGGTGGATGGTTAATGGAAACCATAGACATCAGGAAACATGTACAAATATTAGATCCTTCCTGTCCCCACCACTCCTTCATCATCATTCTCCTGCCCTGCTCCCAGTCACTTGGGGTAGGCGCAACATGTTTTCTCCTTCCATACTTCTTTATCATATACTATTTCTTCGCTGACTCCCCTCTTACACATATTATCGTCTTTCACGCAATCCATCAATTCCTTATTCTAAAGAATTAACATATGGCAAATCAATATTTAATTCGACCACCACCCAAGCTGAGACATTAGAACTAAGTCCCTGTATGGTATATCAGCTCACTCAATCCTTAATGCCGGACCACATAACTGCTTCAGACCTGCAGCAGACATAGGTATGACCTACCTATGCGGGTATTTAACCGAATTAAATTTTTATTGATCTTTCTACTCCCCTTCTTTTCCTGATTTCTCTCTTGTGTATATGTATGTGGACACTTCAATTGACTATTAAAAAAACTTAATAATCCTAATAAATCTGAGATCAGCTGCAAGTTACCTTGAAACTTGTAATTATTTAATAATTATATGCCAAAACATCTTACGTCAACAAAACGTTCTCATTGTGTGTACAGGTGAAGAATCGCGGATGTTGCACGCGACTGAAAGACACAGATGCACCTGCGACTTGTCTCTGTACAGAGAATTGTTTATCTAAAATCTCCGGGGATTTGTATGAAAATAAACTTAATAGCATTTTCTAAAAAAACATTTTTTTAATTAAAATAATACACTAAACTGTTGTCTCATATAAAAAATGTGATATTTTGAATCGCTAGTATATGAAAATATATTGCTAGTTTTCTTCAAATTGACAACCACAATACTCTGAACTATTTTCTCAGCTCTCTGGCAACTCAAACCCATCACGCTCGCAACACAATAAAAATGTATTATTTTGCTAACCCGAATTGAAAAAAAAGCAAGGAAACAGCCAAACAAGAATCGAAGAGATTCACTATCCCGCCACGATAGTCCAATAATAAATTATCTAACTCGTGCTGTACAATAAATATCACTCACAATGAAACGGGCCATAAATTCAATACTAACGCAAAGAAAGGGCAAAAAGCAATTTCCCTTGAACGTTATCACATAAATTGCTTTCTACATATGGAAAAATTCATGTTGAATGAATGAGCAAACTCAATAAAACTGGAATTATTTTGATCAAGTTTCGTATTAATTCCCTTTGCTTTGCATGTATACTCGTAATATATAAATTGAAAAAAAAAAGACGTGGCACTCGGGGACTGCTGCGGTAAAGCTATTGCAAAGCATTATCAACTTATGCAATTACAATTAGACAATAATAATTTAATATTAAAACAATAATAAAAATAAGACCACGCTATATTTATAAACATTAACAAAAGCAAAACATTAACTGTCCCCTTCACACTCATAAACTAGACCGCGTGAGAGAGAGATGGGCAGACTTTTAATGATGCTCATGCAGTGCGACGTCACGCCGCGCGCTTATTCACAAACACTACACCAGCGCAACGTGTGAATGTGTTGAACGCGAGCAACATAGTAGGCGTAGTGGGGGTGTCCGGTTATTTTCGTTATGGAATTTCTTGGTTCAGTCGCCGCGCTCAAGGCCCGCGATAGAAGCAATGCAATAGCTTAAAATTAGCCCTATCCACAATTTGACATTAACAAAGCAAATAGTATGTCAAAATTCTTTTTCTATTTTTAGTATGGCTATCGGCTTTTTGCGATGCCATTGTTGCCAGGATGCATGATTACAGGATGGATTATTTGTTCTTCAATAATTTCATTATTAAATACATAATACTGTGCTATAACTAAGCTACTACTATGTTAAGTGAAAATGAATCCTGTGAGACTTCATTGGAGTTTTTTAAAGAACCCAACAAGCCACGTCCAGCGAATTTATACAATGTCATTTTCCAATGTACAGTCCAATTTATACAGTGTCAGTGTCATCTTCTTTGTGCTCAGTCACAGATAATAATCAGTAGACTAAAACACTAAATTAAAACACAAAAAAACCACACGGGTAGTCCGCACGGGTAGGTACCACCACCCCTGCCTATTTCTGCCGTGAACGAGTAATGCATTTCGGTTTGAAGGGTGGGGTAGCCGTTGTATCTGTACTGAGACCTTAAAACTCATATCTCAAGGTGAGTGGCACATTTACGTTGTAGATGTCTATGGACTCCAGTAACCACTTTACACCAAGTGGGCTGTGAGTTCTTCCACCTATCTACGCAATAAAAAAAAACCATATTTGAGGCACAGGTGTCTTGTCTCAACTATGGCATTCATAAAGGTACCCATAAATTACTTCCGTGACAACTTAACACCAAATGAGTTGCAATTTCGTTTACCCAAGAAAGAAACCAAAAAATAGCCCGCCTGTTACTATTAATCAGCTTTGATCAAAAAATTTGATTAAGACTAAACTGCGCACCGTAATTTAAAATATTCGTCAAAAATGCTAATATATTTTATAAGTTTTTTATTTTTTTAGAAAATTGTGTTTTTGGATGACTCGTAGTTAACACCACAATCAAAACAATAGGAGTTTTATTGTTGCAGCGGCTTACACAGTTTTTAGTTATATGTACACTTTAATATTTTTTTGCCTTATTTTTGGCGGTAAAAATCCGATGTCACAGACTATCTTCTTTTTTCAATCTCTCCTGCGTTCCAGCTTACGCATCATAAAAAATGTGCGTTCTTAAACGCCACAGTCTCTTCATCAAATGCACTTCATTCTTTTCGGTCTCTTGCCTTTCACGTCCAGACCCTACCAGCTATTATGACGAGATTTGTCGGTCCACCTCATTGGTTGTCTGCCCCGGACTGCCAGGTTTCCACTTCAGTAATTTTGTGCCCCACCGATTGTCTTAATTTTATATTCCCACACTTTTAAAGAATATAGAGAAAGAGTACAGAATGCTAATATATTTTTTTTAATTATGCATATAAAAATACATAAACTAAATTAAAAAAACATTACACACAACCATGCATAATTTAATTAATAATTTAATAAAGCTTTGTCGAGTGATTACATTACTCATATAACCATGCATTTAACACACACACATGCGTGCATACCATTTGCTTATTGTCAAACTTTTCTTATTGTTTAAAGTCTGCGGTCAAATTGAGAATAGATTAAATATTGTTTGTCTTTATTAATATTTGTCTAGAGTGTAATCTTGGCGAAATATGTGATTATAGAAGTTTTAAAGTCTTTGACAATAGAATGATAATACATAGTGTACAAACTTATAATTTCAATGAATTTTAGTCGAATTTCGACTACCGGGGGACCACTAGTATTAATTAAATAACTCATTTATTCGTCCTAACTCATTTATTCGTCCGCGTTCCTCCCCTAAGCTCCAATATGTGATCGAACAACACAGCGTATCACTGATTATTCCTTCTTTTTTTTTTTCAAACAGAAAACGATCGAAACCGAACGAAATACAAAGAATAAAAGTATGCTTCGAAAAGCGCGCCAATGTTCACAGTCTTCGAAAATAAAAACAGGCAGCGCCCGCCGCTCCGTACAGCCTATATTTCATTCGGGAACCAGTACAGCGCCGCAGCCGCAAAGCCGATAAATCCAGAGATTTCTATTACAGATAATACTCTGATTCTTTCCGGATATTTAATTTTATGTCCCTTAAGACCAACGACGGTTGTTTCCGGTTTAAAATTTTTAAATTTCTCTTCGAATAGAAACGAGGATTTGTGTATAATATTAAATTAGATGTCTTGTATTGAACATCGCCAACAAACATTTGTTTGCGCGTAGCGTGGCTAATGTATAATACTAGTGTGGATGAATTCAATTTTGTTTTGTTTTCTGAAACTTATTATTAGCATAATGGGGCTATTAGACACACTAAATCAATGATGTCCCAGATGGCAGCCTGTAAGCCACTAAATAACAGAATGTCTAAGATTTTTGCCACTTACTATTATTACTACCATTAGGCTATGGAATGAGCTCCCCTCCACGGTGTTTCCCGAGCGCTATGACATGTCCTTCTTCAAACGAGGCTTGTGGAGAGTATTAAGCGGTAAGCAGCGGCTTGGCTCTGCCCCTGGCATTGCTGAAGTCCATGGGCGACGGTAACCACTCACCATCAGGTGGGCCGTATGCTCGTCTGCCTACAAGGGCAATAAAAAAAAAAAAAAGATGGCAACCTGTAAGGAATTTGAATAAAATTAAGCTAAACTACCTAATCTCATATTAAAAAGACAAAGACGCATTTTTTTTTATTGCTTAGATGGGTGGACGAGCTCACAGCCCACCTGTTATTAAGTGGTTACTGGAGCCCATAGACATCTACAACGTAGACGCGCCACCCACCTTGAGATACAAGTTCTAAAGTCTCAGTATATCAGTCAGTCTCAGCATGCTGTCTAACCATTATTATAGTACTGGTAATCGAATTACACAAAATGAATGTTGTAAGGTAAATTTAAACATGAAATTAATTACCCTAAAAAATTTACTGAAAATTTACATGTCCAAAGACAGTCTTTACCGGACACATTTACGAAATAAAGGATTTTGATAAAAAAAAATTATTAAAATTTGCGTCTGAAAGCGGAGTCACCCTGCAGAGGTGCTCAACTAAATTCACCATTTACTTACATTAATGCAACGAGCGACCAAATGTTCACCACGCCTGCACTAAACTAAAGCAACATGGAATAAAAAACAAAATTGGATATGCTATTCCTTAAAAAAAGAACTCAAAATAAAAATTATTATTGTCGTACAAAGTAGTCGTAAAACCATGTCCTTTAATTTAACGGAAGCGAAAATTAAACATAATTTGAAAGATCTAAACGTAATATTTTTAAAAGTAATTAAAATAAACAATGTAATAAAATTCATTGTTTTTAATCATTGTCACTTTATTATTGTGACGTCATTGGCACTGGCACTGTGATGTCCATGAGCGACAGTGACCACTTACCTTCAGACAGACTGCATGCTCTCCTTCCAACAATGGCAATGAAAAAATCCGACGACACGTGCTATCTCAGCAGTATTAGGCTGTACTAAATTTACCAACCAACACACACTACTAATATACTACAATATGATGGGAAGAATGTAATGTAAGCGTAAACGCCTTCGTTGTAATAAAAGCGTTAGATGTACTTAAACAAATGCGTTGAGCTTAACCTGTTTACAACATTGAAAGAATACAAAAGTCGAAACCAACTAGAAGACTAATGCGGAATAAAAGCGAATAATTCGACTAATTTAAAGTCTTACTTTCTTCTTACTTTCGTCAGCACCTGCTCGGAAGCTTTACAATAGATTTTCCGCTGTATATGACAAACCATGAACAAAAATTGACAATTGTGTAGATGTATCGTAAACTCACCCTTGATTTGTGCCCAAAACCGATACTATGCCAAACTTCTGCTAGCTTATCAACGAATCACAGCGCTTCCACATATTTGTTTCCCTTTCTATCAAAAGCATGTAAATCCAGCAGGTATACTCGTTCAAAATCGATTTCCTTTTAAGGCAAGTAGTTAATTTTATAGGTAGTAAAATTCGAGCCTTAATCAAAAAGGTTAGGTTTTTTCGTTTAAGTAGTAGAATAAATAGGGTCACTCGCAATACTTAAAGAGCAAAATGTTTTTTAGTGTACTTTAGCCAATTTGCAACGCTTCTAATGCTAGTTTAGTGAAATGTTTACGTGACATGATAGTAATTAGATGACTAGAGCAGTTGCGCATTATAGCTTTTTTCTAGGCCAGGGGGCCAAACATCCCAGGTGTTCTCCTCGCCTAGAGGGTGAAATGTGGGACTCGATGGTTGCATATGGCAAAGTCAAGGGTGGAAAATGGTAAAGGCTCACCCAAAGCCCGATCTCCACCGGAGACCAAGCTCGGACGAAGTAAGAGGACCGCACAGTTAAAACTAAAACTAAAGGCACTTCTTACCCCAAGAACACACGACCAGCGGAGTGGTTTATTATTATCCCGTAATCACAAAGTACCACATTCATAACTTCGCGATTCCCGAAGAACTGCGGTCGCGTGGGGGGCGTGCATTCACAATTCTTTCAACGCTGTCAACTATTTACTTTTACGATCATAAAAGAACAACTGGCCATTTTGTTTTGCTTCTTTCGAGAATTATGATTTCGAATAATTTTCATTAAACTTTCGACCATAGATTATACACTTAATATACTTGAGACTTTCGACTCGCGTTATGTTAATTTATGTTGACATTATGTATTTCTTGATTTATGAATTTGTTTTTTTGTTTTTTACTACTAATGAAGACGGCACACGGTCTATCTGATTTCAAATAGTTACTAGGGCCCATTCACAGTGCCACTTGAATTACGTCTTGAGACATAACAGTGTCGACTTCATCGGTCAATCCTAATGTCCTATTCATCAAAACCACAATTGCTACACGGCCGCACTATGCCGTGTAGCAATAGCTGTTATACAATAAGACAAATCCACAAAAACATATACCCAGCGTAATCGTTCTTATAGGCACTACTTGCTACCAGCTATCCTGGCTGTCCATAGCTTTTTAGAAGTAAGTTTGCATTTCGAGCACTACCTAGATGCTCAAACAAGGTCTACCCAACATTATGACCGCTTACGATTATTAAAACCAATATAATAATATTATGTATCTGTCAAGCAACGCAAGGCTTAACGCGTTCGTCGCGTTGGCGATCGTTCAGTTCATGCGGTACCCACTTATGAAGCTTGTTACCTAGCCAATTTGGACGCAAATGCATTAATATTATTTTGATGCTAACGTTCAAAGCTGTTGCTAACTACACGTCATTTCGGATCCTCCCGATCCACTAACAGTGCTTTTGGGTACCCCAAGCACCGGTCCTCGTTCTCGTCGAACCCGTCGCTTGCGACAAACGGCTCGGCGAGTAAATTAACCCACAGACGCAGCCCACTGAGTTTCTAGCCGAATCTTCTCAGTGGGTCGCGTTTCCGATCCCGTGGTAGATTCTGCGAACCACTACTCTTGTTAGGGTTAGTGCTAGCAGCATCGTAGGTTTGATCCTCGTGAACCCACCTACTGGCCCAGATAATCTAGTATGGCCCATCGAGGTAATAAAATAGGTAGAAAAAAAAGCTGCTACCTTAACGAAAGATTAAGTTTCGTCAGCTTCCACTGGCGCATTTAATTCGTCGTTATTGACTTTATATAGTTTTCGGGCGACCACTTGCTTAATTTTTTCAAATCAAAATTACCAGGTCGTAGTATTGAAATCCCTAAGGAGTCGCGTGTTCGTTTGTAGTTTTCACTCTGTACACGTCATTAATGGGATTGCTATAGCGACGAAACTCGTGTTCCATAATCACTCGTTTTTTTTGTGTTCACATTAATGAAAAAGATACAAATGTAGTGAAAAGAAAATATCTATATATATATGTATATAAAAATTAATTGCTGTTCGTTAGTCTTGCTAAAACTCGAGAACGGCTGGACCGATTTGGCTAATTTGAATTATTTGTGAAAGTCCAGAGAACGTTTAAAAGGTAGATAAATATGAAAATGCTCGGAATTAATTTAAAAATAACATATTTTTTTCCTTTGATGTTTCCCCCGTCGGACGGATTCCTTTTGTTTGTTTTAAATTTATTTTATACAAAAGTTTAAGTCTTTTATTTATCGATGGAACCACTATAAAGTCTACCGGGCCAGCTAGTTAATTAATAAATAAATGCTTGAATTTAAAAATAGTATTTCGTATTCCATATACAAGCTTGTATGGAAACGCAGGCTTACAATAAACTCTACCGGCAGTACAAACTGCGATTAAAATAGTCATGTTCATTTATTTATGCAATTTAAATATTCTGTGCGGAACCCTAATAAAACCCTCACCTGGATGGCGTCCAATTTTTCTCATCAACAATTTTTTAAAGAGATGCCTCTAAATTAATTGGGGCCCGAATGACTCGTTACCCTAATGAATGCTTTCGGATAATTAAAAATTACTATTTCATGTACCTCGAATTCGTGACAAGCAATTAATTGCTCAGAGAAATTTGAATAATAGAAAAATCGAGACGCATATTTAAAACTAGCGACCCGCCCTCGCTTCGCTTCGGAAACATTAAATTTTATTATTGATAGCCGAGTCCCGCGATGTTACCTGCGGTTATTGTCGTACCGCGGGTGACGCCGCAGGGCAAAGCTAGTCTAAAAAAAGTAGCCTAAGTTACTCCTTATATCATCAGCTACCTGCCAGTGAAAGTCTCGTCAAAATCGATCCAGCCGTTGCAGAGATTACCCGGAACAAACAGACATACAGACAAAAATTGTAAAAAATGTTATTTTGGTATATGTACCGTATATATATTCATATGCATTTAGTAAAAAGCGGTTATTTCAATATTACAAATAGACACTCCAATTTTATTTATATGTATATGTCGTAGGCGGCGCCAGGGATGGCTGAGCGGTAGTTTCGTCATCACTCGTATTCGATTGAACTCAGTTTAGTCAATAAAACTTTTCAATAATAATTATTGAAACTCAACACACACAACTTTCACAATGACAGGATAAACCGACAGTTTCGTTGCACATACCGACAGACCGACTGACTGACTGACTGACCGTCAGAGACTCACTGCTGAGACGGACGGGATCACTGTCTGACACGAATGCCACGACTCTGTCCACGTACCGCCATTTTATACTGTGGCGTTACGGAGTCTACCCTTCATTTTGAGATATTTATCAAAACAACATTTCATCATTTAAAATAATAATCAAAACCACCGTCTTAATATTACTAAAAGTCGTCAACCACGACACGGCCATTCTGTCACTTTGACGTTTGTGTATCGTTGATATTCCCATAGACCTATATAGTATACTTCATTGGATATTCCGAACTATTGACCCGGATGCGACATATCTAGATATCTGCACTGTAATATAACATATAAATACTTGGTCTAAAGCTATTATCTAGCAAGGATAATAATGTTATCTATATATTCATACGTGAAACGATAACTTTGTGCCCCTTTTTTACGAAAATTGCGCCGATGAAGAAGAATTAAATTTCCCACACGTATAGAGAATACAGAGAAGGAGTGCAGAATGTTAATATTTTTTAAATTATGCATGAGAAATACATTAAATCACTAAATAAAAACATTACACACACTATCATGTATTTGACACACACACTTATGCATACTATTCATTTATTGCTTATAGTCTGTGGTCAAATTGAGAATAGATTAAATATTGTTTGTCTCTGTTAATATTTGTCTAAAGTGTAGTCTTGGCGAAATCTGTGATTATACAAGTATATTAGTCTTTGAGAATAGAATCATAATAGTGTACAAACATTTAATTTCAATTAATTATAGTCGATTATTTCTTTTATGATTGAATGATTTCTGGTGGCCCGGAGGCCTTTCCAGCTTTACCAGGTCAGGTGGACGAGCAAAGGCTCAGCCAGGAGGGGTGGGATTTGCTAACAACTGTCCGAGCGCCTCCGAAGGAGACCTAACAAATCAAGAGCAATTGCTTCGCGAATGAATCTACTACCGGATCGGAATCGCGACCCCCTGAGAAGATCCGGCGAGAAACTCAGCGGGCTGATGCATGGGTTAGGTTGCACGCCGACCTCTTTGTCGAGTTTGACGAGTACGGTTACCGGGGTTCCTAAGCCTACTCCTAGTGTTAGCGCTGAAGACCTCTAATGCAAAGGTTATTTCGAATACTGCGGGACCACAAGTTATACTAAAACCAGAGGCATCTTTTCTGACAATCAGAATCACATACAAATTTATACAGCGCTACTGAACTTTTATTTTTGAAAACTAAAACCCAAAATGTACAACAGTGAAAAGAAAACAATTATTCACACACCAAAATTGACACCTAAAATTTTTAAAAAAAACCTATTCATATCTAAAATATATTATATTACCGAGTCCAGGCAACCCCCGACCGGAAACACTATAAAAGCGAGCCTTCGGTGCCCTTCGCCCCTTATTTTTGTGCGTGGCGTTCGTGCGTGGCGGTTCTTGTCGAGACTTGTGTAATTTTAAGTTTTGTTAACAGTAGATTAAAGCCATTTTGTTAGTTTTCGCTATTTACCTACTAAAATATATTGTGTTCTAGTTCTATGTAATTTCTCTCTGTTTTTTTTAACTTCCTCACTTCTGGTCGATAATAATTACATAATCCAATTAAATCATTTGACACGTAATAAATCAACTAAAAACTAAACGAATTTCTCGCTTGAAACAGTTTGAATAAGATCTAAAATAGCAAAGCAGAAACTCCGTCCGAATTTCGTGAAACCCCTACTATGGTGTTCAATGTTACTCGCTAACGAGCCGCTTACGAAGAATTGGCTTAATATCCCTTTGGTCACGTTTAACTTAAACACAATTTGCCGTAAAACGTCACGATAACCTTGTGATCTTATTACTGGTGGTACGGGCACATTGCGAGCCTATTATCTAAGCACGCCCCAATATCCGGCATTTGATTTGCGTTTGACTTTGTCAATCCTTATATAACAGCTACAAAAGTGCACAGAAAATATGATTTTTGAACCTATAATGTACGCCAATTATCTTAAAAAGCTTATCCATTGATTAGTGTTTTTTTTTTTGTCAGGAGGAAATCACCAGACTTCTGCCCTCCACTGGGGATGGACGGCGGGGCATACCGGAGTTGAACCGACTAAAGCCTCCTGTCGCTCAACAACCAGCATCCAAACCTCGCATGAGACAGAACTCATGAAAAGGCAAAGGGGGAAAGTGAAGCGTTTAGTGCGGAGCACATCTCTCCCATCACCCCCCCCCCCCCTCGGGACGCCGGACTGGCGGTCGTCGGCGCCACGACCACCAGCCCTCTCGGTCAGCAGGCTATCCGAAGCCCGCCTAGATGGCGCCGGTTAGAATGGTCTACCCTACGGAATACCCCGCTGGGTCAGAACCAGCGTGGGTTGAGGATAGCCGGCCTTCCATCACCTCCGGGTGATGGAAGGCCGGCTATCCTCTTGCTCTTGCATAAAACGCGTGCAGAGCAGCTTGCACGTCGTCTTCTTAGGCCCCCCTCGCCGGTCCCCAGGCCGACATGTGATGGAGACCCGAAACACTTAGAGGACCAGGGCTTGGGCGAAATCCGCCTCCCTGGCCCCCGCTCGACGGCGGCGGGCCTGCGCGTCTCTCACGCGCCCCGCCGCCTCCTTCTGCGAGATGGTGCACTCGCAGAAGTCGAGCATCGCCTTCCACGATTCGTCGTCACCGAGCATAGATGCCACAACACCCGGCAACGACAAGTCGTTTCCTATTTTTGCGACGAGGACACGGCGCCACCCCTCCCATGCGGGGCAGGCGTCGAGCGTGTGCTCCGCCGTGTCCAAGTCGCAACCACAATGGTGGCACTCTGCCGTCGGCTCGGCTCCGATCCGGTGCAGGAACTCACCGAAGCAACCATGCCCAGTGAGCACCTGCGTGAGCCGGAAAGTCAGGCGTCCTCTGTCACGATTCACCCAATTCACAAGAACTGGGCGAATCGCCTCGACGGTCCTACGACCAGCTGAAGGATCGACAAGCCGTCTGGACCATGACTCCAGCATTGATTAGTGTTAGTAATTAAATGAAATATACATATTAGGGAGGTGGTAGGTGCGAATTTTTTGAGGAGAACGCAGGAATCTGACTTTTTTAATGTTTTTTATTGTTATTAAGTGTTTGTTCAGGTTTAAATGTGTAATTACAGTGGTTTATTAACTATTTAGCATTTGTGTAAGTTCACAAACATACGAAAATGAAGTCCACTAAAAAGTCTCAATAAATAACGATCGTTTTACTGCGACTTTATTTCATCCCTTCACATATTTTTATATTTAATTTCTTGACAATTGATTATAGTCTCAAATTAATGAACTTCATCTAAATTACAATATAACCGAATAACATGTTTGTTTGTATTTAATGATTAAAGATTTGAATGAATGATTTGAATTTTAATGAAACTCGACATTCGAAGCAATCACAAGCTTCACAAGAAGTCAATTGCCATACTTAAAAAAGATAAAGAAGGTAGGTACAAAACACAACTAGATGTATAGAGCAACTTAGCAACGCCAACTATTTCAGCATTGTACGTACCTGCTCACAAGGCAAGACGTATATAACATAAATTAATCTATAGATTTTGCCACTTTTAATTTAATATGTCATGCTGTCCCTTGTTTAGATCGTGATTAGCAAAAATTCGTATTTAATTAAAAATAGTAGATTTAATAACGCATTATTTTACCGTAGCAGTTTAGTGTCAAAAACTTTGTTATTCGCCATGAATGCACCAAGCTGCTCTGATCTATAAACCCACAGACAATCATGAAGTAGCCGTGACTCGCCTAAAGAAAATCTATACGATTTTCTTCGAACGAAATACACATTATGTTAAATCAAGATAAAATAATACGATGATACGTAAGAATTGAATAGAATACGCACACAGTTTAAGCAATGTGTTTTCATCTAGTGAATTTATTTGCGTTATATGAAAGGGCTCCCGACCTAGCGACCTTCAAGGATCGACGGTGTAGACTAAAATGTATTACGAACTGAAAATGTTACTGAAATTCTGTATAATTGAAAGAAATACTGGAACTAGAAAAATATTAATGGTAATAAATACAAAGCGAATTGCCTTAAACAAAGGTACACGACATTTATAATAGAATAGGAATTATAATAACATGAGAATGGCTTTATTTATCAGACGAATTACAGAAAAACCTCCATCAAAAGCATGAAGAGTTATAACCACTATTGCTTGATATAAAATTCGTGTCTATCTTTTGTCTGCATTTTAACTTGTTATTGTTGAATTAAAATAATTAATTTTTTTTTACCGCCCTTATAGGCAGACGAACACACGGCCCACCTGACCGTGAGTGGTTACCGTCGCCCGTGGACTTCAGCATTGCCAGGGGCAGAGCCAAGCCGCTCATTACCAAATCTGGGGGCAGGTCATTTGGTGAGCCCACATGACCAGGTAACACCACTCAGCCTATTTCTGCCGTGAACCAGTAACGACCAGTTTAAAGGGTGGGGCAGCCGTTGTCCTGTAAAAGCTCAGACTTAGGACTCATTTCTCAAAGTCCGGTCCCATATTTATAAACATTAACTAAAGCAAAACATTAACTGTCCCCTTCACACTCATATGTTAGACCGCGCGAGAGAGAGATGGGCAGGCTTTTCATGGTGTGCATGCAGTGCGACGTCACGCCGCGCGCTTATTCACAAACATTACACAAGCGCAACGTGTCACTGTGTTGAACGCGAGCTACATAGTAGACAGTGTGGGGGTGTGTTAGGTTTTATTTTCGTTACGGAATTTCTTGATTCAGTCGCCTCGCTCAAGGCCTGCGATAAAAGCTATGCAATAGCTTAAAATAACAATACTTCAGAAAAGATTCTAAATATTTATTTCAAATATAACACCTACCCTGTAACAATAACTAATTCAGTAAATTTTGTTGTTTTGTGTTTTAGGAATGCTATTAATATATTTCTTTACTTTAGCTACAACTTAGTCTTAAGCGGTTTTCAAAGCCCATACAATATAAATGATGCCCATATTAGGTCAGATCGTAATCTCAATAGGAAACGCCTGTCGCGTGCTAAAAAGTACAACACATAACTCATTGAATTCAGTTGTCTCCATCTATAGCTCGAAATATCACAGCTGATAATTCTTTTACTCTCTTAAATAGCTGCTGTTCGACCACCACAAGATACCCAAGCCTACCTAAGCAGCATCTCAGGCCCCACGAATTTCATATTACTTGCTCCGGCTTTGTTTTCTGAACATGCCATCGCCATCAAATAAGACTCGTACCGACAATAGAAGGGTTTCAGAGCACGTATAAAAAAAGGCGAGTTATAAAAAAAAGATTAGAAATCACGGCTCCCCTAACAATAGTTGGTCTCGCTGACATTTCCTTATAACACGCACCTTTCGGACTGAAGGTTAGCGGACGCGACCCGTTGTCGATCGAAAAGCCTTGTTGTATACGTGCCCATTGAAAACCGACCAACTATTTATTTGTAGTTCGAGGCGGTCTTGTTATAAATTTCTTTGTGTTTACGTATTATTAATAAAGGAATAGAGGTTATTTTTGTTTG
The DNA here is from genome assembly GCF_030267445.1 of Bombyx mandarina. NCBI lineage: Eukaryota > Metazoa > Arthropoda > Insecta > Lepidoptera > Bombycidae > Bombyx > Bombyx mandarina. Next base: position 11,897,414 of record NC_143231.1, on the reverse strand, counting down.
TGCTGCGGCGCCGTTGTTGGGTGTTGGCTCCCCATACGTAATGGTGGCGACGTTCGGTGCTTTTCGGTGAACTAATATTTTTTATCGAAATAATGAGTTCTATGGTTTTGCTAGCGTTAAATATGAAGTAAAATATATATGATACGTACCTTTTCACTGGTGGTAGGACCTCTTGGGAGTCCGCACGGGTAGGTACCACCACCCCGCCTATTTCCGCCGTGAAGCAGTAATGCGTTTCGGTTCGAAGGGTGGGGTAGCCGTTGTAACTATACTGAGACCTTAGAACTTATATCTCGAGGTGGGTGGCGCATTTACGTTGTAGATGTCTATGGGCTCCAGTAACCACTTAACACCAGGTGGACTGTGAACTCGTCCATCCATCTAAGCAATAAAAAATAAATAAATAAATATACTTGTACAATGTTAGGAATTGGTTGAAAAAGGATTGTTTTATCTCCAGATGGGATTTAAATTAACTGACAATTTGATCTAATTTATAGATACTAGTGGCCGCCTGGCAGTCGAAATTCGACTATAATTATAATTAATTTAAATTATAAGGTTGAACATTATCTATTGTCAAAGACTATATTATATTTCTATAATCACAGATTTCACTAAGGCTACACTATAGACAAATAATATTAAAGAAATCAATATTAATCTAGTCTCAACTTGACCACAGACTTGAACAATAAACAAAATAGTATAAATGCCTGTGTGTGTCAAATACATGTTGGTATGTGTAATGTTTTCTTTATTGGTTTAATGTATTTTTTATGCATTATTTAAAAAAAAATATTAGCACTGTGCACTCCTTCTCTACTTAGTCTGGCCATAAATACTGTTACAAAGGAAAACAAAAAAAATTCTATGGCAAATAGCATTTATTACTTTTACAGTGTGTTAGTTTAATACATAAATATAAAACCATTTAAAGTATAAAAAGCTTATTCGATGTGGTCTCCATTGGCTGCAATACAGCCCTTTAAACGTTGAGGTCAGTTATCAATAGAAGCACGCACTCTTTCCATGGGAAAAATTTTCACTGCCAATCGTACGGATTGTTTTAGGGACTCCAAATTATCATGGCGTTTAGAGCAAGCCGTGCTATCTAAAACTGACCATAAATCATAATCCAGCGGATTAAGATCGGGACTAGACGACGGCCAGTCTTCAGCTCTGATGAAGTCCGAAACGTTCGTTTCCAACCAAGACTGCGTAGACCGAGCTTTATGACCTGGCACCGAGTCTTGCTGGAAGGACCGTTCTTGATTATTGAACATGGTGTTGTTAAGGGGCTTCATTACCTTCTCAAGAATGGTATCGTGATACACTTGTGCCGATGTTTTGATACCATTTTCACAAAAGTAAGGCTCAGTCACTCCTTCATAGCTAATACCCCACCAAACCATCACTGAAGTCGGATAGTGCCCACGTTGCACTCTGTCGACTAATTGGGAAGCTTTCTTAGAGCTTTGAGCATAAATATGGTCATTTTGTTTGTTAAAATGTTGCTCAATTGTAAAAAAATTCTCATCCGTAAACAAAATTTTTCTATGACCTCCCTTTGCGTACCGCTTCAGTAGTTGTTTCGATTTTACCACCCTATTCTCTTTTAAATTATCAGTTAAGAAATGACCAGCACTTATCTTATAGGCTGCAAGTCCTAGATCATCTTTTAAAATACGTAACATGGTTCTAGGTGCTATCTTCATCTCCCGAGATAAAATCTTTTGCTTTCGGACAGGATTTCTTCGAATTCTTTCCCTTACTGCTTTGACCACCTTTTTCGTATGAACACTACGTGGACGGCCAGGTCTTTTTCTGTCACAAACAGAGGAGGTCTCATTGCACCTATTAATAGCCCGGTACACAAACATTTTACTAATACCAAGCGTATGGAGAGTTTTAAAAATTGCATTTGGCTCCATACCTAATTTATGTAATGCAATCACAGCGATTCGGTTCTCTTTATCACCCCCTCCATTTTAATATCGCAAAATATTGTACAATGTATTGGCGCCAAAATGACAAAACTCAATGAGCAATCATATAAAAATGACAGATTCCAAATTCAAATGTAATATTTTGTTTAGTTCTAATTGTAACAGTATTTATGGCCAGACTAAGTATATTCTCTATAAGTGTGGGAAATTTCATACTCCTCCGTCCGCGCGATTTTCGTAAAAAGGGATATCTATATCTACATAATTTAACTTTTATTTATTTCCACATCCCACTGAGTTTCACGCCGGATCTTCTCAGTGGGCCGCGGTAGATTCTGCGAAGCACTGCCCTTGCTAGGGCCAGTGTTACTCGGGTTTGGGCCCCGTGGAAGTCAATCGTGAACATTTTTTAAGTACGTATTTCATTATAAACATTGGTACTTGCCGGCGGGATTCGAACACCGGTGCATCGCTGGATACGAATGCACCGGACGTCTTATTCTTTAGGCCACGACGACTTCAACGTTAAAGTTAGAGTCATAGTACCATCAGCATAGGAAAGGGTCAAAAGTGGTTTTACAAATACGTGTATTTCATGCAAATAGCGATGACCATCACAGTGGAATATACCTCAGTTTCACTAATATTTACCCTGACTCGGCGATGCAGTATTTAATGCGCCTTCGGGCAATTAATATTCGTAGGACAAGTAAGTAAGTCTCTTTACACTGATGTCTGGTTGTTTGATTTCAATCTATGTAAATACTAGGTGACCCGGCGAACTTTGTTCCGCCTTAGAGGCAATAATAGCAGACTTTTGATTTTATCAAGGTCAATTTTTTATTTGGATAATTAATGTAAATTAAAAGAGCAAGTATTTTAATGATACTTTATTGGCCATGTCTTTTAGTTGTTATTACTTAGTTAGCCTATAACTATAACCTTAGTTGCATTACGGCTTCGTCGGGAAAAATTTGATTGTGTTGATCGCGGCATGGCTTTCTGGTAATGATTACCTATCTCGGCACGATAAGCTAATAGAAACTCGAAACAAACACATCAACCGGTCAACTTCAAAATTCTACTTTAATTAACCATAGACTACATTACGTTTAGCTGTCACTTGCGTTTTGTTATTCCATATCAGTTGCGTTTTGTTATACCAAGTTTTATGTCACGTCCCACGGGAACGTGATAAAAAGTATCCTATGTCCTTCTCCTGGTTCTAAGCTACCTCCCAACCAATTTTCAACCAAATTAGTTCAGCTGTTCTTGAGTTATAAGTAGTGTAACTAACACGACTTTCTTATATATAAATACATAGTCAGGTCATAAATTCTGTCACATGTTTAATGTAAAATAATTGAAACAAGTTTATTCATTATGTAACCATTCATATACCAAAATGAACTTAACAAAACATAGATTCTTATGACACTAAAGTTTATTCAAAATGACCTCCGTGATTTTGAATACAGGCCTTCAATCTGCGCGGCCAGTCGTCTATCGCAGCACGAACGAGGTCCATGTCAATATCGGCGGCTGCCTTAATCAAGGATGTCTTGAGTAACTCCAAATTGGGATGAGGCTTTGAGCACGCCTTTTCCTCCAAGTGTTGCCATATCTTGTAATCTAACGGATTCAAATCTGGACTGGAGGAGGGCCAGTCTTCGTGCCGGATGAAGTCGATTTCACGCGCCGCCAGCATTCGTTTTTACACCTTTCTCACAAAAATGTACCTCTGTTAAGCCCCAATAAGAAACTCCCAACCATACCATGAGCGAGGATGGAAAAAGACCTCGTTGGACACGCGGAATACGGTTGCTCGCTTCTTCATTACTGTGTGCGTACACCTTATCATTTTTTTTGTTGTAGCTCTCTTCTACGGTAAAAATTTTTTCATCCGAAAAAAGAATTTCCCGATATTTTTTTCCCGCGTACCGCTTCAACAAAGCGCGGCATCTCTTCAGTCTCAGGTCCATTAGACGAGCATTCAAACGATTTCCTGTTTTTCTTCGATATGCCCGAAGCCCTAAGTCTTCATTTAACACCCTTTTCACCGTGGTTCTGCTTAACCCCATCTGAAGGGCCAACAGTTTCTGCTTACGTTTGGGATTTCTTTGAAATCGCGCCTTCACAGCTTTTATCACTGCTGGAATCCTAACAGACCGAGGGCGACCACTTCTTGACCTGTCATCTACACTAGAGTCTTCATTGTATCGTTTGATGGTACGATAAACGAATCTTTTGGTTATATTCAAATTTTTCAGTATGTTAAAAATTTGAATTGGCGCGTAACCGCAACGATGCAACGCAATAACTGCAACACGGTCTTCTTTAAGCGTCCACTCCATATTTAAAAATGAGTAAAATTCTAAAAGTATACATTTTTATTTTCATGAACAATTCGAAATTCGAATTCAATAAACTTTTTTGTGGCCAGCATTCTAAAAGAAAAGTTTTTACTGTGTGACAATACTTATGACCTGACTAGGTAGATTTAAACAGATAACTATGTATTAATTAATACCTCTAGTTTCAATAGTGCAGATAATTATTTATCTGGTTCATCAGATGATGGTGATTTGTCTGCAATCATTTGTTAAAATAAACATTCAACGGTCAAATACAATATTCCACTACGTCAAAGATGCGGAAAGCAAACACATTCCTTCTTTAACGAAAATAATAAATCCGACCCGTGTCCTGTAATGTAGACAACTACTATTTTATTTTTTTTTATTTTTTTATTGCTTTGATGGGTGGACGATCTCACAGCCCACCTGGTGTTAAGTGGTTACTGGAGACCATAGACATCCACAACGTAAATGCGCCACCCACCTTGAGATATAAGTTCTAAGTTCTCACGTATAGTTACAACGGCTGCCCCACCTTTCAAACCGAAACGCATTACTGCTTCACGGCAGAAATAGGCGTGGTGGTGGTACCCACCCGTGCGGACTCACAAGAGGTCCTGCCACCAGCAAAAACTAAACCAAAGAATCGATTGAATCAATCAAGATTTAGTTGATTGATATAATTCGCAAACAATTCAATGAAGCAAATGAATTAAACACTTAAATTCATTTAGTACAAGTTTTAAGCTCCGAGCTGTTAGAAGTATACGATTTCGAATTCTTTAAAGAGAAGAAAGGATTAAAGAGCAATTAAATTGTTTTTTTTTTTTTTTTTTTTTTTTTTTTTTATGATTGAAAGTTTACTGGTGGCCCGAAGGCCTTTCCAGTTTCACCAGGACAGGTGGGCGAGCAAAGGCTCAGCCAAGAGGGGTGGGATTTGCTAACAACTGCCCGAGCGCCTCCGAAGGAGACCTAACAACTCAAGAGCAATTGTTTCGCGAATGAATCTACTACCGGATCGGAATCGCGACCCGCTGAGAAGATCCGGCGAGAAACTCAGCGGGCTGATGCATGGGTTAGGTTGCACGTCGACCTCTTTGTCGAGTTCGACGAGTACGGTTACCGGGGTCCCTAAGCCTGCCCCTAGTATTAGAGCTGAAGGCATCTAATGCAAAGGTTATTGGATCTGATGGATCCGTAAGGACGTGTCTAGGGCGTCGACGGTGACTGGCTCCTGCATGATCAGGATTCGGAGAGTAGTCAGCGGCGGCAACGATAGGGCGATTATCATGACGCATAGCCTTATCGAAGTATCGTTCCGACGCTGACTTCATGTATTTCCGAATTGATTCGAGGCCCAGGTCGTCGTGTAGGTCAACGTTCCTCACGAACCACGGAGCGCCGACAGCTAACCTGCAAAAGCGGGATTGTAGGGATTGGAGGGTGTCTATGTGTGTGCGGGCCGCGTGAGCGAACACCACACTCGCGTAAGTCATGACGGGCCTTATGCAAGTTTTGTAAAGTGTCACCTTGTTCCGAAGGGACATTTTACTCCGCTTACAGATCATGGGGTAGAGTCTACCGAGAATAAACGCGGCACGGTCACGGACTGATTTTATATGCGGGCGGAATGTCATCGATGCATCCAGGGTAACGCCCAGGTACTTGACCTTCCTGGCCCAGGGTATGGGTTGTCTAAAGAGAGTAATCGGGGGTGTGAGATTCCTCCTCCTAATCCGGGAGGAAATCCGTGTGGAGCTTCCCCTCTGAAATAGCACCGCAGTACTTTTCGCTGGGTTGATGTCTATGCGCCATTTTCGGAACCACTGTCCTAGGGCTAGGGCTGCGCTCTGAAGCTTCTTCGCGATTAGGGACTTATTTCTACTAGAATAGTAAACAGTCGTGTCGTCGGCGAATAAAGCTAAATGGGTCGGCGGCGACCGGGGAATATCGTTGACGAATAAGCTAAATAGGAGGGGTGAGAGGACAGAGCCTTGCGGGACTCCAGCTATGAGAGGTCGTGGGGAGGAGCGGGTTCCCTCGACTCGATATCGAAAAGAGCGGTTCGACAAGAAGTCCCGTATGATGAGCACGAGACTATCCGGCACGCCCATGTTGAATAGTTTGAAAATCAAACCATTGTGCCAGACTTTGTCGAACGCTTTTGCGACGTCGAAGAAGAGAGCTCCCGTGTATAACGGTTTTGGTCGATTAAGCCCCACAAGAATGTGCTCCGTGAGGCGGTGCACCTGTTGAACGCATGAATGATTTGTACGGAATCCGAATTGTTCATCGATGAGAATGCCCTTGGATGAGACGAAATCTCTGAGGCGCTTGTAGAGCAGACGCTCATACAGTTTGCCTAGAGACATGAGGAGGCTAATCGGGCGGTAGCTCGTCGGATGATTTTTTGGTTTACCGGGTTTATGTATGCCGATAACGTCCGCTTCTTTCCACACCGCGGGAAAGATACAGTTCGCCATAGCGGCATTGAAAATAGATGCCAACATCACGATGAGTTGGACGGGTAGAAGTTTAATAACGCGGTTAGATATACCGTCGGAACCGGGAGCCTTGCGAGGACGTAGGTCTTTGATCAAGTCTTTAACTTCCATCGGGGTGACGGGTGGTAACGCATCCGAGGGTGGCAAGGAGGCTCTGCGTTCTACCTCACTGTCTACTAATTCTACATGAACAGGGTCCACGGATTGAGTGCTGGGCGTGCACTGGGTTTGCAATGTATCGGCCAGCAGCTCTGCTTTTTCGTCATCATCAAAGGCCGCGAGTCGGCCTGAGGGGCCTACGAGGGGGGGCATAGTTACTACCGTATCCGATTTGAGAGTCCGAGCTAAGCGGTAGTAAGACCTTTGGGAGGGCGCGAGTCCTTCTAAGAAATCAGACCATCTGGCATCTCGGACTTCGGCGATGCAAGACTTTACGTCGCGTTGTAGGGCACGCATTCGAATACGATTTTCCGCGGTAGGATACCTGTCGTAGGCGCGTATCGAGGCGTTCTTAGCTCTAAGGAGTTCCCTAATATCGTCGGACAATTTGAAGCGGTGAAGGAAGTCCTCCGCTACAACTTGTTTCGATGACCTATCTAATGTCGAGGTGATGTGTGACGTTAAGATGTCTATGGCTTCAGCGGTATCCTGAGGAGACGGGGTAGAGTCCGGGTTAAACGGGAGCGATGGTGGATCAGATTCAGCCAGGCTGATGCCCAGCGTGTGCCAATCCACCACAGTCCTCGTGACGGGAACGGAATCGGGAGCGCGACCGAGCTTCATGACGACGGGACGGTGGTCTGAATCTAACTCTGAAACTACTTCGATCGAGTGTAAGCGCAGAGTTACGTTTTTTAATAACGCTATGTCGAGTATATCCGGGCGATGCGCGATATTTAGCGGGTAGTGAGTCGGGGTTAACGGAGCGACGATATCGAAGGCGAGATCATCGACTAACGCGTCAAGCCGCCTGCCATTCGGGGTTGTGGTGTGTGAGTTCCACCTGATGTGTTTACAATTTAGGTCGCCCGCCAGAATGACAGAGCTCCCAATACCGAGCAGCGCCTCAATATCACTGCTTAGAACGATCTTATCCGGTGGAAGATAAACGGACGCGATAACGATCGGCGCGTGTCCCGTCAGTGAGATTCGGCACACTGATGCTTCGATATTAGCGAGCGCGGGAGGATCGAGCGGGACGCAATGCAGGGCTCTTCTATAGTAAATAACGGTACCACCACCACGGGCAGAGAGCCTGTCGTTCCTGACCATGTTATAGTTCGCGATTTTAGGGTCACGGCGCGCGGGCTTAAGTAGGGTCTCCTGCACTAAGAAAATGTCAATTTGATGGTCACGCAAAAAATCACAAACCTGATCACGTTGATTTGCGAGACCGTAAGCGTTAAAAAATCCTATTGTTACGGATAAGGGTTTTATTCTACTAATGTACGCCATTGATTACCGGCGGAGTGAGGGGAGGACGTACGTATTTAACGACGCGTATACGTCAGCGTATTCTTGCACAACGGCGATGAAATGTTGTGCAGTGGAGGCGGCGCGAATGGCGTCACCCAAAGCGTTAACACGCTCAAAGTTGATCGACTGAAAAAGTCAATCGCTAGAGCGAGATTTTCGGACGCGGTCGGAGGGCAGGTCGCGGGGGAGGGACGTATCGCGGGGGTGGGACGAGTCGCGGGGGAGAGAGTTGTAGCCGTGTTCGTGTACGGCAACGGTTTAGCCCAAGCCGAGACGCTGGGCACCGACGCCGGCACGAAAGCAGGCTTAGCCTTCGGCACAGAGGGTACCGTGGCTTTGATGTCTGGGCCGGAAGCTCGGAGGCGGTTTTGACGGGCGACGCGGCGATTTATTTTTGGAGCTCGGGGGCATCCACGGTAGTTCGCGGGGTGACCTTGTGTTCGGCACAGGACACAGCTAGGCGGTTCCGTCGCGGTTTTTTGGTCGCGAGCGCAGAGGGCCGTGGCGTGATCGCCCAAACACTTAACACATCGGGGGCGCGCGTGACAGTTACGGGAAGAGTGCCCGTACAGTTGGCAGTTATGGCACTGACTAGGAGTGCCTTTTTTATGGGGGACTTCGACGGCAATACCGGAGAGCCTACAGACGGTCCGAATGTTAAAAATTTGCTTACCCTCGGGGGTAGGCTGGAGGGCGACTAAAACCATATTGTATGGCTCCCTACCGCGGCCGGTGTGCATGCGGTGCACGGAATTTACTGGTAGGCCTTGTTCTATCAGATCTGCCTTGACGAGATCGGCATCTAGCTCCTTCGGGATTCCACGTATGACAACGCGGAGTTCGCGCTCCTCCTGGAGCGTATAAGTGTGGAAACTTATACGCTCCTTTCGGAGGTAACTTGAGAGGGCCCTATGGTCGTCGGGTGTCGTTACTTTTATTTGAATCCCGTTGGCGAGATTACGGGCGCTGGCAAAATTAATATTTTTGGCCTTAAGGGCCAGGGAAACTCGGTCCCAAGCTGCCTTCTCTTGAAGGATAACCGGGGAGGGGTCTGAGTTTTAGATTGCGCCACCGGTCGCGGCGACGGAGTGGCACGGGCTGGAGGCGCAACGGGAGTCTGAGGGCGGGGGCGCGACGCGTTCGCGGCTTTGCTAATTTTAGCGGCCGCGAGAGCTCGAGACTCCGCGGCACGCTTCTTACCCTTTTGTACCAGGGTGAATCCATCCGTCGATGAGGCGGGGGCGAGGTCGACCTCCATCTCCGAGTCAGAGTCGGAGGACGAGGAGGCGGGCGCAGGTGACCTACAAGCAGGAGTTTTGGAGGGCGCGACGGAGGCCGCGGATGATCGCGCTGCTGGAACGGTGGCCACGGCGGACGACGCAGTAGTTTTACTCGCCAGTATAGGCGACGCGGGAACGGCAGGCACGACGGAGGCTGCGGTGCTCGATGTAGACGCTTTGCACGCAGGTACAGGCGACGCAGGAGCAGCGAGCACGGCGGAGTCTTCGAGAGAGCTCGCAGTGTGATTGGCCTTGAAAGCCAGAAACTCTGAGGCGAGCTGTGGGTGACGAAGTCGGAGGAATTCCACGAATACAGCGTCCATGATCGCTGAGTACCCAGGTGGGGCGGCCCCGGGTCTTGAAAACACTCGCCTTGCGGCGAGGCCCCAACTTCTCGGACCTGAGCGGTTCTATTGAACACAGGTGGCAATGCGGCGCGATTACTACAGGACAAAGAAAAAGCACAACAAAACAGAAATTACAAAAAGAAGCAAAACAAATAAATACTTGCAGGAAAACACTTTGTCGGCAAATGTTCCACGAACACAAAAATAACTAAAACAAAACAAATAAAAGCTTCCAGGAAACACACTTGGTCGGCAGATGTATCACGAACACAGGCCGCGCGAACAATGGCCGGGCTAACAAAAGCCGGGCGAACAAAGACCGGGCGATCGAGTGGACGATGAGCACGTCCGCACGTGACGGGTGCCTCTATCGGAATGCAATTAAATTGTACAAAGCACAACGTTCTATAAAGTAAACATGCAGTACTAGGATCTAACTAATTACTTAAATGCAGTTTGGAGTGAGGTGCGAGTCGACAAGTGAATAATTAACGTCGACTTAAGATTTGCTCTTATTTCTCTAGAGCGAAATTTATGGTAGTGGTTAAATAACTTAAGTAATTATTTATTATTGCTTAGATGTGTGGACGAGCTCATAGCACACCTGATGTTAAGTGGTTACTGGAGCCCATAGACATCTACGACGTAAATACGCCATCCACATTGAGATATAAGTTCTAAGGTCTCAAGTATAGTTACAAAGGCTGCTCCACCCTTGCCGACCGAAACACATTAGTGCTTCACGGCAGAAATAGGCAGGGTGGTGGTACCTACCCGCGCGGACTCACAAGGGGTCCTACCACCAGTAATAATGATGTAATTGCATTGCCATAGTTAAAAAACGTTATGTATGAATGCATTTTTCATTTAACTGACTTCTTGCCTAATGTTAGGCAACCATTGTACTCATAGATAGAAAGAGTAATAAATACAATCTTGAGATTTTCAAATGACATTGACCTTTCCTTGATTGCTATAATTAAAAATATATTTCCACGAAATAAGCTAACTGATTACAGAAAATCATTTTAATAATAATAATAAACTTTAATTTTCTGGTTGGCTTTGTTGCAAAATATACTTTATCCTGTAATTGTATGTACTCTGTATACGACTCAAATGTCAGTTTAATTTTTTTAAGGGTTTTTGACTTGGTAACTAAGACCTTTAGGTCAAGTCTTATTTTAATTTATATTCATACATATTTTTATGAAAAACGATAATACGGAATGAAATAAAATGAAATTAAGATGATTAATTTGAAATATTAATCAACTGAGATGAAATTAAATGAGATGAGATGATATAATATGGGATAAAATATAATATCAGTAAAATGGTGGTCATTTACTGGTACTTTTTCAGTGGACTTTTTTTTTTTATAACAACTAAGAGGCAAACGAGCAAGACGGGTCACCTGATGGTAAGTGATTCAACGCCGCCCACGGTCACCAGCGTTTACACCAGTGCATTGCCTACCCTTCAGGTAAGAATATGCTCTTTTCTTGAATAACCCAATGTCGCAGTTGTTGGGACCCAATGTCGCACTTTTTGGAGGATCCCGTGAAGTTACGTCCAGCGGCTTTGTTTTATTTTCCCACATTAAGTGGTTACCGGAGCCCATACTCTGGTACAACGTAAATGCTGCCACCCACCTTAAGACATGAGTTCTAAGATCTCAAGTTCAGTACAACGGCTGCCCCACCCTTCTAACCGAAACGCATTACTGCTTCACGGCAGAAATAGGTGGTGGTACCTACCCGTGCGGACTCACAAGATGTCCTGCCACCAGTAAAAATGTTTTATGTCAACACTCACTAATATATTAGCAGTATATTAGCCGGTACGGATTTCTTAAGAAAAAAGGCTCGCGAGATTTGAACCTCAACATAGTCACGTCGCTCAGTATTGAAATAAACCACGTCTTATCCTTTAGGCCACAAGGACTAAATTTAGTGTTACATATTTATGAATAACTTTAGAGAAGCCAATAAAAATTCTATTTAAATTAGAAATAAATCTAAAAACTATTATTAAACAGAGTCGTCACTCGCTCGCATTCACTACAAGATACAAAGATAGCCGACAAAGAGATTTTAATTAAAACCGTCTCCATCTGGCAGAACAGACATCTCCCTAAGACTTTAATATTTAAATTAACCGCGCTGTGTTAATAAAGTGGTCACGATTACTTAACGTAGGTACCTACGTATTATGTTAGGATTTCTTTCTTTTTTAATTAAAGAACGTAAACCAAAAAAAACCTTCTTGGGATTAAATAATAGTGAACTTGACCCTTTTTATATTAACGTCTGGTATTTTTTTTTCTACTTATGCTGATAGCCTTTAGAGGCTATTTCAGCTTCACCCTAACGTGTAAGTGAGCTCATGGGGCTCAAACCTGAAGTGTTGCTAACACTGGCCCTAGCAAGAGCAGTACTTCGCAGAATCTACCATCGGAAACACGACCCACTGAGAAGATCCGGCGAGAAACTCAGTGGGCTGTGTCTATGGGTTAATTTACTCGTCGAGCCCTTCGTCGCAAGCAACGGGTTCGGCGAGGACGGTGACCGGTGCTTGAGGTACCTAAAAGCACCGTTAATAGATCGGGAGGATCCGTAATGACGTGTTTAGGGCGACGTCGACTGTTTATCATTCGGTCCGCAGGATCTGGTATGCGTCAGGTATGCATTGCATGCATTTTACGCGTTCTCGAATTTCAACGGCTCTGCATCTAATTCTGTAAATCGTTTTCATGAATTCAACGTTAAAGTATCACAGATTTCGGGCCACCTTTAATCAAAACATAAATAAATAATAGTTTAAAAAAACAAAAAAAAATACGCTTTCATAGAAAATCCAACTAAAAAATAGAAAATAACTTTTAATAAAGTCGAATAAAAAATAGTGCAAGAAAAAATGATTTTATTGTAAAAAAAAAGCGTGGGGTGCATATTATCAGAAGTTATAAATATTTTACGAACAGATATGAGTAGAAGGGTTATTTTGATAATATCCTGAAAAGCAGTCCACGCTTTCTTACAATATATATATTTTTTTACACTATTTTTATTTCTAATTTATTAAAATTTATTTTCTATTTTTAGTTGGATTTTCTATAAAAGCGTTTTTTTTTTTGTTTTTTTAAACTATTATTTATTTATCATTTTTTAGTTGTATTTCAATTTTTTCAAGTTTTTTTTTAAATATCGAATTGTCATCGGTCGAGTTAATCGGACGTTTTGAAGGGTGTCAAAATCATTTTCAAAGATACCATTACATACTAACATACAACATACACGTCTGAAGCTAATAAAAAAGCGTGTTACAAAAGAATTGATTTCCCGGTCCAATTCTCGAATGTTCCGTGTAAATTAATTTCCATTCTACACGTCGCGTACGAATTAATTTCTCTTTTAGAACGTCGAGTATAGTATGGAGTCTCACCGGCTGCATCGTATGTTACACACACTTTAATATTCTTCGTCGTTCACCAGCAGATTTATGTCGCCAATATCGTTAGAGCAGCAGGTGTCGCGAGATGTGGATGGCTGCTTTATAGTTCATTTCTGATTTTTTTTAAAAACGCCAGCTCTTTGCTTCGTACAGCAATTTATGTGGTAACGTGAGATTGTTATTAGTAATGCACACAGTGTACGACTTAACTTTGTAATGACGTACAAAAAATAACATATTTTTTTATCATTCATTGACCACGATCTCAGAGCGTTCGTTTGCGCAATACACTAACTCTTATGCAAACAACCGTGAATGAAGTGTACCACAATAAGTTCGCACGTTACCGAATGACCGTGGGTTGTTGCGAAACCTTCAGTTTTATTTTCTTTATACCTCGAATAGAACTTAAAATTAATATTTTTATAATAAGGAACTTCGTGCCTATCCGGTGTCCCATGACACCACACATCTTTTTTTATTAGAACACAGTTTTGTATACAGTGTTTTCGGTCGCGGGCGACCCAATCTCAAGAACTGAAGATGCTTTTTTTGGTGGAATTAAAAAGAACTCCGTCGAACTTCTATTGAACCTCATTTGAAAAACGCACTTCAGGCTGCCGAAATAATCAATAATATAGTTTCTTGTGATTATGTAAAATAAAACGACGGAATAATTTTTATTTTTTTATTGCTTAGATGAGTGGACGAGCTCACAGCCCACCTGGTGTTAAGTGGTTAGTGGAGCCCATAGACATCTACAACGTAAATGCGCCACCCACCTTGAGATATAAGTTCGAAGGTCTCAAATATAGTTACAACGGCTTCCCCGCCCTTCAAACCGAAACGCATCACTGCTTCACGGCAGAAATAGGCACGGTGGTGGTACCTACCCGTACGGACTCACAAGAGGTCCTATCACCAGTATACGAAAACGATTCAAAATTAGTTTAGTGCCCGCTAACTTTAAAGTTGAAAATCGTATATCACATTTGATGGTCTGATATAATGATATCAACTTAAACGAAATCTTCTACCCAATGAAATATGGGTAAACGAAAATGATTCTAATTTTAAACAATCTGTAAGTTCAATTCGAAAAAGTTGACATTGTCACCAAACATTAGAAATACATACTTTAGCCTCGTAATTTTTAAATACGCATTCCCATGCAATTCTCTTTCTGTAAAAAAAAGGAATTTTCCAAAAATGTACTCTATTCATATCACCATATTCACAGTTTTATTGATGAAAATAATAAAAATTGATGATGATGATGATAAGTAGTTACCGGCGCTCATAAATGCCAACGCAATGTCAAAAGCATACCCAAATCGCTGCCTACCGATCACCAACTAACCTAACATTCACTTTCATTTAAAATAATGACGTTCAGCGCCTTTAATAATCATGTAGATGATTCTAAAATAGAGAACGATTGAGTGTTCGAAATGACAGTAATCACATGTGTACATCATCTTATACCTTTAAACGAGCAATTCTTGTATATATATAATCTGAATCTCGGAAACGGCTCCAACGATTTTCATAAAATTTAGTATACAGGGGATTTCGGGGGCGATAAATCGATCTAGCTACGATTTATTTTCAGAAAATGTTGTTTTATTCGTGTTTTCAATAATCAACTTTATCGATAATCAACTTTATGGCTCTTCTCGACATCTATTGGCGAATAATAATACTATTTTTACTGCTTTAAAGACACAACAAGAGGGCTATATAAAAAAAAAGCCTAGCAAAACTCGGTCATCATCTAATTTGATTAAT
Source organism: Bombyx mandarina (assembly GCF_030267445.1). Lineage (NCBI taxonomy): Eukaryota > Metazoa > Arthropoda > Insecta > Lepidoptera > Bombycidae > Bombyx > Bombyx mandarina. The sequence continues at coordinate 11,882,257 of NC_143231.1, read as the reverse complement.
ATCTGAACCGACCTTTTTGCACGTAAGATTTTTCGATCTAAACTTAAGGGCATAAACTACAAAATAAATAAAAAAAAAAACAATTCACAAACAACAACAACCACAAAAAAATTAAAGACTTTTTTTTGTTGTTCGCCGCAATACATTTTTCTAAATGACCAAGTTCGTTCACAATATTGTAATACGAAAGTTTCCGCGATTTCTTTCCTCCCGGGGCTTCAGTTGCGAACCCGGCGCAAACAGGCCAACTTTGAGATTAATGACTTGTAAATAAACTCCCCTGTGGATCGTTTTTGATTTTGAATACGAAAAAAAAGACAGATTCCATTGGTTTTAAGGAAATGGGTTCGGTTTGAGAAAGAAGAGGCTTTATCTCCTGGAATATAAGATCTTTTTTTTTCCTACCTATGCTGATAGCCTTGAGAGGCTATTTCAGCTACGCATCTAGGTGAGCTCACGGGGCTCAAACCGGAGGTTGACTGGCCCTGGCAAGAGCAGTGCTTCGCAGAATCTACCACCGGATCGGAAACGCGACCCACTGAGAAGATTCGGCGAGAAACTCAGTGGGCTGTGTCTATGGGTTAATTCGCTCGTCGAGCCCTTCGTCGCAAGATATAAGATCTAATACAAATGATTTGGATCGCTAACTTGTTCCCTGGTCACCGATGACGTACTTACTAGGAGTACATTTAGTTTAATACAGTTGTGTACTTGTAAAAACTAGTGAACGTCAAACGAACTTACTACACGTTTGATGTTTGAACGCTTATCTATATATTAATACGTGAAGCAAAAACTTTGTATCCCTTTTTACGAAAATTGCGCGGACGGAGGAGTATGAAATTTTCCACACTTATAGAGAATATAGAGAAGAAGTGCATAATGCTAATATTTTTTTTAAATAATGCATAAAAGATACATTAAATCAATAAAGAAAACATTACACACACTACATACCATGTATTTGACGCACACACGCATGCATACTTTTTATTGTCAAACTTTTGTTCTTAACGTCTGTTGTCAAATTGAGATTAAATATTGTTTGTATTTGTTAATATTTTTATAGTGTAGTCTTGGCGAAATTTGTGATTACAGAAGTATAAAATACAATCATAATAGTGTACAAACTTACAATTCCAATTAATTATAGTCGAATTTCGACTACTGCGGGACCTCTAGTTTAGTTTAATAGAGTTGTGTACATGTAAAAACTGATGAACGTCAAAAGAACTTACTACACGTTTGATGTTTGAACGATTTATTGAACATTAATTTCCCTCTTTTTTCTTATTGTCATTGATTTTTGTTAGCTCTTTTTCTCTCTCAGTTTTAATATTGTCTATCGATATTGTTATCTTATTCACTTATTCACAACCGCTCTTGTGCAAGTTGTTTTCACACCCAAAAGGGTTAATTCTATTTATAATGCATTTTTTTTTTTGTGCAGATTTTATCTAGTTACGTGAATGCAAAAAAAATGTTAAACAGTTATCGAAGCCCGTAGGCCCATTACGAAACAGCAAACGTCCACCAATCCTATTTTCATTAAAGTCTCAGCAGCTCTTAACAATAGCAGTAGTGGAAACCATTCCTAGTTCGGTGATACAGCTACAACAAACACTTATATTTTGAACAATAGTTTGGACAGAGTATTATGATTAAGGCCCTCCATCTTCAATGCTTAGGTATACTAATTTTACAAAACTCCGTTTGAAGAAAACTGCGCAATCCAGCGAATTCTATGTCCGTTCTTTCCTCCTCCTCCTCGCGTCCTTTCCTCAGTTCTGGAAGTCGTAGCCATCATGCTTAGACAGGATTTTATTTTTTGTTATGTCTTTCTAGAGTTTCCGATCATTGCCGCGTGAAGAGCTTCGTGGAATAGGGTTTTTAGTGTGGTGCGGTTTTAATCGAACCAAATTAACGGACTGCGCCTATGTGTTCTCTTTCCTTCAATCTTCCCTGTTTAATTCTCGATCCTTCTTTGATTCTCTTCTATATCCATTAAATATATATGACACTCCGATGACTTTGACTGATTCGGTGGTGCGGTAATTAGTATCTGGTTGCTGTGCCTGTTAGTATCTAATTCTCACATCGACCAAACATTCGTGTGTGGAACAGGCCGCTTTACTCTTCGTCGGGTATATCAATTATTAAATATTATCGCACACCCCCTGTTTGGAGGAATAATTGAGGAGGATTTTATTTATAAAGTTTATGTTACATGGCAAAAGGTGGAGCTGGGAAGCACCAATGAAATATCTGTTACGGCAACGAGTGGTGCTGCTGTAAGATGGGGCTGAAGATATCATCCTAACACTGCTACAATTTCCCAATTTGTAACATAATATATTAACAACATACATGACTTGAGATTTGAGGGCTTTTGTTCTTATAGACCTCAGTGGCTGTGATTAATACAGTCCAAATATGGTATAAAGATCTACAATTAATCCCCCAAAGAGCAATACCTCAAAAGATAAGACTTAACTGAATGAGAATCGACATTACGATTTATTAACAAAATTATAAGTTCGAATTGTGCTTATTAATCAAAGTCTCGAAATGCCGATAAATTTCTCGACTTCTGTGGAATATTGCTTTTTGTCAAACTTCCTTCTTAATTTCGAATTCGCCGTAGGGTTTTTGTTTTTGAATATTAGGCATAAAAAAATTTGGCGCAACGAAATGGATCTCAGTGGTAATAGAATGGAGATTGTGAAGTTATTTATTATCCCCTTGAGTCTTTGATTTATTTTGAACTTTTTTTAACTATTAAACGTAACAATATTTAATTTTACTGCAATTTCTTAATAAATAAATACATTTAATTCATAAACATAACCAAATAATATATTTTACACCCGATTGCTTAAAATTATTCTCCTTATCACTATTATAAGCTGTATGTTTCATTTCCGTCATTTTAGAATGGTAAACACATAATTTAAATGAAAATGTAATCGTTTTGAAACGAATTAATTTTCGCTCGTCAATTTGGTACCAAGGCAGCGATCGTGTTAGGGTATTGACGCAACGCATCAATTCAAATTCAAATTCAAAATCATTTATTTCAACTTAGATGTCAGCATAACACACTTGTTGAATGTCAAAATATAAATAACAATGTTAACTCTAACACCGGTTCCAAAAAAAGCCACAGTCCTCAGAAGAACCGGCGAAACAAACTCAGCGGGATTTTTTTTTGTTTTTTCTCAATTTTTTTTTAATAAGTAGAAATATTTACAATAAGTGAAAAAACAAGTCAAAAAACACAATTAAAAAAAAATATATATGAAAAAATGAGAAGGCCAGGAGCGAATGCATCATTTCCACGTAGTGCCATCTAGTAAATAATCCTTAACTTTATAATATGCCTTGTTGCACAAACGTTTCTTGACAGTTTTCTTAAATCTATGAACAGGTACTAATTGAACGTTTTGTTGGATCTTGTTAAAAGGCTGTACACCCAGCCCCCTAAAAGAGTTGCTTATTTTCTTAATTCGAGCCGCCGGCAACGCAAGCCTATGTTTGTTCCTAGTGTGCACATTGTGCAATCTTCACATCCTCACCCGCACTTTTTGTTTTTTCCCCACTCAATCCTTGGTAGCCTAAGGGACTAATCAAAGTACTCGTGCACCGGTAGGGGAGCTCACGGGCTCAACCTGAAAGAATTGCTGACACTAACAATAGCATTGCTTCGCTGCGGATCGGAATCGCCATCCTCTGAGAAGATGCGGCGAGAAACTCAGTGGGCTTACATCCACATATTACTAGAACAAAAACACCACGCACATATTAAATTCGAATGACGAGCTCTGTAACTATGGTTATTCATATCGATAACGAATCTTACTCGCCAAATGTATATAAAGAGTGGTAAAATGGTCTTTTTACTAGTGGTAGGACCTCTTGTTAGTCCGCGCGGGTAGGTACCTACCACCACCCTGCCTATTTCTGCCGTGAAGCAGTAATGCGTTTCGGTTTGAAGGGTGGGGCAGCCGTTGTAACTATACGTGAGACCTTAGAACTTATATCTCAAGGTGGGTAGCGCATTTACGTTGTAGATGTCTATGGGCTCCAGTAACCACTTAACACCAGGTGGGCTGTGAGCTCGTCCACCCATCTGAGCAAGAAAAAAAATAAAAAATCATAAAGTTTGTGTTTTATATTAGACATAATTAAAACTGCATTTACAGCTTAAACTCACTTTGTAATTTAATAATCCTATCGTACTTCCGATATTTCGAATCATTGACAGTTTTCGTGATCACGTAATAAATTAGTCATGTTAAGGCCGTCAAGTTTATTTCACCGGCTCTTCCTAGATTAGAAGTATTGAGATACTTGGGGTCGACGTTTAGAGCGATCTCTAGTTTCGGATATGGAGGGCAAAGCCAAGTTGGCATCAAAAATGCGCGGGAGTCCTCAACAGATCGAAACATTACTTCACGCTTGGACAAAGACTTTTGCTTTATAAAGCACGTGTCCGACCTCGCGTGGAGTACAGCTTCCACCTCTGGGACAGAGCTCCCAAATACCAGCCACTTCCATTGGACTCCATACAGAAGAAGACCATTCGGATTGTCGAAAATCCCATTCTCACGGATCGTTTGGAACCGCTGGGTCTGCGGAGGGACTTCGTTTCTCTCTGTATTTTGTACCGTATGTTCTATGAGGATGGTTCTATGCTCTGAGGAATTTGCTTGAGATGATCCCACCATCCCGTTTCTACCATCGCACCGCCCGCCGCCGGAGTAGAGTGCATCCATACTACCTGGAAAGTGTATATCAACGATATACCCCGGTCTCCGGAGACCCATCTAGCGCTCTTCGCCGACGACACGGCTATCTACTACTCGTGTAGGAAGATGTCGTTGCTTCATCGGCGACTCCAGATCGCAGTAACCACCATGGGACAGTGGTTCCGGAAGTGGCGAATAGACATCAACCCCACGAAAAGCACAGCGGTGCTATTCAAAAGGGGTCGCCCTCCGAATACCACTTCGAGCACCCCACTCCCCAATAGGCGCGTAAACACCTCCGCCGTTAGCCCCATCACTCTCTTTGACCAGCCCATACCGTGGGCCTCGAAGGTCAAATACCTAGGCGTCACCCTCGACAGAGGGATGACATTCCGTCCCCACGTAAAAACGGTACGCGACCGCGCCGCGTTTATACTAGGACGACTCTACCCAATGCTTTGTAGACGAAGCAAACTGTCCCTCCGTAATAAGGTAACCCTCTACAAAACTTGCATACGCCCCGTCATGACGTATGCAAGCGTAGTGTTCGCTCGCGCGGCCCCCACCAACTTGAAACCCCTTCAGGTTATACAATCCCGATTCTGCAGGATAGCCGTCGGAGCACCATGGTTCCAGAGGAACGTGGACCTCCACGATGACCTGGAGCTCGACCCCGTCAGTAAGTATCTACAGTCGACATCGCTGCGCCACTTTGAGAAGGCGGCACGACATGAGAACCCTCTCATCGTAGCCGCTGGAAATTACATACCCGATCCTGTAGACCGATTGGTAAACCGTCGACGTCGCCCAAAGCACGTCATCACGGATCCTCCTGATCCATTAACGGTGCTTTTAGGCAATACAAGCACCGGTCACCGTCCTCGTCGAACCCGTCGCTTGCGACGAAGGGCTCGACGAGCGAATTAACCCACAGACACAGCCCACTGAGTTTCTCGCCGGATCTTCTCAGTGGGTCGCGCTTCCGATCCGGTGGTAGATTCTGCGAAGCACTGCTCTTGCTAGGGCGGTGTTAGCAATTCTCTGGTTTGAGCCCCGCGAGCTCACCTACACAAGCTAGGGTACGCTGAAATAGCCTCTCAAGGCTATCAGCATAGGTAGGAAAAAAAAAAAAAAACCTGGAAACAATAAATAAATAAAAATTGTAGCTTTTATTTGGAACTGGTGTGTATAGCTAGAAAGTTTAAGGCTACACATGTTTTACATTAAAATAATCAATATCCTAATTATACTTTATAACAACAATTACAATTTCATTGTGTAGTTTTTCCCCAGCGAATGAAAAGTTTTTCAATAACGTTAATATTATGACCTTAATGCCGTTTTAATTGTCCAATGTTTGTACCATCAATTTTGTAATGTTTATTCGTTGTCATATTATTATGATTTTCATGGAACAATAATATGGTAGGTATAGTGGTCCCCTAGTAGTCAAAATTCGACAATAATTATTCTATTATGACTATTATGATTCTATTGTCAAAGACTTCTATACTTCTATAACCACAGATTTCGCCAAGACTACACTTTAGAGAAATATTAATAAAGACAAAAAATATAACTCTATTCTTAATTTGACCACAGACTTTATGCAATAAGATAAGTTTGATAATAAACAAATACTATGCATGCGTGTGTGTGTCAAATACATGGTAGTGTGTGTAATGTTTTTATTTGCTGATTTAACGACTTTTTCATGCATAATTTAAAAAAATATTAGCATTCTGCACTCCTTCTCTATATTCTCTATAAGTGTGGGAAATTTCGTACTCCTCCGTCCGCGCAATTTTCGTAAAAAGCGGTACAAAGTTTTTGCTTCACGTATTAATATATAGATATTGATACTTTTGTGGACGGAGGGAGCAAATTGTATAATACATTCGTGCCAGTCTGTCGAGTTTTTGGCATCGGATAAACTTTGAAGTCGTCGTGGCCTTAAGGATAAGACGTCCGGTGCATTCGTGTGAAGTCGTCGTGGCCTAAAGGATAAGACGTCCGGTGCATTCGTGTTGAAGCGATGCACCGGTGTTCGAATCCCGCAGGCGGGTACCAATTTTTCTAATGAAATACGTACTCGACATATGTTCACATTTGACTTCCACGGTGAAGGAACAACATCGTGTAATAAAAATCAAACCCGCATAATTATAATTTGCGTAATTACTGGTGGTAGGACCTCTTGTGAGTCCGCACGGGTAGGTACCACCGCTCCGCCTATTTCTGCCGTGAAGCAGTAATGCGTTTCGGTTTGAAGGGTGGGGCAGCCGTTGTAACTATACTGAGACTTTAGAACTTGTATCTCAAGGTGGGTGGCACGTCTACGTTGTAGATGTCTATGGGCTCCAGTAACCACTTAACGCCAGGTGGGCTGTGAGCTCGCCCAACCATCTAGGCAATAAAATAAAAAAAATAAAAAATAAAAAAACTCATTCAGCGTAGAAGGTGTATCGAAAACGCATTTTAGCACGCCAATAAAAATTAGCTTGTCTGTAACGAAATCTTTTAAGCGTCTCTTCCATCGACTTCAAGACGCAGGATTAACTTGAAAACTTCCATCTGCATCGAGAACCGATAACAACAGCGAATTTACAAGATCCTTCATTAAAAATAAAATATAGGATAGTTAATATGTTCCTACCATCTACAGGAACAATGAGAAACTAATCGAAGCGAAGCCATCTACTTGAGTATATAAAAAATGTATAGCGATAAAATATTATAGTAACTTCGCCGTGTGTGATGCCCTTTATACGCCGTAAATATTTTCTAATGAATCCCTTATTCAACATTGAAGGATAGTTCACCTTCTTCTAAAGTTAGCGTTAACGAGGAGTAAAGAAGATTCTTTATTTTAACCGGCCTGTCAATAACGTATATCCGTATTTTTGTAATTTATAAACATTTTAATGACACTAGTAAATTCTATCAATAACCCTTTTTTTTTATTTCAAAATATCGTATTTCTACAGTTTTTTTTTTTAATATGAATGTTGTAAATTCATAGTTTCAGTTGAGTATTTGATTACGGACATGAATCCTGTAGGTTCGGTTAATGACTTGTAAATAAGGGAGGGTATGCCCGTCATTAATAACTGTAGGGGGCGCTGTCTTCCGCAGCTCCTTCGAGCAATTACCCCGTCGCTCTGGGTACATTGTAAAAACGAATTACAGAAAGGCAAGAAACATAATTGCACGCCATTCACAGAATATGTACATGTTTTTGTAAGCTGTTATTATTTTAACTACAGGTTTAGTTTATTAAGCTATTACATAGATTTAATCGTGGGCTTTGAGCGCGGCGACCGAATCAAGAAATTTCGTAACGAAAATAAAATCTAACACCCCCACTCCGCCTACCATGTAGCTCGCGTTCAGCACATTCACACGTTGCGCTTGTGTAGTGTTTGTGAATAAACGCGCGACGTGACGTTGCACTGCATGCGTATCGTGAAAAGTCTGGCCATCTCTCTCTCGCGCGGTCTAGCTTATGAGTGTGAAGGGGACAGTTAATGTTTTGCTTTTGTTAATTATTATAAATATAGCGTGGTCTTATTTTATTATTACTGTTTTAATATTAAATTATTATTGTCTAATTATAATTGCACAAGTTGATAAAAAATGCTATGCAATAGCTTTACCGCGGCAGTCCCCAAGTGCCACACGTGTATTTTATTGCTTGGACGCATCCCCGCATCTTATCCTTTAGGCATTCTCGCTCACGACTCGGTCGTGCGCGGACGTGCTTTCCGATCCGTGGCCCGCTTGCGAGCTGCGTCTCTGAACTCACAGTTGTGCTTGACAGTGTAGTGACCGTGAATACATCGTGCGTACAATTCAGTAGTGCGGACGTGCCGATCCGTTGGTCGCTTGCGATCTGCGTATCGAGGTCCATTTTTGTGCGCTAAAGTTTTGTAACCGCGAACCCACCCTTACCAACTGCCTTTTTCAAGGCAAAACCAATCGCTACGTTCAGCTTCCTGTGGCACTCACAGGCTAGCGATTTCCTAACCCTTCCCAAAAACAACAGTCTTTTTCAAGACTAGACCCCCGCTCGCGATTCTGCCTGCTGTAGCACTATACAGCCCGAGCGGGTTCCTTTCCTTTTCCCCGCCGATTGCCGTTTTCACGGCATAGGCATTCCCCCCCCCTGCTCCTTGCTGTCCTGCAGCACAGGGGGGTTACAAATCCTATCCGGGGCCTCGCCTTTCGGCGAGTTCAACAAAAGTCCCGGGGCCGCCCCCCCCGGGCAAGAAGACCGAAGATGAGCGAAGATTTTGTGTGCGACAGTGATAGTGCTAGGGACATTGTCGGGTTCCTCCGGGATAGGTACCCGTCAATTAGGGCCGAGTATCTCAGCTATAGGGCCTCTCGTGGCAATCCCTCCCCCCCCGCGTCCGTCGCCGCGTATTTCAACCGTGCCTCGGAGGCACGCCGCGCGCCCCCCGCCGCCGCGTTAAGTTCGAGCGCACGTTCCGACGATGCGGCTCACATAGCGCCTAGCGCTACCCCCACCCCCGCGCCCGCGTCGACTACGTCATCGCGCGTTTCGTCCGTCGCGACCTCGATCGTTTCGAGTTCAGGCTCCGATACCGAATCGGAGATGGATTTCGAATCCGCGTCAAGCCCTCAGCCTGGAACTTCGGATGGGTTCCAAACCGTAACGCGCGGTAAAAAGCGTACTCGCGCCGTGGAGTCCCGGAGCTCCACGACGAAGCAGACTAAATCCGCGACCGCCTCCCGCCCGCAGGTAGTCGTGACACCGGAGTCGGACTCCGCTCGCCGTGTAACCCCACCGCCGCGTCCCAAACCCGCGCCCGCTCCTAAAGTAGCTGCCCCGCCCCCGCTGATACTTCAAGAGAAGACAGCGTGGAATCGCGTGTCCCAGGCCCTTCAGGCAAATAAAATTAACTACACCCATGCGCGTAACGTCGCGCATGGGATTCAGATCAAGGTCGCAACGCCGGGCGACCATAGGGCCCTCTCAGCATACCTCCGAAAGGAGAACATAGGTTTCCACACCTATGCTCTTCAGGAGGACCGCGAGCTCCGCGTAGTAATACGCGGAGTCCCTAAGGAGCTAGAAATAGACTACATTAAGGAGGATCTGACCGCTCAGGCCCTCCCGATAGTTAGTGTGCACCGGATGCACAGCGGGCGGGGCAAACAGCCCTATAATATGATTCTCGTGGCGTTAGAACCCACCCCGGAGGCCAAAAAGAAGATCGCATGTCTCACGACAATTTGCGGCCTATCCGGGATCTCGATCGAAGCCCCCCACAAGCGTGGCACTCCCGGGCAGTGCTACAGGTGCCAACTCTATGGCCACTCGGCGCGTAATTGCCACGCGCGCCCCCGCTGCGTGAAATGCCTCGGCGATCACGCTACGTTAGATTGCGTTAGATATAGGGAAACCGCGACCGAACCTCCAAGCTGTGTCCTATGCCTTAAGCAAGGGCACCCCGCGAACTACCATGGATGTCCTAGGGCTCCGCGAAAACGTCCGACCCACCCAGCCCCCCGAACCGTCGGCCAAAAGACTTCAGCGCCTTCAGTGCCGAAACCCGCCTTCGTGCCGGCTGCAGTTCCCACGGTGTCGGCGTGGAAAAAACCGCTGCCGTATACGAAGGCGGGAACGGAAACCGCACCCCCGCCCCCGCTCGTGACACGCCCCGCGCCCCAGCCCCTGCTCGCACCTCGCCCCGCGCCCGCGTTCCGTCCCCCGCAACCCTCTGCCGCCAACGACTTCGCGCTCGTGCGTGACTTCGTCACCGCGGTCAACTTCGACCGTCTGCGATCGTTCGCTGACGCTATCCGTAGGTCGGTAACCCCCGAACAGCGGCTCGCGGCCGCTTTCGATCACATGGACGTTTACGAGTCCGTGTCGCGTACGTTATAAAATCTTTACCGGTAACCAATGGCGCAAAAAGGTAGAGAAAAACCGTATTCCCTTACGTTAGCATTCTACAATGCTAACGGACTCGCGCGGCAACGCGATCAAATTTTCGAATTCCTCCGCGATAATCTTGTAGATATTCTATTAGTGCAGGAAACCTGTCTGAAGCCCTCGCGTCGCGACCCGAAAGTCGCGAATTACGTCATGGTTAGGAATGACAGACTCACCGCCTCCAAAGGCGGGACTGCCATTTACTATAGGCGGGCCCTGCACGTTGTCCCTCTCGATACTCCCTCGCTCTCACATATCGAGGCGTCAGTGTGCCGTATCTCGCTGACGGGACACCAGCCGATCGTCATCGCATCCGTTTATCTTCCCCCGGACAAGCCCCTTCTGAGCAGTGACATCGAGTCACTGTTCGGCATGGGAGACTCCGTCATCCTGGCAGGCGATTTAAATTGCCACCACACTAGGTGGAACTGCCATCGTACTAACGTTAACGGTAGGCGTCTCGACGCGTTTATAGACGACCTCACCTTTGAAATAGTCGGTCCCCCAACTCCAACATGTTATCCGTATAACATCGCGCTCCGTCCGAGCACTATAGACCTGGCATTGCTTAGGAACGTAACTCTGCGCTTGCGTTCCATCGAAGCAATGTCAGAGCTCGACTCAGACCACCGACCTGTCGTTATGCAGCTCGGTCGCCCCCACAACCCAGTCACTGTTACGAGGACCATGGTGGATTGGAATAAGCTGGGCACGTGCCTAGCCGACACCGCTCCGCCAATCCTCCCTTACGGCCCGGATTCGAATCTATCCCCCGAGGACACCGTCGAATCCATAAACATCATTACCGATCACATCTCTTCCGCGATCATTAGATCTTCAAAAGAAGTCGATGTGGAGGACAGCTTCCACCGCATCAGACTGTCCCCCGATCTTAGGAATCTCTTAAGAGTTAGGAACGCGGCAATCCGGGCCTACGATCGTCTTCCCACGCATTCAAACCGGATTCGGATGCGTCGTCTACAACGCGAAGTCCACTCCCGCCTAAGCGACGCGCGTAACGATAATTGGCATAGTTATCTAGAACAACTCGCGCCCTCCCACCAAGCATACTGGCGACTAGCTAGGACTCTCAAATCCGAAACTACCGCTACTATGCCTCCCCTCATACGCCCTTCAGGCCAACCACCGGCATTCGATGACGATGACAAGGCTGAGCTGCTGGCCGATGCACTGCAAGAGCAGTGCACCACCAGCACTCAACACGCGGCCCCCGAACACACCGAGTTAGTCGACAGGGAGGTCGAGCGCAGAGCTTCCCTGCCGCCCTCGGACGCGTTACCCCCCATTACCACTGACGAAGTTAGAGACGCGATCCACAATCTCCAACCTAGGAAGGCACCCGGCTCCGAAGGCATCCACAACCGCGCGCTAAAATTTTTGCCAGTCCAACTGATAGCAATGTTGGCTACAATTTTAAATGCCGCTATGACGCACTGCATCTTTCCCGCGGTGTGGAAAGAAGCGGACGTTATCGGTATACATAAGCCGGGCAAACCGACAAACGAAACTTCTAGTTACCGTCCGATTAGTCTCCTCTCGACGATAGGAAAAATTTACGAACGGCTCCTTAGGAAACGCCTCTGGGATTTTGTTACCGCGAACAAAATTCTCATTGACGAACAGTTCGGATTCCGCTCTAAACACTCGTGCGTACAACAAGTGCACCGCCTCACGGAGCACATTCTGATAGGACTAAATAGGCGTAAACAAATCCCGACCGGCGCCCTGTTCTTCGACATCGCGAAGGCGTTCGACAAAGTCTGGCACAACGGTTTAATTTATAAACTGTACAACATGGGAGTGCCAGACAGACTCGTGCTCATCATACGAGACTTCTTGTCGAACCGTTCGTTTCGATATCGAGTAGAGGGAACTCGTTCTCGTCCCCGTCAACTGACCGCCGGAGTCCCGCAAGGCTCCGCGCTCTCCCCGTTATTATTTAGTTTGTATATCAATGATATACCCCGGTCTCCGGAGACCCATCTAGCGCTCTTCGCCGATGACACGGCTATCTACTACTCGTGTAGGAAGATGTCGCTGCTTCATCGGCGACTCCAGATCGCAGTAGCCACCATGGGACAGTGGTTCCGGAAGTGGCGAATAGACATCAACCCCACGAAAAGCGCAGCGGTGCTCTTCAAAAGGGGTCGCCCTCCGAACATCACTTCGAGCATCCCACTCCGTAGTAGGCGCGCAAACACCTCCGCCGTTAGTCCCATCACTCTCTTTGGCCAGCCCATTCCGTGGGTCTCGAAGGTCAAATATCTAGGCGTCACCCTCGACAGAGGGATGACATTCCGTCCCCATATAAAAACGGTACGCGACCGCGCCGCGTTTATTCTAGGACGACTCTATCCAATGCTTTGTAGTCGAAGCAAACTGTCCCTCCGCAATAAGGTAACTCTCTACAAAACTTGTATACGCCCCGTCATGACGTATGCAAGCGTAGTGTTCGCTCACGCAGCCCGTACCAACTTGAAATCCCTTCAGGTTATTCAATCACGATTCTGCAGGATAGCCGTCGGAGCGCCTTGGTTCCTTAGGAATGTGGATCTCCACGACGACCTGGAGCTCGACTCTTTCAGTAAGTATCTACAGTCGGCATCGCTGCGCCATTTTGAGAAGGCGGCACGACATGAGAACCCTCTCATCGTAGCCGCTGGAAATTACATACCCGACCCAGTAGACCGAATGGTAAACCGTCGACGTCGCCCAAAGCACGTCATTACGGATCCTCCTGATCCATTAACGGTGCTTTTAGGCACCACAAGCACCGGTCACCGTCCTCGTCGAACCCGTCGCTTGCGACGAAGGGCTCGACGAGCGAACTAACCCATAGACACAGCCCACTGAGTTTCTCGCCGGATCTTCTCAGTGGGTCGCGTTTCCGATCCGGTGGTAGATTCTGCGAAGCACTGCTCTTGCTAGGGTCAGTGTTAGCAACTCTCCGGTTGAGCCCCGCGAGCTCACCTACTAACGTTAGGGTGAAGCTGAAATAGCCTCTCAAGGCTATCAGCATAGGTAGGAAAAAAAAAAAAAAAAAAAAAAAAAATCCTTTAGGCTACGATGACTTCACACATATTTATGCTACTTACATTTTATAGTTAATGAAACCGGCAATAGATTCTGAGATTTTATCATTTTGTGTTATTAGGACAGTAAAAGGGCTCCGTTAACCGCTTATCATCGAAGAAACCGAACGCCGCTCCTAAGCCTATTAATTTATTAAATTAGTTAGTACCAACCAGTATTACCAACAGTAAAATCTCATATATCCGTGAAGTTTTCGTGATTTACGTAGAAAGATACGTAAAATTTTGTTGTGTACGTAAAATGTGATTACAGATAGTTCAAACGATGACCTAGTAACTTGATGACGACAATAACAGTAATTATTAGTGCATGTTGGGCAGAGCATGTTTTCAATTTGTCATAGGTACTGCCGTCGTCTATTTCAACTGAAAAACTGTCATAAATTCCAACTTTTTAGTGGTAGTAGGACAAATTAAGGAGCGGACGGTTAGCGTGGTATGGACATGTGATGCGTAGAGAGAAGATGCATGTGACTAGGAGATGTATGGAAATGGTAGTGCAAGGTAGAGGGGGAAGAGGTCAACCGAAGAAGACATGGATGGAGTGTGTGAATGACGATATGAGAGAGAGAGGAGTGAGTGTTGAGATGACGGCTGATAGAAGAGAATGGAAGAGAAAAATTAGCTGTGCCGACCCTACCGAGTGGGATAAGGTGGAGAAAAAGAAGAGGACCTATTGTGAATTCGCACGGGTAGGTAAATAAGTACCACCACCCTGCCTATTTCTACCGTGAAGCAGTAATGCGTCTCGGTTTGAAGGGTGGGGCAGCCGTTGTAACTGAAGATACTGAAGACCTTAGAACTTATATCTCAAGGTGGGTGGCGCATTTACGTCATAGATGTCTATAGGCTCCAGTAACCATTTAACACCAAGTGGGCAATGAACTCATCCACACACCCATTTAGACTTCGACAATCCTACGAGAAAATAATTAACACACTGTTCCCCCTCAACTGTGTCCACGCATACTTTGATACATTTATATACATCTTACTTATGCATACAGGAATATCATCATTACATAACAGGCTGGGTTATATTTAAGCATTAGATTTACAGTGTACTAATGCAGGGTTATGTAATTCGCACCGATATCTCCATTCTTCAAGAACTCGGCTTTAAGCAGCGTCTTTCGGGGCTCATGCATGGGCGCATACTATTGCTTTTGGGACATGTCTCCCGGCGAGGAAATGGCTCCTAGCGCCTTGTCGTTCAGGGTAAAGTAGAAGGTACAGTGGCGGATTTGCAGTCTCGGCCGCCCTAGGCCCCAAGCCATCAGCCACCTCTTTATCATGGTGGATCCATTTAGACTACATAATGTTTTTTTTTTTTTATTGCTTAGATGTGTGGACGGGCTCATAGCCCACCTGGTGTTAAGTGGTAGCTGGAGCCCATAGACATCTACAACGTAAATGCGCCACACACCTTGAGATATAGTTCTAAGGTCTCAGTATAGTCACAACGGCTGCCCCACCCTTCAAACCGAAACGCATTACTGCTTCACGGCAGAAATAGGCGGGGCGGTGGTACCTACCCGTGCGGACTCACAAGAGGTCCTACCACCAGTAAAAAATTACTTTATTTATAAAATTACTTTATTGCCAACTTTTATCTAAACAGATTTAGAAAATTAGGAAAAAAATAATAGTTTTATGCGGTATAGATTGCACCATGCAGTGCAGTCCGCCCGCCATACGTTATAATAAGTTTTTTGACACGATTGGGGCCGCCCCTAAATCTGGCTGTCCGGGCCTACCAGGCATTAGGGTAAATCCGCCACTGAGAAGGCACCAGAACACGTGGAAGGTTGCCCATACGATGAACCGACCAAGTTAAGTCGGCAATTGGCGGCTGTTTGCAAGAGCGTACCAGATTCACCACAAACCGGGAGGAGTGGCGATTGCTCGTGAGGCGTATAACATCTGCCCATAGTAATGATTGTGAATGACCACCACGACCACTCTGACAAGACTGATACGACAGAGGAAAGGAAAGGAATGCAGGGTAGAGAAACGAACTCGAAATTTACTAGAAATTGTTTTCCGGAAACAGTCATTTCATTATTGCGTAGATAAGTGATCGTGATTAGTGTATTGTCTGCTATTTTATTATTAAACAGCCCACTGAGTTTCTCGCCGGATCTTCTCAGTGGGTCGCGCTTCCGATCCGGTGGTAGATTCTGCGAAGCACTGCTCTTGCTAGGGCGGTGTTAGTAATTCTCCGGTTTGAGCCCCGCGAGCTCACCTACACAAGCTAGGGTACGCTGAAATAGCCTCTCAAGGCTATCAGCATAGGTAGGAAAAAAAAAAAAAAAAAAAAAAATTATTAAACTAGCTTCTGTCCACGACTTCGTCCGCGTGGAATAAGTTCACAAATAATGCTTATTTTAGAACAAATTTGGTTAGCATAAAAAACGTTATGGTGAGCCAACCTTAACATATAGACATATGCTGTCGCGGACTTTTTTTTAGATCTTTTAAAGGGGAGCAATTCTGTCATACATTATTTTAACGAAACTTCAATCGTTTCTGCAGCGCACGCAGCGGAAGCTCTCAAAAGGTAAAAATAGCCCCGATTTTGAAACATTCTTTATTGGTGCTCCGCTTGTATTGGTCTTAGCGTGATGTTATATAGCCTTCTTCAATAAATGGGCTATCTAGCAGTTAAAGAATTTTTCAAATCGAACCAGTATTTCTTGAGATTAGCGCGTTCAAACAAACAAACTCTTCAGCTTTATAATATTAGTAGCTTAAGTTCTTAGTGTGTTCATTGGTATTAATTTTAATCACGTTTTCATTTTAACTATTTGTATTTAAAATGTAAAGGGATAAAGGTAACGTTGCACGCCCCCGGCTAAGTGGTGCGATGACCTTCAAAGGGTAGCCGGCAGGAGTTGGATGGGGAGAGCCGTAGACCGGGCTCAGTGGTGCGATTTGGGAAAAGATTTTGTCCAGCAGTGAGCTACATTGGTAATGATCATTTTTGAAGTCGTGATGGCCTAAAGGATAAGACGTTCGGTACATTCGTGTTGAGCGATGCACCGGGTGTTCGAATCTCAGGCGGGCACCAATTTTTCTAATGAAATACGTACTCAACAAATGTTCACAATTAACATCCACGGTGAAGGAATAGCATCGTGTAATAAAAATCAAACCCGCAAAATTATAATTTGCGTAATTACTGGCGGTAGGACCTCTTGTGCGTCCGCACAGTTAGGTACCACCACCCTGCCTATTTCTGAAGTGAAGCAGTAATGCATTTCGGCTTCAAGGGTGAGACAGCCGTTGTAACCTTAACTTAACACCAGGTGGGCTGTGACTTTATCCACCCAATAATGAAAACAAAAAATGCAGACCCGTGGTCGGATAGCTCTGCCGCTAATGAGATCTAGTTTGAGACACTGGCCGAGGTTCATTAAGAGATCCTTTAAGCTAAATGCTTTAAATATTTTAAGCTAAGCTAAGCTAACGAAATTTAATATTTCGTATAATCGAAACTAAACTCGAACCAATCCCGGCTAACGTTCGCTTATATTAATCGTACGAATTAATCTTGACCTAACTTTGGAACTGAATGCGGTCGAGCGAGCACGTGTCTGACCCAAAATCGGAACGTGCTAATTTTGTTTTTTTTTTTTTAATATGGATTTGTGCTTCTAAATTGCACATAATGCTTTATTAAAAAAGATGTGTGGTGTCGTGGGACACCGGACAGGAACGAAGTTCCTTATTATAAAAATATTAATTTTAAGTTCTATTCGAGGTATAAAGAAAATAAAACTGGAGGTTTCGCAACAACCCACGGTCATTCGGTAGCGTGCGAACTTATTGTGGTACACTTCATTCACGGTTGTTTGCATAAGAGTTAGTGTATTGCGCAAACGAACACTGAGATCGTGGTCAATGAATGATAAAAAAATATGTTATTTTTTGTACGTTATTACAAAGTTAAGTCGTACACTGTGTGCATTACTAATAAAAATCTTACGTTACGTTTTTTCCCGGTTAGGGTACCCCTCCGCATCGTCCCATAAGGAACTTCGTTCCAAAATAATTATCTGTGTTAATGGTGCAGCGAAATTACAAGTGCAAAATCCTTCATATCTCAAATTGTTTTTTCCTCGTTATTCACTGATAGCATAAGGGGCTATTCCAGCTACGCCCGGACGGGATTAATCTCCAGGTTTGAAAAGTATTGGAAATAACGTCACTTGTGCGTATTGTCTCAAAGTATATTTGTAGAATTGCCCGGTCTTGAAATTGCGATCCCTCGAACGTTTTTTTAACATACTTATCCGTTGGTAGTCTAAAGAGGCTACTCCAGCTACGCCCTGGGGGCTAGGTGAACTCACGGGCTCAACCTGCGAGGATTTGCTAACACCAACCCCGAGAAACTCAGTGGACTGTATCTATGGTTTAGTTAGCTCATCGAACTCTTCGTCATAATCGACGAACACGACGAGAACGTTGACCGAAAGACATGCACGACACCGCACAGCCACGAGGCAATCAAAATATACTCACATCACTTCAAAATCTTTTTTTTTTTATGATTGAAATTTTACTGGTGGTTTGAAGGCCTTTCCAGTTTCACCAGGACAGGTGGGCGAGCAAAGGCCCAGCCAGGAGGGGTGGGATTTGCTAACAACTGCCCGAGCGCCTCCGAAGGAGACCTAACAACTCAAGAGCAATTGCTTCGCGATTGAATCTACTACCGGATCGGAATCGCGACCAGCTGAGAAAATCCGGCGAGAAACTCAGCGGGTTGATGCATGGGTTAGGACTTCAAAAGCTATGAGCTCATGTCGTTAGCCCATTAATTAAATCAACCGTATCGTGAAATAAAGCTATTTAAACACACGATTACCGTAATCGCAAGTCGACGGACGCGCGGTGCTTTGGCAACTTTTAATTTTCGTGTTTACGCATAATTGCGCCGCGTAATTCGCCGTAAACGATCGTAAATCTGTCGGAAACGTTATTTATATGCTATTCCGCTTGTACTGTAGGAACTGGCGTGGTTTAATAGTGCATGTTATCGGATTGCCTTTATATCATACGATTTGTCGTATAACGTTTGTCAATATGTCCGTTTTTAATGTCGTTTTATCGTAAAACTAAATGGTTACATACCGTAACAAGTTGTCTTGGTTATTGAGAAATACTGAAATGAAACTTCTAATACGACTTCTAACAAGGATGCGTTTAACGCTACCATGGAATAGAAAGAGACAGAGCGAGAGTGAATACGTGGTACTTGAATGCATTGCGCGTAGTATACCTGTACAGGCCAGCGCGAGCGTTAGCAACAAGTAGCGTTCAATATTTTAATGAAGTATTTAAAAATATATATATTTATTTATTTTTCTATATTTGTTCTATATTTCGTAAGCTACACTTATCTTACCGTTATGCATAGCGGTCGTAGCGCCCTCAAGGTGAGGTTAAGGAGACAAGAGAAGATGACATTACGCTTCTCGCTAAGCGTGTAACATTGCCCGGAGTTACCTTGGTCGAGTCCTCTTTCAACCGAGATTCAAGTAAACAGAAAATGTGAAATTTTCACTTCACTCAAATATAAGTACATACATAATTACAATTACGTATTATTATTAAATACGGAAACGTGTTTGAGTAATCCTTTTTCATCTAAAATTCTAATGACTGTTATTCTGTATATCTTTAACACCATTATTTTATCAACAAAGTCATTGTAAGATATAAATTTTCCAAGCACAAATAGATCGTATTTATTCCGGTTTGACAGCAGTGTATTCGCTGATCCAATGTAATTAAGACTTCGAACTCAGTGGGTCTGGTATTATTCACCTTTGAAATCAATCTATTACGGCAAAAAAAAATCGATAGTACGATTCATCGTAAGGTATAAAAATGACACGACAATAAATAGCCAACGGTTTTGATATTATTTCTTCGAACGTGACGTGAAATATCGACAGGTTTCTATATTTTGTGAATTGTTACTGAAATCGCGTTTCTGTAAGATTGTTTATTGTTTTTTGGAGTTTCTATTTTTACTAAATATTTAACTTTCATCATCGCATGAATAGAAAAACAGGTAATGTGTGTAATGCAATTTCATTTTATGCTATTAATTTAATAAAAAAATTAGTCCTACATTTTTTCTTTTTCAATAAATTTTTTTTATTGCTTAGATGGGTGGACGAGCTCACAGCCCACCTGGTGTTAAGTGGTTACTGGAGCCCATAGACGTCTACAACGTAAATGCCGCCACTCACCTTGAGATATGAGTTCTAAGGTCTCAGTATAATCACAACGGCTATCCCACCCTTCAAACCGAAACGCATTACTGCTTCACGGCCGAAATAGGAGGGGTGGTGGTACTTGGACTCACAAGAGGTCCTACCACCAGTAATTACGCAAATTATAATTTTGCGTGTTTGATTTTTATTACACGATGTTATTCCTTCACCGTCAAAGTCAATCGTGAACATTTGCTAAGTACGTATTTCATTAGAAAAATTGGTACCCGCCTGCGGAATTCGAACACCGTTGCATCGCTACATACGAATGCACCGGACGTCTTATCCTTTAGGCCATGACGACGTCACGATTTTGCTTACGTTCCGTATTCGTGATCCAAAATGAACCGTATATGTTTAATAATTTAGTTGTGTTGGCATTTAAGTTTCTAAAAGACTAGACTAGAAAACAATAGCGAGAAATTATCGTGTAGAATACGACCGTATTTTTATTGTATTAAATAAGTCATTAATTAATAAATGATGTGATCCAACAATAAATTCAAATGTTTAACACCCTGCTGGACAAATTTCATTAAGTTCCTTTGGTACGATACTCGTAAGTCTCATTTAGTTTGGTAAACACTAGAGCTTTCTTTTTGGTGGTTCTCAAATTTTTCAGTGCGCCCCCTATTCATGGACTGTATAATTTTTTTTCAATGTCAAATGAAACATGGTTTTTTGCCTGCATATATAAGCAGGTGATCAGCGTTAGTGTTTAATGACCTTTGTATTAAAAAGCATTATCTTAAACGTATGCTACTAATCTCATTGAAATATTACTCTCCTGTCCTCGCATCGTTTCCTCACTGCTGAGGGTCGTGACCATCATATTTTGACATATTTTGAAAAATTACTATCATTTCAAAAATAAATAAATATACCATGACATAATTTTTACAATATATTACTTTAGAAGTAATTTAGAGGTACACACAGGTAATGAAACTATCATTCAAAAATACTCAAAGAAATACGAAAACGCATGTTTTACCATTCTTTTTACAGCCAGACACAGAGTTCACATAATACTCTATACTGTACAAGTACTATACTAATCACATAATAAACAAAATTTCGTAATTATTAAATATAAGAAAATAATTCAGTTATAGCGTAAATAAAAGTACTATCAACATGATGAATGTCTGTTTTTCTTTTCACAAATAAAAAAGGGGCCAAAAAACTTTTAGTACCAAACGCTGACACTGGAGAAACGACAATAACTTCTTGTTGTGCTCTTCAAGGTTGGACGGCGTCGGTCTTTGAGTCTGCTTTTAAAAATCTTAACACATCGAACCCAAAAGGTCCTATGTTTGTATCGCTTAAAAAACAACCATAATTCAATGAAGCTGAAATCGCGTTTTGCAAATAACAAAGTTAAAATTGTATATTTTCTTCAGAGACTTCTTTTCGGTACAAAAACTCAAGGCGATCTGTTATTGGATTCGTATTTACACAGAACGTTTTCTCGGTCAATTTGTGATAAAAACAAATAAATCCTTGCTTGAATTTTTATGGTGAGCAATTAATGAAGCTTGATGATATTTTTATTGCTTTATATGACGAGGCCAGTCCATTGTCCATCTAATGGGTAGAATTGAGTCATGTATATATATGAAGTATCGAATATATATGGCTGTAACACCCGAAAAAGAAACAAATGCTGCAGGGTACGAGCTGAATGCTACCCCATACAAACAGAAATTAATCAAAATTATAATTTTTACTGGGAGACCGGCTCTTGACGCTTTTCAGTTATGACCCCGAGGCGGGAGGGTTTCCATCGCTTTGAACGACAAACAGACGCTGACTGCCACGCAAAGGACTCGGCGAGTACAAACACCGCTTACCTATCGTACTGCTAGAGGAGACATGCAATATACCACACATTGTAAATTAAGGTTATAATTTTAATTCACTCTCAGAAACGAAATAGCAGCCTCTTTTAACGACCTAATTTATCACCGCCTATTTCTGCCGTGAAGCAGTAATGCGTTTCGGTTTGAAGGGTGGGGCAGCTGTTGTAACTATACTGAGACCTTAGAACTTCTATCTCAAGGTGGGTGGTACATTTACGTTGTAGATGTCTATGGGCTCCAGTAACTACTTAACACCAGGTGGGCTGTGAGCTCGTCCACCCATCTAAACAATAAAAAAATAAAAAAAAACATGCCGCAACTTTAAATCCGCGTCATACCTCAGTTTTCCACTATTATGATTTTCATCTTGGTTATCACAACATCGACACGGGACATCTCTCTCTCTCTCTCTCTCTCTCTCTCTCTCTCTCTCTCTCTCTCTCTCTCTCTCTCTCTCTGTATTCCCCCCGGTATTGGTCATGATTCTCACGATGCCACGATAGTTTAGAAAATATATAATACACACTACAGTTCATAGGCTTGACCCGAACGTCCTACATTACGCGTGACCAGAATCGCGCGTTCACACGACGCTTAAATTCAAAACGATAGCTTGTGATAGTCATACAAAAGCAATGCGGATACATGTGCCACTGTTTTTCTCAGGCTAGAAAGATCACAGTTTCGACATTTTTTGCATACTTATTTTATTTATTGATTTAGTTGCACCAACAAAGTGCTCATCTACACAAAACATTGACAAATTGATAATAAGTACATGACAGATGTCACCTCAATTATATAGCAACAGATAGTTAACCACTTATCACCAGGTAAGAGGAGCTCGACCAATGCAAAAGAAAAAAGAAAAAAAAAAAAAGAATTGCTTTAATTATTATTTATTAGTATATTATGTATGCTAGAAGAAGAAGAATTTGACAAGGGCAATCAACGGACAGCGATGTTAAGCTACGTATTTATAAAAAATCGAGTCTCAGAATTATGTCGATGTAGCCAATGCAATTTTGTCATTGTTAATAGCATATGCGATGTATACTCTGCATAAACTGGTAGTAGGACGTCTTGTGAGCGGCCTTGTAGTTACCCAACCTATTTCTGAGGT
Organism: Bombyx mandarina; assembly: GCF_030267445.1. Taxonomy (NCBI): domain Eukaryota; kingdom Metazoa; phylum Arthropoda; class Insecta; order Lepidoptera; family Bombycidae; genus Bombyx; species Bombyx mandarina. The sequence continues at coordinate 11,859,165 of NC_143231.1, read as the reverse complement.
GAAGAAGTAATGCGGTTTGGCTTGCAAAGTGGGACAGATGTTGTACTATAAAACTGAGGCATAAAACTCTTATCTACTCATCTAAACAATAATAAAAAACTGATAATAGTAACAGATAACAGTTTTCTTTTTAGCCAACACGAAAGTGGATGCTAATTTATTAAAATTTACTTCTACTTGTTAAGCTTTTGTTTTTGTTTCTTCTGTTATTCATATTAACTTATATAGCACCTAAGATTTTACTCCAAATCTATTGCTTATTAATTTAAATAGATATCCACACCAATATGCTGTCTACATTCTCAGCAAGTATAAGAAGGATGTAAAGATACGTCCCCCTTCTCAAATACACTAGAACTACATTCACATTAAACTAGCAAAATAGTATGAAAATTCAAAATTCCTTTCACAGTCCCAAAGCGCCTTGCGGGCCGGATTATATAGAAAAAACGTCATTGTCACGACTGGCTACATCAGAGGGCCAGCCCGTACGTGACGTGTGTCCACAGGACGCGTGACCAGAATCAGATATCGCACTGGATTTTAAAATAAAACGGACGTTTATTTTAACGTTTTCCTAATAATAGTGACGTAACGCCATGCCCAGGCCGATAATTTGGGGAGCGCTGGAAAGATTTAATGCCTCTGTCCCCGGCGACTTATTGGCTTCTATTCCAGATAAGTAAGGTCTCCGTTTGGATCGATCACCATGCAGATGAGCACAAGTTCACCGGCCACATGAGACCTTCATTGTTTTGTCAATAGTCGATAGTCTCATCACTTCTACGTTTATTTCAATCTATTGTATACAAAGTTCAGTGTATATATTAGTAAATTAATAGTTCAAAGTTTATTGAGACACATTTATTTTCCTTACAAATTATTTTAAGTCTTATTAAAAGTTATGAATTGTTTTAAACTCTCGCCGGCTTATCTAGACGACGATAAATATTATTTAACGATTTTTTACCATAATTTTCAGATGAGTTCCCGATGCGAGACCCATACTGGTGGTAGGGCCTCATGTGAGTCCGCGCGGGTAGGTACCACCACTCTACCTATTTCTGCCGTGAAGCAGTAATGCGTTTCGGTTTGACGGGTGGTACAGCCGTTGTAACTACACTTGAGACCTTAGAACTTATATCTCAAGGTGGGTGGTTCATTTACGTTGTGGATGTCTATGGGCTCCAGTAACCACTTAACACCAGGTGGGCTGTGAGATCGTCCACCCATATAAGCAATAAAAAAAATGTGAAGCTTGTCGTGAAGACAGTGATTCAGCTATGTTCCTTGCATTGGCAACGTCCATGAGTGAAAACGCATTAAAAGATGTTTCTAGAAAAAAATAGATCGAAGAAGTCCTATGACCGTAGCAGGGGAGGGAGTTTTGCTGAGTCTGCCCGTCTTGCCACCGCTGGGGTGGCGCATGTCGTCGGCAAAATCAGGAGATTGGGCCTCGACGTGGCGCTCAGTAAATCCGAGGCCATGTGGTTTCACAGGCCCCGGAGAGTGCCACCTGTCGATGCCCATATCGTGGTTGGAGGCGTCCGTATCGGGGTCGGGGTGCAGACGAAGTATCTCGGCCTCATTCTGGACAGTCGTTGGACCTTCCGTGCTCACTTTCAGAACCTGGTCCCTCGTTTGTTGGGGGTGGCCGGCGCGTTAGGCCGGCTTCTGCCCAACATCGGGGGGCCTGACCAGGTGACGCGCCGTCTCTATACAGGAGTGGTGCGATCAATGGCCCTATACGGGGCGCCCGTGTGGGGCCAGTCCCTGGCCGTGGGGGTGGCGAGGCTGCTGCAAAAGCCGCAACGCACCATCGCGGTCAGGGTCATTCGTGGTTATCGCACCATCTCCTTCGAGGCGGCGTGTGTACTGGCTGGGACGCCGCCTTGGGTTCTGGAAGCGGAGGCGCTCGCCACTGACTATCAGTGGCGGGCTGACCTTCGTGCCCGGGGCGTGGCGCGTCCCAGCCCCAGTGTGGTCAGAGCGCGGAGGGCCCAATCTCGGCGGTCCGTGCTGGAATCATGGTCCAGGCGGCTGGCCGATCCTTCGGCTGGTCGTAGGACCGTCGAGGCGATTCGCCCAGTCCTTGTGGATTGGGTGAATCGTGACAGAGGACGCCTCACTTTCCGGCTCACGCAGGTTCTCACTGGGCATGGTTGCTTCGGTGAGTTCCTGCACCGGATCAGAGCCGAGCCGACGGCAGAGTGCCACCATTGTGATTGCGACTTGGACACGCATACGCTCGTCGCCTGCCCCGCATGGGAGGGGTGGCGCCGTGTCCTCGTCGCAAAAATAGGAAACGACTTGTCGTTGCCGAGTGTTGTGGCATCGATGCTCGGCGACGACGAGTCGTGGAAGGCGATGCTCGACTTCTGCGAGTGCACCATCTCGCAGAAGGAGGCGGCGGGGCGCGTTAGAGACGCGCAAGCCCGCCGCCGTCGAGCGGGGGCCAGGGAGGCGGATATCGCCCAAGCCCTGGCCCTCTAATTGTTTCGGGTCCCCCTCATATGTCGGTCTGGGGACCGGCGAGGGGGACCTAAGAAGACGTCGTGCAAGCTGCTCTGCACGCGTTTTACGCAAGAGCATCCGGGTGATGGAAGGCCGGCTATCCTCGACCCACGCTGGTTCTGACCCAGCGGAGTATTCCGTAGGATAGCTCACTCTAACCGGCGCCATCTAGGCGGGCTCCGGATAGCCTGCCGACCGAGAGGGCTGGTGGTCGTGGCGCCGACGACCGCCAGTCCGGCGTCCCGAGGGGGAGGGTGAAGGGAGAGATGTGCTCCGCACTAAACACTTCACTTTCCCCCCTTTGCCTTTTCATGAGTTCTGTCTCATGTGAGGTTTGGACGTTGGTTGTTGAGCGACAGGAGGTTTTAGTCGGTTCGACTCCGACATGCTCCGCCCGCCGTCCCCAGTGGAGGGCGGAAGTCCGGCGATTTCCTCCTGACCAAAAAAAAAAAAAAAAAAAATGACCGTAGCAGTTTTAATCCGAAAAGAAGGAAAATTTTAATAAAGCGCTTCTTATACTGGAAACTAAATTGATGCATTTAAAAACGCTAAAGAAATAGATCCAGTGCGTATTGACAAACGGAACGGGTAGACGAGATAAGTTAGCCCGCGGGTGTAATTTAACATGAATTCAAAACAAATTATGTCAGCATCTAATTTTCGGGCAACGCCTTTTGGGTAATCATATTTTGCGCTTTGTATTGTTGAATATAATTATTTTGTATATATTATTTTTATGGATGTATTTCAAATGTGCAACGTATGAAGAAAAATTTTAAGGATATTTTTAAAATAAATCAGTTCAAAAAATTGTTAATTAAATTTCAAGTCGAGGAGAGAGACAGAGAATACACTTTATTGCACACCAAAAAAACATTCAAAAAGCAGATACATTTGTACAATAGGTGGTCTTATCAGGATAGATTCATTCGCGAAGCAGCTGCTCTTGAGTTGTTAGGTCTCCTTCGGAAGCGCTAGGGCAGCTGTTAGTAAATCCTATCTCTCCTCGCTAAGCCCATGCTCGCCCTCCTGTTCTAGTGAAACTGGAAAGGCCTCCGAGCTACCAGTAAACCCTCATTCATAAAAAAAAAACTTTTATTTACAATCGCCAAGCCACGGGCCGCGTCTAGTGCTATGAAAGTGCGTTCACAATGTGAATGATGCCCGTCCAATAATTCAATAAAGAGTTATTCTATTGTAGACTTTATTATGTCTTTCAATTAGCATTATTTTGTTTGTGAATTCACAATGTTAAGCTTATAAAAGTCAAACTAAATTATTATTGAACTAGCGACCCGCCCTCGCTTCGCTTCGGAAACTGCAAATTATTATTGATTTCTCCACTATTTCATGGAAGTTATTATACACTAGCGACCCGCCCTCGCTTCGCTTCGGAAACATTAAAACACACATGAAACCAAAAAATAAAAAAAAAAAATTAAAAAAGTAGCCTATGTTCATCAGGGACAATGTCGGCTTCTAATGGAAAAAGAATTTTTCAAATCGGTCCAGTAGTTTCGGAGCCTATTCGAAACAAACAAACAAACAAATCTTTCCTCTTTATAATATTAGTATAGATATAAACCTTCCTCTGCAATCACTCTATCTATTAAAAAAAACCGCATCAAAATCCGTTGCGTAATTTAAAGATTTAAGCATACATACGGACAGATATAGGGACAGAAAAAGCGACTTTGTTTTATACTATGTAGTGATTACAATCAATTATCACTACGATTTTCGCTAGTTTGCGTCCTAATTAGCCAGATCGACACGAAAAAACTTGGGACGATAAGGTTCACATGACTGTGGAGTAATTCTGGATCCCGGATCTGACTCAATTATAAGACAATAGCGTAGGCATTTTGAATTGCAATCACGATTAAAAACATCCGATTCATAAAACAATCATAATTGTTGTCAGCTCTAAAAAGAATCTTTTGAGTAATGGAAAAGCGGAGCTTCTGAAAATCAATGACACATCGACACTGACATGGCGAGCGTGTGCACACTCGCGACTCACATATCATATATATCTTTGTCTTTTAAAACTACTTTCACATTACGCTAGAATAAAATAGTATATAGCTCATAGTACAATAATATCGCACATCATACATTCTTCTGGACACGTTCACACTGTACTGTACTATATATTATTGGCTAAGTATAGGCTGCTATTAAAAGAACAAGATTACAAATTAAAAGATGCACTCGATTAAAAAACTACACAAGCACACCTCGTAAGGAATCCCTCAGAAAACCAACGTACGAACACAGAAAAAAACCTCTAGTAAAAATTTTCTATTTTTTTACATATACAACATAACATTACTAATAATAATAATAATGGTTGGTTCGAAGTAAGTATCAGTTGAATGGAATATTTGAAATGCTCTTCAATTGATAATTATTTTTAATCTTCTTCTTCTTAGTCGCATACTCCATTGCTGAAGGTCGTGTCCCTGAAAGCCCTTCGTGGCTCTTTGTACCATCAGCTTCCATTTCTTTCGGTTTTCGGCTTCTCTCAGGGCGGTCGCAACAGAGGGTCCAGTGAGCGCAGTTATCTGATCTGACCAACGGTATGGCGGCCGGCCGGCGGGTCTTTTCCCTTCTACCTTGCCCACCACAGTCAATCTTTCAAGGTTGTCTAGTGGCCGCCGAGCAATGTGACCAAAGTAACCAAGAACCTTCTGGTAGCAAATCGTTGAGTCTCGTTTCTATGCGAAGTTGCTCGAGGACAGATTTGTTCGCTCTCTTGGCGGTCCAATGCGGTGTATTCTCCGCCAACACTACATCTCGAAGGTTTCTACTTTTTTCCGTTCTGTTCTTCGAATTTAATAATTATTTTTTAATTTTTAATATATGTATATTTTTTTTTGATTGGTTTTATAAATTTTAAGTATGTTTGAATGATACTATGTACACATATGTACTTGTTGTTGTTGTCTGAAATAAAATAATACATTCAAATCATTCATTTTTGAACAGTCCGTGTGCGCGCCCCCAATCTCACATGTGCTCTCTACAATGAACACGAGCAGTGAGTGAGTATGATTGATTGCAAGCGGACAGCGTGTCGATGGAGCAGCCATTAATGTGTGAGTACATCGGTATACTAGCGAAATGGCGGATAATAAATTGTTTTTCACTAACGGGGGATGGTTTGTAAGGAGATTAAGAGCGGCTTCATGTTTGTATGAAAATTGGGGACTGAACTGTGCGATGCGAATTTTCAGACCTTCAACAATATAAGTAATGCCAAATTTGGAATCAATTATGAAATCAACTTGTGGTAATTTAATGAGGGGTTCGAGAATAATAGATGATTTTTTTTGTCTAGATGAGGAGAAACTTGTTGTTCAGGGTAGGGTCAATGGTAAGAGATCTCGTGGACGAATCCCCTTGCGCTGGACTGATCAGGTGAAAGACCTTACTGAAACCTCACTTAACGAGTGCGTGCGCTGAGCCTCGGTTCGCAAACTATGGAAAACATCTGTCAATGCAAGAATTCCAATCGACCACGACTTCTCCGCCAAGAGCAACCGATTATGGATGAGAAGATGGCCTCGGGAAAAACTTGATGTTGCGATCTACCAGCTACCATAGAAATCCACCTTAAGACTTGAGTTTAAAGTCTTCATTTCATAATACAACGCCTTTCCCAGACTTCATAACACATGATTGCTTCGCAGCCGTAATGGGGCAGATAATGATAGCCACCCTTGGGGACTATAAATACGATTTACTACTATTAGAAATAGTCTTGTGCGTTGACAAATACAATGTAAACGCATTCGTAAAAGACCCGCTTTTTCTAATAAATATGATATATAAATATTAGCTACTCTGGACCAATTAATTTAGAACAAAGTCACCCGAACATTTCCATAGAAGAAACAGTACAGAAAACAGAGTCAAAAGAACCCCTCAACGTTCTCTCTTTTCACGTCAAAAGAACAGTAATCGACCTGCCAACAAATCAGGCTATGAATGTCGTGCCTTAACAAACTAAACAGGAATCCTGTTCACGCTTACAACTAAGGCACGTAATCCCGAATCGATATCACTATATACCAAACGAGATCGAGTTTGGTGCGAATCGTGACATTTAGGAGAACCCGTGACTCCATTTACTCGATACAAAAGGAGTGTGAGATCAAAGGAAGTTTGTTAAGGGCGTTACCAAGGGATCCGCGGCCGCACGTGAAAATCCCTCGATTTTGTCAAATGTCAAATTATTCAAAATTGAGATATTCGTTACTGAACGCACGTCTAATAAAACTAGAGATCCCGCAGTAGTCGAAATTCGACTATAATTAATTGGAATTGTAAGTTTGTACACTATTATGATTGTATTTTATACTTCTATAATCACAAATTTCGCCAAGACTACACTATAGAAAATATTAACAAAGGCAAACAATATTTAATCTATTCTCAATTTGACAACAGACGTCAATAACAAAAGTTTGACAATAAATAGTATGCTTGCGTGTGTGCGTCAAATACATGGTATGTAGTGTGTGTAATGTTTTCTTTATTGATTTAATGTATCTTTTATGCATTATTTTAAAAAAATTATTAGCAATGTGCACTTCTTCTCTATATTCTCTATAAGTGTGGAAAATTTCATACTCCTCCGTCCGCGCAATTTTCGTAAAAAGGGATACAAAATTTTTGCTTCACGTATTAATATATAGATAAAACCTGTTTTCAATCTGTCAATTTGTCTAGTTCACGTGACCATCTTACGCCTGATTTAGTGTTTCAAAATATCCCTATTACCTCGTCAGTTGTATCATTCATTATTTTCCAACAACGTTTACCTACCCGCAGAAGTAGTGCGCAAGCGTCTATACTATTTTATTAGATAAAGTAAATTGTCAAAATGTAATTATAAAATTAATTAGACATTCAACTTGTTGTCGATATTAAGCTTGACACTCGTAATGGAAATGAAAAAGGCGATTCCACATTCTAAACAAATAAAATTTTAATTTTACTAACTTGATTATAATATTTATGTATACCAAATATTCTACTGTGTAAGCCAGCTTAGATATCCTTTGGATAAGTTAAGCAATAAAGCTAAACTAAAAATATCAGAGCGAATAGCGGTCGGTCGAAAAGTCCTTGTTCGCACAGTGGTCCCCGTAACAATAAATTTTTCATGGAGGATATTTTTGGAGAATTTTTATTATGGAGGATTTTTTTATGGCCCGGAGGCTTTTCCAGTTTCACCAGAACAGGTGGGTGAGCACAGGCTCAGCTAGGATGAGTGGGATTTTCTAACAGCCGTCCGAGCGTCTCCGAAGGGGACCTAATAGCTCAAGGGCAAAGATCCCCCTAAATCACTTGGAATGTTATTATCTCCGAACTAAACCCTCAGACACAGCCTACTGAGTTTCTCGCCGGATCTTCACAGTGGGTCGCGTTTCCGATCCGATGGTAGATTCTGCGAAGCACGGCTCTCGCTAGGGTTCGTGTTAGCAACGTCGTCAGGTTTGAAGCCCGTGAGCTCACCTACTAGTTAAGGCTACGCTGATATAGCCTCTCAAGGCTCTCAGCTTGGGTAGGAAAAAAAAACCGAATTAAAACTAACAATACAGAACCATCCCAATAAAGAATACAAGAAGCTTAAAAACATTACGTTCCTTTGTCGGCATCGACCTGTTTTCGAGATGCTAAATGTGCCAAATTGTTTGCCAAGCGTTTGTTGCGCTCGTTCAAGAGAGGTCCCACGTTAATAACCCCCTTCAGTATTAAATTCTTTTCAATTTTGTAAATTCAAATTATTACAACGTTAACCTATTCACCATTGTTTAAAAAAAAAAAGGGTGCGTGTACTGATGTACGCGCGTAAGAAGCTATACTTTATTTTTATTAAATTTATTTCTTTTTTTTTATTTAAATTTTAATCAATTTGAAAAAAAATCGATTAAACAACATCCTCAAACACGCATATTGGACATCCCTTTTCTTGACATCGTATAAATTCGGTAATTCTCGGTACGGTTCGGAAAGTTCACCTGCGGCTATATTCAGACTCGCCAAGTTACGTAGGTCGTATTGTAATGAGCGATTTAGTGGGCAACTTCATTCTGTTAATTTTGTGTCACGGTGCGCGCGCATTGTAAAATTTCACTCCCATCAATTTTTCATATCGCTAGGCGCGTAAGAAGTATAACTTCAGCAATATTTTGACTTCGTGAATCGTTCATCCTTACTTATTTTTGAAGTCGTCGAGGCCTAAAGGATAAGGATAAGGCCTAAAGGATCGTATGTAGCGATGCACCGGTGTTCGAATGCCGCAGGCGGGTACCAATTTTTCTAATGAAATACGTACTTAGCAAATGTTCACGATTGACTTCCACGGTGAAGGAATAACATTGTGTAATAAAAACGAAAACTCGCAAAATTGTAATTTGCGTAATTTCTGGTGGTAGGACTGTCACCCCGCTTATTTCTGCCGTGAAGCAGTAAAGCATTTCGGTTTGAAAGGTGGGGCGGCCGTTTTAACTAGACTGAGATCTTAGAATTCATATCTCAAGGTGTGTGGGGCATTTACGTTGTAGATGTCTATGAGCTCCAGTAGCCACTTAACACCAGGTGGGCTGTGAGCTCGTCCAACCATCTAAGCAATGAATAAAAAAAACATGTATAGTGATTTCATATTACACCTAAACTGTATAATGTCTATTTATTATACGTATGTATTTTCTTTAATAGTTTATTGTGATTTGGTATACAGTAACATACCTACTGTATCTTTATCTTTTTCAGAATTTCTCTAAATAAAACGGACTGGAAGAGATCGCCTTTAAAGGTTAAAGCCGCCTGGTATAAAACTATATCTGCTTGTTGACGGTTTTTTTAATGTTAATTGTGTTTTGGTATGCAATAATGTATATTCTCTTTCTCTTTCATCTCGTATCATTCCGTTTCGTTCAATTTCATCCAATTGGATAACAATACCAAATAAATTGTTAGTTTTTTTAAACTCGAACCTGACAGCAATACCATCGCAAATATCTAATGGCCATATTGAAAAAGGCAGAGGGTATTCAAGAGTTTCAATTAATTATAAAGTATATTATTTTGTGTCTTACAACATTTTAAACGTAAACGTCAACTTTAAAACTTATGAGATAGGCGAACAGTGTGCTTAGTGAGAGCTTTTTTAACGTTCTCGATCGCGTAAAAGTTAACTCAAATTTGTATGGAGTAGGAAGGTTTGCCTACGTTTTCCGCTAGGGGCGCTGTCCAACTGCATACAAATTAGAGTTGACTTTTACGCTAGAGAGAACGTTAAAAATAAATAATAGTTTAAAAAACTAACAAAATACGCTTTTATAGAAAATCTAACTAAAAAATAAAAATTAATTTTTAATAAATTTGAATTAAAAACGGTGTAAGAAAAAATTATTTTATTGTAAAAAAGCGTCGGGTGCTTTTCAGGTATCATCAAAATAACCCTTCTACTCATATCTGTCTATCATAAAATATTTATAACTGCTGATACCATGCACCTCACGTTTTTTTACAATAAAATCATTTTTTCTTACACTATTTTTAATTCAAATTTATTAAAATTTGTTTTCTATTTTTTAGTTAGAATTTCTATAAAAGCGTATTTTGTTAGTTTTTTTTTAACTATTATTTATTTTCCATATTTTGGTTGAATTTAAATTTTTTCAATATTTTTTTCAATATTGAATTGCCATCGGTCCTTAATAAGTATACCAAATTATCGAGTTAATCCGACGTTTTGAAGGCGGTCAAAATCATGTTCAAAGATTCCGTTACATACTAACATACATACGTCTGAAGCTAATAAAAGCGTATTATAAACTCGCACTGAGCACACAGATCTCTGTAGGACATGATTATGTTATGATGTTTTACACGAAGCTGACAAAACGTTTCGCCCACAAATACTGGCCTAAGACCTACGTGCTGTCATAATCACCTCTAGCCCGAGCAAACCTGACTTATTTATGACTAACACAAAATAAATACGACCCAGCGGAGTGAACTCGCAAAGATTTCTCTGTCTATTCTTTGTTTTAATTCATTTGAATTTTATATCCATTCTACTACACTAATTGGGTCTGAAGTATTGATGCATGATTAATTGTTTTTAATTTACAACTAAATATAAAAACAAAATTAAAAAAACAGATGCGTAATCTATACTAATATATTATAAATCTACAGTGGTTTTTACGGATGTTCCGTTATAACTACTGAACCATGCATCCGATTGACTTGAAACTTGGTATCCTTGTAGAAAATACATGTACTTAATGGATAGGCTAATATTTATATGAGTGTTGGACTCCCTAACAATAATGACGATAAATAATAATGTTAATTTTAAATGCGCAGCGAAGCGGGCGAGTACGGCTGGTGTTTTATATTTATTTCGTTAAACATTAAAACGAACCGAAAAATACGTCATGAAATACATTTATTTGATCCTACGGCCTACGTCACGGAATACAAAGGACGTTTGTCACAAAGCGAATCTTTTTTTTTTCATCTTCTATAAACGCTCGTATTTACAGCTTTGAAGAGGGTTGAGCTCTATAATTTCGTTTCGTGAACATTTTTTTTTTTTTTTTTACGTAAACTTGCACGCGACTTCACCCGCTCAAACATTCTCACGGACCCTTCAAACTACCTCTATTTATTTGCAATACCAGACCGATTTCATGACTTCACCTGGGATCTAAAGCAAATGACAGCTTTTTTTTCCTACCTAAGCTGATAGTCTCGAGAGGCTATTTCAGCGTAACGTTAACTAGTAGGTGAGCTCACGGGGCTCAAACCGGAAGTGTTGCCTACACTGGCTCTAACAAGAGCAGTGCTTCGCAGAATCTACCACCGGATCGGAAACGCGACCCACTGAGAAGATCCGGCGAGAAACTCAGTTGGCTGTGTCTATGGATTAATTCGCCAATCGAGCCCTTCGTCCTAAGCGACGGGCTCGACGAGGACGGTGACCGGTGCTTGTGGTACCTAAAAGGACCGTTAATGGATCGGAAGGATCCGTAATGACGTGTTTTGGACGACGTCGACTATTTACCATTCGGTCTACAGGATCGGGTATGTAATAACAATTATTAACACGGTAACATTAACAGTGGCTTTAAGTCACCGATTCCGTAAATATGTTGTAGTATATTTGTAGTATATTCTTACTCAGCCCTGGTAACACTAAAATTATTTTGTAATGTATTTAGCGCGTTCTATGTCCAACGACTGACGCGGGAGGCTGAGCGCGGTTCTTGACCCCCGAGCTTTGTACGCATTCATTGCGGGTCCGCCAACCATGACTTTGTAGCGCGCAACATTGACACATCTAAGTCGTACTTGGGCATCATCGGATAGAATCTGAATTCCCGAATACGCAGGTGTCACTATATGTTAATCAACAAGAATCGCGATCCGATTTAGCGTTTAACTTAAAATCTTGGGAATATAACTACTATCTCCTAGTGCCTAGATTCCTTTCTCCGTTTCTTGTTAACATTACGGTAAACTACCAAAACATTATGAGTGTTTATAAAATATATGTAGTGATTGACTTATTTATTTCTAATTGCAAATTTCCCGTTAGTGTGAGAGTAAATGTCAAAACAAATTCATTAAAAAATATACGCATTTAAACTTAGCGTATAATAGTGATTTACGTTGGACTTGGTATACTAGTGTATAGCAGTCTTGTTCGCCTAATTAGACGAAATTAGTCAATTAGTGGGCAAAGCATCAAGTTTGATGACATGTTCATGATATACCTAGCATTTCCTGGTTACCGGGACACATAGATAATATAACATGCCGCTACCCACCTTAAGACATGAGGTTAAAGTCTTAATTGCATTGAGTAACAATCCGATGCATTCGTATCGAGCGATTCGACTCGACAGGTACTTAGTCCGAGTTTTTTAACGTTCTCGATAGCGTAAAAGTTAACTATGCTATGCAGTTGGAACAGCGCCCCTAGCGGCAAACGTAGGCAAACTTTTCAACTCCATACAAATTTGAGTTAACTTTTACGGTGTCGAGAACGTTAAAAAACTCGCACTAAGCACACAGTTATTCTAATAAAATACGTACTTAACAAATGTTCACGAATGACCTACACGGTGAAGGAATAACATCGTGTAATAAATATGAAATCCCCAAAAAATATAATTTACTGGTGGTAGGGCTACTTTACTGCTGTCAGTCCGGACGGGTAGGTACCACCACCCCGCCTATTTCTGCCATGAAGCAGTAATGCGTTTCGGTTTGAAGGGTGGGGCAGCCGTTGTAACTATACTGAGACCTTAGAACTTATATCTCAAGGTGGGTGACGGGCGGCGTTTACGTTGTGGATTTCCATGGGCTCCAGTAACTACTTAAAATTAGGTGAGCTGTGAGCTCGTCCACCCATGTATGCAATAAAATACAAAATTTGCTTAATTACTGGTCATGTGAGTCGGCACAGGTAAGTACCACCACCCTGTCTCATGTCTCTTGTCTCCAACCGGGTCTATTAGCAGTCGTAACGTTTTGTTGGTTATCAAAAATCCTAATATGAATCCCAGCAACGATCCCGGACTAATATTAACTGTATTAAATCAGTTCTCAGTCGATAAAATCTATAACACGAAGTTTTAACAGTGACGATTGCAGAACCATTAGGTCTTTAGATAAGCAATTTCGTTAAACCAAACTGCCCCTTGTTACTTTAAGCGAAGGGTCACTTGTTATTGTGTGATAAAGTTTAGGACATACAGCGTTACGGTTCTGTTGGATAATTTCGGTCAAAGTTTTCGCTGTACGTGGCAGTGAAGGTCGGTGCTTCGGCAATTAGTAAGATCCGAATTTGCAATTCAAACCGATCTAAAAGATTGCTTTTAGATCGTACTCGAATTGACGTTCAAGCGTTTTAATATCGTTACGAGTTCTATAAAAGTTACAAAAATATTTAAAATGTTTCATGATTTTACAGGAACTAGAGGTCCCGCAGTAGTCGAAATTCGACTATAATTAATTGGAATTGTAGGTTTGTACACTATTATGATTGTATTTTATACTTCTATAATCACAAATTTCGCCAAGGCTACACTATAAAAAAATATTAATATAGACAAACAATATTTAATCTATTCTCAATTTGACCACAGACGTCAAGAATAAAAGTTTGACAATAAATAGCATGCATGCGTGTGTGCGTCAAATACATGGTATGTAGTGTGTGTAATGTTTTCTTTATTGATTTAATGTTTCTTTTATGCATTATTTTAAAAAAAAATATTAGCATTATGCACTTCTTCTCTATATTATCTAAAAGTATGGAAATTTTCATACTCCTCTGTCCGCGCAATTTTCGTAAAAAGGGATACAAAGTTTTTGCTTCACGTATTAATACCTAGTCAGGTCATAAGTATTGTCACACAGTAAAAACTTTTCTTTTAGAATGCTGGCCACAAAAAAGTTTATTGAATTCGAATTTCGAGTTGTTCATGAAAATAAAAATGTATACTTTTAGAATTTTACTCATTTTTAAATATGGAGTGGACGCTTAAAGAAGACCGTGTTGCAGTTATTGCGTTGCATCGTTGCGGTTACGCGCCAATTCAAATTTTTAACATACTGAAAAATTTGAATATAACCAAAAGATTCGTTTATCGTACCATCAAACGATACAATGAAGACTCTAGTGTAGATGACAGGTCAAAAAGTGGTCGCCCTCGGTCTGTTAGGACTCCAGCAGTGATAAAAGCTGTGAAGGCGCGAATTCAAAGAAATCCCAAACGTAAGCAGAAACGTTGGCCCTTCAGATGGGGTTAAGCAGAACCACGGTGAAAATTATGTTAAATGAAGACTTAGGGCTTCGGGCATATCGAAAAAAAAAAGGACATCGTTTGAATGCTCGTCTAATGGACCTGAGACTGAAGAGATGCCGCGCTTTGTTGAAGCGGTACGCGGGAAAAAAATATCGGGAAATTCTTTTTTCGGATGAAAAAATTTTTACCGTAGAAGAGAGCTACAACAAACAAAATGATAAAGTGTACGCACACAGTAGTGAAGAAGTGAGCAACCGTATTCCGCGTGTCCAACGAGGTCATTTTCCATCCTCGCTCATGGTATGGTTGGGAGTTTCTTATTGGGGCTTAACAGAGGTACATTTTTGTGAGAAAGGTGTAAAAACGAATGCAGTTGTGTATCAAAATACAGTCCTGACGAACCTTGTGGAACCTGTTTCTCATACCATGTTCAATAACAGGCACTGGGTATTCCAACAAGATTCGGCGCCAGCTCATAGAGCGAAGAGCACACCAGACTGGCTGGCGGCGCGTGAAATCGACTTCATCCGGCACGAAGACTGGCCCTCCTCCAGTCCAGATTTGAATCCGTTAGATTACAAGATATGGCAACACTTGGAGGAAAAGCGTGCTCAAAGCCTCATCCCAATTTGGAGTCACTCAAGACATCCTTGATTAAGGCAGCCGCCGATATTGACATGGACCTCGTTCGTGCTGCGATAGACGACTGGCCGCGCAAATTGAAGGCCTGTATTTAAAATCACGGAGGTCATTTTGAATAAACTTTAGTGTCATAAGAATCTATGTTTTGTTAAGTTCATTTTGGTATATGAATGGTTACATAATGAATAAACTTGTTTCAATTATTTTACATTAAACATGTGACAGAATTTATGATCTGACTATGTATATAGATCCTATTTTTAATAGATTCACTGAAATTCCATCGTTCCGTCTTAATATTATTACTAAGTGCGGAAACTTGGCATTGTGTAAACCAATCTACAAACTAGTCGTACACTATGTACAAATATATATATATATGTAATATAAAGCAAAAACTTTGTATTCCTTTTTCCGAAAATTGCGCGGACGGAGGAGTATGAAATTTTCCACACTTATACAGAATATAGAGAAGAAGTGCAGAATGTTAATTTTTTTTTCATTTTTGTATAAAAAGTACATTAAATCAATAACGAAAAACATTACACACAATCCCACAACCATGCTTTTGACACAACACACATGTATAAACTCTTTGTTTATTGTCAAACTTTTGTTATTGTCTTAAGTCTGTGGTAAAATTGAGAATAGATGCATATTGTTTGTCTTTAAAAATATTAAATTTGTCTAAAGTGTCTTGGCGATGATTATAGAAATATAATAGTCTTTGACAAGAAAATCATATCATAATAGTGTACAAACTTACAATTTTAATTAATTATAGTCGAATGTATACTGCTCGACCACTAGTAATAATTAAAATGTCAATCTAATTTAATTTTCAACGATTAAATACATAATGCACAATTTCCACAAAAAGTACGAACTTGGTCTAATACCTAAAAAAATAATACTAAGAGCTTATTCTCGTAAAGTTTAATGACCTTATTCACACACAATAAACCAAGCGCTTGCTTTAATAAAATAAAACAAAAACACCTTACAACGCACGCATTCTGTGAAATCGACTCAATTACAACACGCGAACCTTCCTACGAAACTCATTACATGGACGTATAAAACGAAGCACTCAACTTCGAGTAGGTACTTTTAAAGCGACTGAAAACGACTCGCACTTGCCGTTTATACGCGTTTTTTTTTTTATTCTTGTATAATCTGCGTATTTCTAAAGCCGACACAAAATGGCGTCTAAACGAAATGAAGGCGGTAATAATGAAATTATCTTAGGTTATAAATTTTCTTTTAAATTTAATTCGGAAACGTGCTCAATTTATGTTTAAACAGTTTTACACGTCATTACGGATCCTCCCGATCCATTAACGGTGCTTTTGAGGTACCTCAAGCACCGGTCACCGTGGCTCGACGAGTGAATAGACTTAGTCATAGACACAGCCCACTGAGTTTCTCGCCGGATCATCACATTGGGTCGCGTTTCCGATCCGTTGGTAAATTCTGCAAAGCACTGCTCTTCCTAGGGCCAGTGTTAACAACGCACCCGTGAGCTCACCTACACGTCAAGGTGAAGCTGATATAGCCTCTCAAGGCTTATCAGCATAGGTAGGAAAAAGAAACGAAGCTAATAAAAGTGTGTTAAAAGTTTTTTTCCCTACCTATTCGCTGATAGCCTAAGGAGCTAATCAAGCTACGCTCGTCGGGGAGGTGCGCTCAAAGAAGACACGGCAGAAGGAGCGTCATTCCGTTTGCCTTAACTGTCATAGAGCACGATAATACTGTCAAGACGCGCCAATGGAAGTCTCACGTCACACAACCTTTTCTATCAAAAGACGATTCACGTACTATCATTAAATCACGATTTAGTAACATTATAACGTAAATTAAAATTTAAGTTTAGGTTTAACGCTATTCACGTACTAATTCCCTTCGAAACACGGTTCACATAATGTTAAATTACAATAAACGACTTGAATAGCCACCCGTAAAGCAAGATTAAACGCCAACTTTTTGTGCGGTTTTACTTGGTCGTGTCAATGAAAGCCTTTACAATGTTAATTTAAATTCTATCTCGAAATAGATTCTTCTTGGATTAACAAGAATTCGCTTTCATAAAGATTTTTGTGCAGCATAACACCATTCTTGCTATGATGAATTTATAAAGACTAGTGGTCCCGCAGTAGTCGCAATTCGACTATAATAATTGGAATTGTAAGTTTGTACACTATTATGATTGTATTTTATACTTCTATAATCAAAAATTTCGCCGAGACTACACTATAAAAAATATTAACAAAGACAAAAAATATTTAATCTATTCTCAATTTGACACCAGACGTCAAGAACAAAAGTTTGACAGTAAATAGTATGCATGCGTGTGTGCGTCAAATACATGGTATATAGTGTGTGTAATGTTTTCTTTATTGATTTAATGTATCTTTTATGCATTATTTTTAAAAAATATTAGTATTGTGCACTTCTTCTCCATATTCTCTATAAGTGTGGAAAATTTCATACTCCTCCGTCCGCGCAATTTTCGTAAAAAGGGATACAAAGTTTTTGCTTCACGTTATATTTATAAAGATACGCATATTTTTAATATGGCATTTAAAACCGATTGATATTTTTTGATACTGGCAATACACTATATCGTACGCGTGGCTCATTAGTTCATGATCTCGCGGTTAACGAGGCGCTACTAATTGCGAGGCGCACGTCCCGCCTTCCGCAAAAATGGCGGACGCTCGTACACATTTAGGTAATTTAAAATTTATGTTCCGAACGCGCGTACTACACAGTGCGCAAGCAATACCTGGTAGCATTGATCGTGTATAAAGAACGTTGGCGGCTGCGACCCAAAATGTTTTCGATTGCTTTCCAAAAACACTAATAAGCAATTGCTTATTAGACATTAGGTCTATTTTCGAGTACTCTCCTCAAAGAGAAATCTTAATCTAATTCAAATAGTAAAGGATGATAAAAAAACGCCTGCTAGTGGTGATCAATCCCTTACAAGTAAGCTTTGATAAGTTGACTCACAGCATAGTGGAGCCATGAGCAGTACCTATAGCTTTTAACACTCCCTCACTCGTTTGTAACTTCACATAGCGTCTGTTTATTGAGTAATGTCGACAGCTACTTTAATAATTTTTATAAAGGATAATATAATAATAATACCTTAGCGATAACGCTATCCAAACTTTCTCATGGCTCCTGTGGGGATAACAACGAAGGGAACATCTTCCAACCAGCAACTGAAATTGTTCGGTAGACCGACGGTACGGATGTTGTCATTCGGAACTTTATTTAAATGCATAGCATATGCAAGCTTATCTTGAAAATATCAGGATTCAGGCATCTGTCAAATGTCTCAAACAATTCCTGATCATCTATCCGTGGCACTCCCCCCCAAATTCTTGTCTCATTCAGGGCGTGATAGCTCTGCTGATCTATACCACCTTCCTGTCTAGCTCCGATATAAAGCTATTACTTGCCCTTTTCGGGATGAAGACCTTCAAACTGTTATTTAAATTTTTTTAGAACGTTGCTTTTATTTCTCAAGGTCGACAGAGACGTTCATTTTCAAGTCCTAAGTCTGATAGCTGATTCACAGGGTAGCATCAAGCTCATCGGCGAATCTACGTTGAATGATTTCAAATAATAATCTGAAGCTAGACAATAGAATATAGTGTATTAACAATCGGAACAACTTCGGCCAATACAACAGTAAGCTACAAGTCTCAAGTAAGCTTTCAGCTCACAGATGTCCACTGCTGGAGACAGGCCATCCCAAGCCTCGCCATAAAGACTGCCCCGGCGCTAACTGCATCCGGCAGATTCCCTCGACCTTCAACATGTCGTCGATCCACCTTGTGAGACGCCTACCCACACTACGTATGTAAACAATAAACTTAATTAAATTACCACCACCATTCTACTTATTTTGCCGGGAAGCAATCATACCTACCGAAGAGTAGAATAGCAGCTACACAATTTAACAGAGATTTCGTGCTCATGTATCAAGCTGGGCGACATTCACGTTATGACGTATACGTACCCCAGTAACGATTCAACAGCAAGTAGGAAGTGAACCAGCTCATCTGTCTATGTAATAAATAAAAACCTTATACAAAAAAAACTAAACTATGAGAACTCAAGCCCTGGCCATCTAAGTGTTTCGGGTCCCCTTCACATGTCGGTCGGCGAGGAAGGCCTAAGAAGACGACGTGCAAACCGACCGAGAGGGCTGGTGGTCATGGCGCCGACGACCGCCGGTCCGACGTCTTGAGGGAGAGGATGATGAGAGAGATAACGGTTCACTTCCCTTTGCCTTTTCATGAGTTCTGTCTCAAGCGAGGTTCGGACGTGGGTTGTTGAACGACAGGAGGTTTTTAGTCGGTTCGACTCCGACATGCCCCGCCCGCCATCCCCAGTGGAGGTCAGAAGGCCGTCCATTTCATTCAGACCAAAAAAAAAAACTATGAGAAATTGACTTATCAATCAATATTGACGTATCATAGCAACATCGGCCAGTCCATTCCATGTACCTAATTCTTGAAAATGAATTAAAAAAGTTATATAGCCTATTAAATCAAAGTACAGTCCTTAAAAAAATTAACTTTACGTGACGCACGTGCGTAATAATGATGGAACTAAGAATAGCAATTTCACGAGAACTATTTAAAACCGCCTTATTTAAAAATCTTCGAGTTTCTCACGCACATCTACGAGATCTATTAATTAATACGTGAAGCAACTTTGTACCACTTTTTACGAAAATTTCGCGGACGGAAGATTATGTAATTTTACACAATTATAGAGAGTATAAACAAGAAGTGCAGAACGCATTTTTTTTTTTAAATTACGGATTAAAAATACATTAAATCAATAAATAAAACATTACACACACTAGCATGTATTTGACACAACACACGTATGCTCTTTGTTTGTTGTTAAACTTTTGTTAATTTTTTAAATCTGTGGTCATATTGGGAATAGATTAATATTGTTCGCCTTTAATATTATTTATCTATAGTGTAGTCTTGGCGAAATCTGTGATTAGAAAAGTATAATAGCCTTTGACAATAGAACCGTAATAATGTTCACATTTATAATTTCAATTAATTACTGTCGAATTTCGACTACTGCGGGCCCATTAGTTAGAGATAAATCGCGAATTGGTTTCGCACGTAATATCGAGATATTGAAAACTGTGCTCGTAGAGTTCCTGCTCAGACATTGTATCATTACGATTCACGGCTCATTGCGCGTTGTTCAGTGGACCGTGGCCACACTACACCGAGCTGTATGTCACAGTCGTAGGTATCGTGCGAATTTGTACTTTCAAAACTTTACAGAAACATGTTTATAACAATACTGTTACGCCGGTAAGAGTAACGCCATCTATCGCCATCATCATCATAGTAACATCTAGAACGTTCGAGGAGTACAGCACCATATATCGTCAGATTGCGGAAACACACATCGAAGGTACTCGACTTGTGAGGAATCAACGATTCTAGAAATGTATCGACTATAAAAGCGTTGCAGAGATGACACGCAGCTAGTTAGTAATCGGAACTACTCGAAGCGAAACAGCGAACGTATCCCCTGAAGCGAAGCGGAAGAAGCGAATTGAGAATTTTAAAGTGTTCTGTGTGTATTCTAAGTGATAAATACAGTTTAATCCCGAACCCCAGCAAGTAACAATACTATAAATACGATTCGGATATCGTTTACATTTATCATTTCGTGTTATAATTATGATCAAATATTCAGGTTTGTTATTACCCAATAACGAGCTGGTTTTAAAAACTTACCAGAGCCGAGCAGCGGAACAGAAAAAAAAGAGCATCGATTAAAAAAAAATCTGCCAAAATCGAAAACGTCCATTTCATCACCAATCCCTGTAACGTAACACACGCGACCGTTTACCCGGCTCCCTGTCCATTTGTCAGCCATTGTCAATGGGCGATAAAGATGGGTGTAAACTCAGGACTGAATAGAAAAATCATGAGTTTGTCTTGCACGATTTAACTACGGCAAGGCTCTCTCGGAATTTCGATATTGTGAAGTTGAGGCTTGCAACTGGTTTACTTAAGTGACACTATTTCAACAACAACAACAACATTGACATCAACCCCACGAAAAGCACAGCGGTGCTCTTCAAGAGGGGTAGCCCTCCGAATACCACTTAGCCCACTCCGTAATAGGCGAGTTAACACCTCCGCCATTCGCTCCATCACTCTCTTTGGCCAGCCTATACCATGGGCCTCGAAGATGAAATATCTAGGCGTCACCCTCGACAGAGGGATGACATTCCGACCCCACTTAAAAACGGTACGCGACCGATTCGGTTTTATACAAGGACGCCTCTATCCCATGATTTGCAAGCAAAGTAAATTGTCCCTTCGAAATAAGGTGACACTCTACAAAACTTGCATACGCCCAGTCATGACCTATGCAAGTGCAGTGTTCGCTCACGCGGCCCGCACTGATTAGACATCCCTTCAAGTCACTCAATCCCGTTTTTGCAGGATAGTCGTCACAGCACCGTGGTTCTTAAGGAATGTGGATCTCAACGAGGACCTGGAGCTTGACTCAATCAGCAAGTATATACAGTGGGCATCAATTAAAAATTAATTTAAAATAAAAAATTTAAATTTGAAAAAGTGCTTCTTCTCCGGCAATAATTATAATATCATTATAAAGAATAAATTTCCGATGCTCTGTCTTGATATTGCTTTTTTTGGTGGTGTTTTTTTTCCTACCTGTGCTGATAGCTATAGCCTATGAAGAGGCTATATCAGCGTTACCCTAGCATGTAGGCGAGCTCTCGGGGCCCAAACTGGAGGTGTTGCTAACACTGGCCCTAGCAAGAGCAGTGCTTCGCAGAATCTACCATAGCAAACGCGACCCACTGAGAAAATCCGGAGAGAAATATAATGGGCTAGATAGTCTAACGAAGAAATCTTAATGCAATCAAGAGATGACCTACAAAAAAATTATCATTGTTATTGGCGATAATACTCAATTAACCAACGACAATATGGAATCGAACCCGTTCGAATTACACGCACAAGATTCTTCCCAATACATCCGGCATTAGTATTCGAAAACGTTTGTTCTATTTATATTCGTATCGTGTTCTCGACAATAGCTCGAGGCCCGAAACTGAATTTGTACCACGATTTGTGAGATGAATCGATTAAGGGATATTAGGATGCTGTTACAGAACGTAATGTGTACGTTCGTGGCATAATTGAAATGGCATTCGAACAAAAATACCGGTTTAAATTTTTATTTGTAACTAGCTGGCCCGGCAGACTTCGTAGTGCCTAAAGAATGGAAAGCAGTCGACGTCGCCTAAAACACGTCATCTCGGATCCTCCCGATCCACTAACGGTGCTTCTAGGTACTTCAAGCACCGGTCACCGTTCTCGTCGAACCCGTCGCTTGCGACGAAGGGCTCGACGAGTAAATTAACTCTCAGACACAGCCCACTGAGTCTCTCGCCGGATCTTCTCAGTGGGTCGCGTTTCCGATCCGGTGGTAGATTCTGCGAAGCACGACTCTTGCTAGGGTTCGTGTTAGCATCGTCGTCAGGTTTGAGCCCCGTGAGCTCACCTACTAGTTACGGTTACGCTGGAATAGCCCCTCTAGGGTACCAGCTTAGGTAGGGAAAAAAAAACGTAGTGCCTCAGTCAATAAATAAAAGACCTAAGCTTTTGTTTATACTAATATTATAAAGAGGAAAGATTTGTTTGTTTCGAATAGGCTCCGAAACTACTGGACCGATTTGAAAAATTCTTTTTCCATTAGAAGCCGATATTGTCCCTGATGAACATAGGCTACTTTTTTTAATTTTGTTTTTTTTTTTGGTTTCATGTGTGTTTTAATGTTTCCGAAGCGAAGCGAGGGCGGGTCGCTAGTATAAAATAAACTTAAACCAAACAAAAGGAATCCGTCCGACGGGGGACACATCAAAGGAATAACAAAATTGTTCTTTTTATTTAATTTCGAGCATTTTCATATTTATCTACCTTTTAAATCTTCTCTGGACTTCCACAAATAATTCAAGATCAAAATTAGCAAAATCGGTCCAGCCCTTCTAGAGTTTTAGCGAGACTAACGAACAGCAATTCATTTTTATATATAGAGACTAGTTTAATCTCCCCGCGCTCTGTGCCTAACGTTAATTGTATGAAATTGTATGAAGCCATTAGTTCGTTAATGAAACAATCACATGATTATTCATAAAAGTGCCAATGACAGAGTTAAGTTGCAAATTAATCGCATACCCGAACGAGCGAAAGAATAGTTCACGAAAACTCAACGAGACATATTTCGTAGATATACCAGTTAGATATACGTTGATATACTAGTCAAACCCTAGTCAAACCCAGCTCGTTCTGCCAGCCGATCATTAATTTCCGATCCTTGATCCGATCGCGACCAGACTTCCCAGGATCACCAGCTAGGCCATTCTGAAATTTTCTGAGTATCATGCCGTTTCGGAGTCTTTTTTTTTGCCTAAATGGGTGGACGAGCTTACAGCCGATCTGGCGTTAAGTGGTTTCTGGAGCCCATAGACATCTACAACGTAAATGCGCCACCCACCTTGAGATATAAGTTCTAAGGTCTCAATATAGTTACGACTGCCCCACCCTTCAAACCGAAATGCATTACTGCTTCACGACAGAAATAGGCAGGGTGATGGTACCTACCCGTGCGGACTCACAAGAGGTCCTACCACCAGTAAAAAGTATAAGCAAGAGTAAAACGTATATACTAACATCCACATTTATATATAATACTGACTTCCACGATCTACTTTATCACGTCCTATATTAGCAGTATCACGCCCACGTTCTTCTCATCATTCCTGGTTCAAACAGTCCTGATTTAGCATGAAAGTTTGGAATAAAAGCTTAAAGGATAAATCAGACAGCGGTACATATTGTCCATTGCCCCTTGATGGGAAAAGGCAAGAAGGAAACGTTTTGTCTAATGTACAACTGCTGTCCCGTATCTCAGGGCGTACCGACCCTTAAAGAGCAGACCATGTACTTTATAGACTCTTTAACCTGTTGCTATAGTTTCGCAGGGGTATTCAATTTGCGAAGCAAACATAATAATAACTAATTACTAATAATAAGAACTGGGAACAAATCACGCACGGTCATCCCACCTAATTTAGAATTCCTTATGTTATAGGTGTAAGCAATGGGCTGGCCATATTAGCCGGACAACCTATAACCGTTGGGGTAAACGCGTTCTTGAGTGGAGACCGTGAACTGCAAGATGCAGTGCAGGACGCCCTCAGGCTCGGTGGAGTGATTATCTGTGCAGGGTGCTGGCAGGAGCTGGATGAGATAAGCCGAGGATCGTGCTCAGTGGCGAACAATTGGCCTATGTCCAGCAGTGGACTGCTATAGGCTGATGATGATGATGATAGGTGAGATGTGGGAATCGAAGCCTCGACCCTGGGCGCCACATTGAGCCGCTAACTACTACACCACCGAGTCAGTCAAATCATGACTCCTTTGTAATATTATCGAGACGACAATGGAGAGAAACTGCGATTTCAACTCGAATTGCGTGAAAAAAAAGTAACATCCTTTTGTGAGAAAGAACAGCGGTCGTTAGGTGATTCTTATTAATTTGTACTTTTGTCGGAAAGCGACGGACACGGTGATGTTGTTAAATGATGGATGTGGCATTCTTGAAAGATTTTATTTTATTTTTAACTAGTTGGCCCGGCAGACTTCGTAGTGCCTCAGTCGATAAATAAAAGACCTAAACTTTTGTATAAAATAAACTTAAACAAACAAAAGGAATCCGTCCGACGGGGGACACATCAAAGGAAAAACAAAATTTTTATTTTTATTTAATTTCGAGCATTTTCATATTTATCTACCTTTTAAACCTTCTCTGGACTTCCACAAACAATTCAAGACCAAAATTAGTCAAATCCGTCCAGCAGCTCTCGAATTTTAGCGAGACTAACGAACAGCAATTCATTTTTATATAGGTATATAGATTTATATTTTTTTAATTTGACTGTGACAGATCCACGTAAATTATAATTTTGTTATTTAAATTGTAATTATAATTATGACATTGTGATAAAATAAAAACCTGTCCGCTGTACACACGTGGTAGCATTCAAATCTTCAGAAAGATTCCATCTCATTCTCCCGCAAGCTAGGTCCGATAGATAGATAGTTTTGTTCCTTTTAGGTCGCATTTTCACTTCAACGACTTCTAAATCGCAACCGCACTAAACAAGACTTCACTTTAGATGAAAAATCAAAAAAATAAAAACATTCACGCCGCATCCAAACTTTACAACATCCGAGTATTAATACCCCTTTAATTTCGGCGGGAAACACTGGATTAATGGCGACTTCCCCGAGATGTCTTTAATTAAAAACCCTAAACGGGGACCGCGGTTTTTATGGTGACACTTTTTTTTCTTAGTCTTTCAAAGTTATAACTTACTGCGGAACGTGGCCGGTAATAATTAATTCAACACTGAATTAAAACGAACGATCAACTTTGAATTGACTTAGTAGTCTCTTTTGGGACCATTAAAGTCGAAGCGCGAATGAAATATCGCCTGCTTAGCTTAAAGACGAAGAAATGAATGTTTATTTCTGGTTTTTAGAGTTTAGGAGGTGGCTAGTTAGAAGTCTTGGCTTAGAAAAGTATGTTAAGTTCCACGCGAGATCGGAGCTGTAGTTTGTAGTGTTTATTACTCCCACCTGATATTTAAAAAAAAAACTGCCTCGTCTAATTCAATAATATTAAAAAAACAAATACTATTCTTAAGGTGGCCAACTATTTTTTGTTCAAAAAGATTACACTTTGCAAGTATATCATAGGTGAAAAAAAAAGAAGAAAATACGATAAAAACTTTATTTTCTTTTAAAAACATATTTTTCTTGGAGTGGATTATTTTTTTTTGACTAAATGAGGATGTTCGTCTAATAATGTTGCCACATCCGAACAACTCTCATTTTGCATATTAAATTTGACTGTTAAGATGGCAGATTATGTTTTTACAGAAAGATGCGACTTCTCAATGCTCCAATAATCATTCCCTACTGAAAATACTCTTTCAACAGCACCATTAGTGCCCCTGGACAACATAAGGAAATTTCTATTAAAACTTTGAAATTTTCATGTGGGATATGTTCTACTCTAAAATGCCGAAAGATTTCAAAAGAAGAAATTATACAAATGAGTACTTTCAGAGTCAAGGATTTGAAAAGAGTACGGTTTGCGAAAAAAGAGTACAAAACTCAGTAAATGAGTATAGTTGGTCACAAGAGCAATCGAACTACTAAAGCCGATATAAATAACAGCGTGTGGCAGAAATAGGCAAGGAGGTAGTACTTGCGAGTTCACACAATACGATAGGGTGTATTTGACCTCGCTTACTACAATATCATCTTATTCGAACTGCATTCAGACCAACAATCTAGAATATAGACTCTCAATATGATATCTTCTAATTTTTGACTCAAAATATTACCTTACCTACTTTTGAGACTTCTCAGGGTTCGCTATGAGCTCCGATAACCACTTAATACGGGGTGGATCTCGTCTGGCCAATTAAAATGGTGGAAAAAAAACAAACAAACAACCCTACGATCGACAAGTAGGTCGATAATAAATCATCGCATCACTTACAGTTCACGGAGCGGTTTACACATGATCTGTTTATCACATTCAGTCACTACTCAGTACATAATAGATAAATTACTAGTTACGATTTTATTTCACTCCATAGTATAAAGTCGCTTTCTCTGTCCCGATATCCCTATGTATGCTTAAATCTTTAAAACTACGCAACGGATTTTGATGCGGTTTTTTTTATAGATAAAGTGATTGAAGAGAGAGGTTTATATGTATAATAACATCCATTAAATAGTGAAGAAATCAATAATAAATTACAGTATCCGAAGAGAAGCGACGGCGGGTCGCTAGTTTTTTATAAAATGACAACGAACCGCCTCCCCGTCTTTTTTTTTAGTTTAGTTTTGTTAACCCTTTGACTGACCTGTAGGTCACCGGTGCCCTACGCGGCGCACTAAAGTAATCATATCGATTTCTGTTAGTAAGCGTCTGGATTGCCCAACTTTGCTTTCTTTTGTTTGTTAATGGTGGTACTGGTGGTAGGACCTCTTGAGTCCGCACGGGTAAGTACCACTACCCTGCCGATTTCTGCCGTAAAACAGTAATGCGTTTCGGTTTGAAGGGTGGAGGAGCCGTTGTAACTATACTGAGACCTTAGAACTCATATCTGAACGTGGGTGGCGGCATTTACGTTGTAAATGTCTATGGGCTCCGGTAACAATTTAACACCAGGCAGGGCGTGAGCTCGTCCACCCATCTATGCAATAAATAAATAAATGTATGTTTTAGTCTTTAGGTCTCTTAGAAATACGATTCATTCTTAGTTTCTTCGTATTCATCTTTACTAGTCTACTAGATATTCCGGCGCCTATACATATAATAGTTTATGTACATATTATTATGTATTACTAAGGCGACAGAAACTGTCTATACAGGCTGACAGATAAGTTGTTTTTTTTAATGCTAATAAAAACTAGAGAAAAGGTATAGAAAAAAGAGTGCGTGTACTTATGTATACGCGCGTAAAAAGTTATACTTAATTTTTATTAAATTTATTTCTTTTTTTTTAAATATGAAATAATTAATAACAAATATTTAACGTTAATAATTTAATAATATTTAGTATGAATTATAATAAATAATAATTTTGTCATTTATATTACTAAATAATACATACGGATAGTTAACCTCAATTGTATTGGAGCACTTAGAAGTTTGATGAGCACAGTTTTTCACAAATATTTTCTAATATTAATTAGTATTGATTTAAATATTGAATATAAATCATTTCTGATTATAATTCAGACGCACATGTAAAATTCGAACTTGTATAATAAAAACAAAATGAAAACACGTGTTTTAAATGTAGAAACTCAAAGCATGTGGATAAATATTATAAATTTTAATATAAATACACAGTGAACAGAGGCAGCGTGCGTGCCAACATACGCCACGAACAGAGGTTCCATTTCTGTTTTGTTGGTAGCATTTTTTCTTTAGTGAGCAACTTCATTTCTGTTAATTTTGTGTCACGATGCGCGCGCATCGTAAAATTTCACTCTCATCAATTTTTCATAACGCGCCTAAAGAAGTATAACTTCAAAAATTGTCAATGGTTTTGGTTGAACTGTTTTGGTTGAACTTGTTGAACTTCAATCATTTTAGGAATACAAACACTAAATACATTTATTAACAAAAATCATTTACATTATTCTACACACAATTGAAAAGACGTGTATGTCTATCTCGTAAATAGACTCACAGAAATCTAAATACACACTGCTACATCCAATGATGTTATTCTTTTTACTATAACATCATTGGCTACATCTGTCTTTCCTCTGTTGCTTACATTTTGGTTTTGAGGTTATTTTTGCTTTGATTTTGTCAATTGAAGCAAGTAATTATTAAATAACATATAAATTAAAATAATATTACATTCTTAGTATGATAATATATTGTTTGTCGACCGATACTTCAATCGGGTAGCAAGGAAGCATAGTCAATCTCAAATATATTAAGTGTACAATCTATGATAGTCAATTAAATATTTAGTATTTAAATCAGCAAGCGCCATGCAGTTTATGGTCACAGCTAATCTGCCGTATATAGAGTAGAATGTAGAAATAAAAATACATTACCGTATTGTAATGCCATTTAATTTCAACATTGCAAAAAGATTACAAACCTATAAATTCTTATTTTAAGACAGTTGCATAATATTATATAATCTGGGATAGTATAAAAATTACCGCCGAAAATGTTACTGTAAAAATTATAAGTACACTAGTTGACCCGGCAGAATCGATAAACAAAAGACCTAAACTTTTGTATAACATAAACTTAAAAACAAAAGGTATCCGTCCGATGGGGGACGGATCAAAGGAAAAACAAAATTGTTATTTTTATTTAATTCCGAGCATTTTCATATTTATCTACTCTGGACTTCTACAAATAATTCATGACCAAAATTAGCCAAATCGGTCCAATCGTTCTCGAGTTTTAGCGAGACTAACGAACAGAAATTCATTTTTATATATAGAGACTAGCTGACCCGGCAAACATTGTTTTGCCATATATAAGATTTCTAGGGAATTTCTAGTGTAGAAAAAAAAACTAACTTATTGTAAGTGTGTAAGGATGTGGTAAATGAGTGAAAGAGGTATGTAGTGCTGTGAACGATGAGGGAATATATATTAAAAATAATAAAACCTCATTCAACCACATAATACCTCATTATAATAAAAAAATATGTCCAAATAAAAGAAATATGTTAGGGGTGGACAACCCTAATCACTTAGGGGTATGCAAAATAGATAGTAGCCGATTCCCAGGCTTACTGAATATGCATAAAAAATTTCATGAGAACCGGTCAAGCGGTTTCGGAGGAGTATGGGAACGAACATTGTGACACGAGAATTTTATATATTAGATTAGACCAAATAGAACAACGTAGTATCGGATAGTCAAGAGCTGTGAATAAATGAACCTGACATTCTTTCTGTCAATAACGAATCCGCGAACAAAACGTACACGCGTCATTTTTAATTCATTATGTGTATAAAAGACAAAAGGCATCCAGAACAGAGCGTTCAAGCTTCAGTGCAAATCGATCTCTCTTAAATTTGACATCTGTCCCAAGCTAAACAGTGAAATAATTTTACGAGTCATCCATCAATATAAGTGAATGAACCTCAAGATACGTTGTAAAATATTACGACTATAAATCAAACGGATGACAGCTGATGTTTGAGTTTCATTTTTTTTTTTAGAATAGAGCCTCGATACAAAACCTTGTTAAATATTATAACAATTAATTGGTACTTGATTTTTAAATATCCAGATAAAAGAGTTGACCTAATAATGCTTAATTACACATAGCATCGGTGCTTCCTGTCTTACAATACAATCTAACAGTGAAGATTCACAAGAATTAATTGACACGTCTTATGAAAACTTCAAACGAAACAAATTAAATAGATAAATCCACACAAAACGTCCACGCGTCGAAAACGTAAATGGAAAACCATAAAACATGAAGAATAGTTCGGTTCGCTCGCATTATATTGTGTAATGGTTACCACACAGAAATTGGAGGCAAAATGTTTTGCACAGCTAATAAATCAGGCTGTCTGTGCTGCCGTTAAAAATACGAAGCGAATGAACGTGCGGGAAAACACCTGGCACTGGCAACATTACCTTGATTGCGAGCGTTTTGGATTTTAAGTTTCTTTAATGAGGTTGTTAATTTTTTTTTTGCGATGATATACGTGATACATAGTTTACGCACAAGTAAATTTAAAACTTTTATGTTGCACAATTTTATATTCATAACTTAACCGAATAGCTAGTCACTTTAACTACAGTACCTTGAGATCCTAGTTGAATTCCTGGTTGAAGTCAGTTGAAATCTTAACTAGACACGGAAGAATATCTACGGGCAAAAAACTCACATCTATAAGAATCTTACTTTTCGTTTTTATGAGATTTATAGATATATCCACTAAAACGTGGATAATGTATATATGTATCAATAAATATATTAAAAAAAGAAAAAAAAATTAGGAGGGCCCAAACGAACGAATATAATATATTAATAGCTTTCCGCCGGCGGCTTCAACAGCATATACTATAACTTTATAAAGCTCTCTACAACATACTTTATAACGTATGGTCAGAGACCATCGTATTAAGCAGTGGGATAAAAACTAGCTTAAATATTTTTCCACTGTTCAAATTATTACTGGTTAGGGCCTAGGGATACCATCACTCAGCCAATTTCTGCCGTGAAGCAGTAATTGCATTTCGTCTTGAAGGGTGCGACAGCCGTTGCACTGTAAAACTGACACAGAACTCATCGTCGCTGTCAAACCAAAATCTGCTATGTGCAAAAACTCTATTTTGACTTAACGAGTAAAAACATTTTCTTAAAATTTTTTATATGAAGGTGAATTTTTAAGAACTATATCAAATGAAAGCTATAGATAAATATTAAAGCTATAGACACATAACGGTTTTTTTTATACGGTAGATAGGGCTGTGAACTATACGAAAAGGTAGAAAAGTAAATGCACATAACAGATTTTGGTTTGACAATGGCGTCATGTAGGAGGCGGTATTTAGTTATTGATTAGAGTCCGATAAACTCCTAAAAAAATCCATACTTAACTTTGTCGAAATCAGTGCAGTTACTTAGATTTAAAAACGTAATAAAGCTTCGTAATGTATGTGTTATGAGTATTAACTGGTTTAGTAAGGTAAGTATATAACAGTAACAATAAAAATAGAATGGAGATGGAAAAATTAAAATAAATGATTAATTTATTTAGTGATTAATTTGGCGATTATGATGCCACTTGACATAATCAGGTGTAAGTACAATATGATGTAGGCTTATGTGAAAAATCTCCATTCTATTTTTATTGTTACTTTTGAAAAGTCTGGAAAAATGGACTATAAACTTTCGTACAAAAAAGTATAGATATATGTTATGTGCACCGACTTATACATCTATATATATAAAAATGAAACCCGTTTTCCGTTGTCACGACATAACATGAAAACGGCTTGACCGATTTGGCTTATTATTTTTTTTGTAGTTTTCTAATACTCTGTACAAGGTTCTTACGGAAACAAATATTAAGAAAATCTCTCAGAAATATTGAAAAATATACATTTAATTTTGCATATTTATTTGTGAACTATTCCACGCGGACGAAGTCGTGGGCAAAAGCTAGTAAAGAAATAAAAAGAAAATAAACTGCTAGACATTTTTAAATTTTTATACGTTTTTATAAAACTATGGCTCTATCAACAAAATCAGTGTAGCATAAGATCTAATATTTGTACGAACTCGTAAAAGCAGCAAACTGATATTAGATATGCAACACGGCGAATAAGTTACGTGCACACCCAGCGTTAAAGTTCACTATTCTGTTCTGGCTTGAGTTCGGGAATCACTTTGACGTCTATTCATTTGGATGTGGTATTATTCTATTCGACTAAAATCAAAAGACTTACAAAGTCTAATCTAACTATTAATAAGTTTCAGACATCTTGAAACGTAATCACAGACTTATATAGAACAAATCTAATGCATAACATAATGCTAATAACATAGATAACTTAGAAGACACAGCATACAAAGAAAATCAATCAAATTGAAAAAATAATCTTCTTTTGTTATACTGAAGTGCAAAAAACGTCGTCCAATATTTTATAATAACAATAATGTAATTTTACATCAATGTAGCCCTATCACGTGCCCATTTTGAATACTGGTGTGGTTAATCCAGCAGACAATTACCAATTTTCTAAGTAAAAACAAAAAGTATTACAGATTTACAGATTTTTCACTGGTGGTAGTACCTCTTGAGTCCGCACGGGTAGGTACCACCACCCTGCCTATTTCTGCCGTGTAGCGCTTCGATCAACAATATTAACTATTGTTACTATTGTTGATCGAAGGTGTAGCGGTAATGTGTTTCGGTTTGAAGGGTGGGGCAGCCGTTGTAACTATACTGAGACCTTAGAACTTATATCACAAGGTGGGTGGCGCATTTACGTTGTAGATGTCTATGGGCTCCAGTAACCACTTAACATCAGGTGGGCTGTGAGATCGTCCATCCATCTAAGCAATAAATAAATAAAAAAGATACCTAACACATTTCCAGAGAGCGAATTCCACGATGAAGGAATAACATCTTGTATTAAAAACTAAATATTTTAATTTGCGTTATTAGTAACAGTGAAGGGTATTGTGAACTTGCATGGATAGGTACAATCGTATTACTAAACAAGGATGAGGCAACCATTGTTCAATAATATACTACTAAGAACTGTTTCCAACTTTAGCGCTTACCTGCCTTATAAAATATCGAAAGGTCATTAAGACTAGAATAAACCTAGTATGAATAACAGTGTTCATGCCGTTGAAACTTTGACCACGGGCCTTGGTGGGTTAAGAGAACGTAAAGTAATGAAATTTGAAGATAAGGATCGTGGTTTATTCATATCTCGAATACCGTCATATATGATAAAAATTTTATGCTTTTGCCACCACAAGATTAATAGAATTAGAAAATAAATAATTTGAATCCTTCATGTCGTATCCATAATGAATATATTCGCATATCCCTGAGTTATTGGCTGGCGCGTCTAGTTCGGGACTACAGTCTACGTAGTCAATATTGGTTAATTTGGCCGTTGGACCAGGTCGGTGCCACACTCTGAACTAACTACGTATCGTATAGCTCGCCTAGAAATGGCTGTTTGTTCCAAGACTCCTTTCCCTCAGACGGAAGTTAGTTGAAAACTTACGTACGAGCCAAACTTTGATTGAGTATTTAAAGTAACGTGATATTGTTTGTTCCTAACATAAATACTAGCAACTGCGTAGTGCTATCATTGCATATTTACCATAAAGTTATATCTTGGATACTATCTCGATTTAATGGCCACTTCTAAGTTATCTTCCCTGTTTATTACACTTATGTATTCCGACCGCAACAGGGCAACGCAAAGCCGGCGTCACCCAAAACATGCCTGTCGGTTCCCTCGGATTCACTATCAGTGTGCTTTTAGGCCCCTCAAGCACCGATCACTGTCCTCGTCGATTACGACGAAGAGTTCGACGAGCGAACTAACCAATAGATACAGCCCACTGAGTTTCTGGTTGGATCTTCTCAGTGGGTCGCAATTCCGATTCGCTGGTAGATTCTACGAAGCACTGCTCTTGCTAGGGTTAGTGTTAGCAAATTCTCTCAGGTTGTGCCCGTGAGCTCACCTACCCGTCAGAACGTAGCCGGAATAACATCTTAGGCTACCAGCGAACAGGTAGGGAAAAAAAGTTTCACTTTAAAAATTAGATGTAACTTGTTTCAAAAGCAAATTATTAATATACTAGCTTTTACCCGCGACTTCGTCCGCGTGGAATAGTTACTTTGGCATAACACTAAATTTTACTTGCGACTTCGTTTACGCAGAAAGAAAAAAAACCCGATTTTGAATCATTTTTTTATTGGTGCTCCGTTTGTATTAGTCTTAGCGTGATGTTATATAGCCTATAGCCTTCCTCAAGAAACGGGCTATTTAACACTGGAAGAATTTCAAATCGGACCAGTAGTTCCTGAGATTAGCGCATTCAAACAAACAAACTCTTCAGCTTTATAATATTAGTATAGAAGTATAGATGAACAGCATAATTAATAACAAAGTGGAAGACTAGTCAGTGACGACGAGTGAAACCAAATATCGCACAAGGCACAATTTCGTCATTACCTTCCGGTATGGAGAATAAATTTATTCACCAGCTAACTAAGTTACCAAATTAACAGTGTAGCCATTGTTGCGAATATTCAGATAATCAAGAAGACCGCACATTTCCAAGCAACGTATTTGCGGGTACATGCTCCACGCATCGGTCAACAAGGACATTCTGTCGCGTATTCTTGGTATTAAATAGCTATTTAACCGGTGGGTTGCCAGACCGATAATTCGACTTTACAATAATTGTAAGGTGATCTTTGTAATTTCAAATGGAAGACACGTAATGCGTGCTGGTAGAAAATGAACAGATGCAAGTATAAAAATTGTGACAGACAAAAGTATAATGCCTCCAATATGATCCAAATAATAGCTACTACTGGGGACTAACTAGGTCGAGGCAGGGCGAGTTCAACACTTTACCCCATAATCCTGATATATTTGGTCGTGCTGTGTGCCATCAATATTATCATCGACGGGGTCTAAAAAACCAACCATACGTTGGTTAGTTTTTGCCAACAGTATGGTTGGAATGCCAGTTCACCATCGCAGTAGCCTGATATACCTACTCAGAGATCACTGCTACCAATTCTAAGGCGACACCATTGGTTTTTCTTTGTCTAAAATATGCGGTATTTTACATAACACATCCAATCAAAATTTTGCAAATAAATGTAGCCAAGACAAACTTTACAGAATACTGTAAATTACATTCTTAGTTCAAATCGAAGGGAGGGGCAGATAATATAAAAAAATCCGAGAATTTAATTAAATCTCTACGTGTGACAACACTGAAATATTAAAACAATTTGGACGGGCATTCAAAGAATTTTCGAAGAATTAACTCGTGTACACGTTGCTTTGGTTTTATTGGCCTTAGGACCTATAGGTACTATCACAATATTTTAAGATAGGTTGGTTGAAGGCAGTGCACAACCGGTCATTGTGAACATTGGGAGACTTGTGTCCAGCTGTAGGATATCTGTAAACTTATGATAAAGTGTTATGCTACTATAAGAAGCTATTATATCCGTCGAAATCATGAAGCTACCACCAGTGTGCTTAGTGCGAGTTTTGTAACGTTCTCACTAGCGAGCCAGTTTGCTCAAATTTGTATGCAATTGGAACAGCGCCCCTAGCGGCAAACGTACCCGGTGTTATTTTGTGAGTGCGAGTTCATATTAACGTTGTGATCTCGTAACCGAGTAATTTTACCGAAATGAGTACTACGAATGACATTTATGCGAGTGCGTGTTACAAATTAGTGGATTTTAACGTTTCGATCGAGTATTTCTTTAGTAGTTTTATTTTTCCAACTAGAGAGGCAAAAGTATCATGCCATAGAGCCTAATCTTTTTTTATGAAAAATGATAATATGGAGTGAAATGGATTTGATTAATTTGAAATATTAATCAATTGACATGGAATGAAATGAAATGAGATCAGATAATATGGGATAAAATATAATCTCTGCAAAATGCTGATTATATACTGAGATTTTTTTCAGTGGACCTTTTCGAAGACTTCGAGAAGCTACGTCCAGCGGTTTTGTTTAATTTTTTTAAATTTTCGCACTTTCACAGATACTAAACAGTTAATAAAATTAAACATTATAAGAAAATTTAAAAAAATTAAACAAAACCGCTGGACGTACCTTTTCGAAGACTTCGAGAAGCTACGTCCAGCGGTTTTGTTTAATTTTTTTAAATTTTCGCACTTTCACAGATACTAAACAGTTAATAAACCCACGTTACTTTGTTATTGCACAGATGGGTGGACGAGCTCCCGGCCCACCTAATCTTAAGTGGTTACCGGAGCCCATAGACATCTACAACGCAAATGTCGCCTCCCACCTTGAGATATTAGTTCTAAGGTCTCAGTATAGTTACAACGGTTGTCCCACCCTTCAAACCGAAACGCATTACTGCTTCACGGCAAAAATAGGTAGGGTGGTGATACCTACCCGTGCGGACTCACAAGACGTCCTACCACCAGTAATTACAAAAATTAATTTTGCGGGTTTGATTTTTATTACATGATGCTATTCCTTTACAGTGAAAGTCAATCGTAAACATTTGATAAGTACGTATTTCATTAGAAAAATTGATACCCGCCGGCGGGATTAGAACACCGGTGCATTGCAAGATACGAATACACCGGACGCCTTAACCTTTAAGCCAGGACGGTTTCAAAATTACACTTATACACGAAGAAATATTAAATACGCATTAACTAAGAAACATTAAATAGACAAAATAAAACAATTCACACAATTTAGCTCCTCGCGGTCCCTCCAAAATGTCTTTTCACCTTTTTTTCCTAGTTGTTCAATTGTAAATGAATAAATCAAAATCAAATCGAGTTTACGTTCTATACGGTGAAAAATGAAGAATTGTGAGTGTGAGTTGAGATATGCTACTCGCTTCGCAGGGCGTTTATTCACCGAGAGCAGCAATAATATTATTTCTCGTATATTGGTAGCACGTGATGTTTTGGCATTAGACCGTCTAAATGAAATACAACGCATTTTAACAGCATTTTAATGGGAACCAACTACTTTCAAAATTATTCGGGTAATGTCACGTGTTCAATACTATTTTGTACCTTTAGAATTAAAGTGGCTCAACCCAAAATTCTTACTTTCTGGTAAACTTCAATATTGTAATACAATAATTGTATTTTTTTAGTTTTTCGGTTTAAACACTTTAAGGCATGCCATTTTAAAGACAGAAAGAGTACTTTGTCCTTTTCTAGACTAAAAGAGACTGTTTAATTTTATAAGCTGATAGAATAATATAGAAAAGAATAATAGGATACCCTCTAATCGTCACATTGGAAAAAGGTATGGCTTTATCATTTTATCATTTAAATTATTTTTTATTGCACTTATAAAACTAATTTAATTTACAATATGTAACTACATATATCTATAACTAATCCGTACTTGTCAAATTCCTCATAAATTGTCAATATTCTTAATAAAATTCCTATTAATAATATACAAGTGCAAATGTTGAGCTGCTTGCTAGAAATGATATAATAGTGTTTTGTTTTTTTGTTGTTTCCTTGTAGGCTGCCTGTAATAATCTAAATCTGTGTGAAAGGCAATAAATGATTTTATTATTATCTACTAATGGTAGTCCAGTGGTCGAAATTTGACCATAATTTATTTAAATTTTAAGTTTGAACATTATTATAGTTCTATTGTCACCTTTCTATTATCATCATTTCTATAATAATCATTGCTCTATGTCGCCAAGGCTACATTATAGAAAAATAATATTAAAGACAAAAAATATTAATCTATTCTCAATTTGACCACAGATTGATAAATCAATAAACAAAAAAAGTATAAATGCATGTGTGTGTGTGTGTGTGTGTCAAATACATGGTAATGTGTGTAAGGTTTTTTTATTCATTTAGTTTATTTTTTTATTGTTTATGCACAATTAAAAAAAAAAATAGCAATCTGCACTACTTCTCTATATTCTCTATGAGTGTGGGAAATTTCGTACTTCTCCGTCCGCGCAATTTTCGTAAAAAGGAGTCCAACATTTTTGCTGCACGTATTACCTACTTAAAATGTAGGTTCTTAATAATAATACATAAGTGTTTTGAAATATAAAACTAATCTTAAATTTTTTAGTTATACCACTTCCATTCTAAGGGTGCAATTTCGTAAACAAACTTTGCCGTAATGGCGTAACCTTTAAAATACACGAAAACTGCCCAGCATAAACATATTTTTTTAGTAACTTTAATAGAAGTATTAGAATTAGAAGTTTATTATAGAATTTATTTAATTGTAATTACATATTTAGACATACTTAACATAATTAATCTTGGAATAGGTAATTATTTCAGCTTTTTTTAATTAAAGAAATTATGTTTTACATAGGTTTAATCTTTTACCCGTTGAACGTTTATAAAATGATTGTATTTACGGTAATAGTGTTGATGATCTTCATTAGGTGGCCCAAATATACTAAAATTATTACGAGCATCCATCCTTATTTATAAATGTGTAAAGAAGCAAAATTATTATTACATTGTTCAAATTTCTATATAATTTATAAATATAAATCTGTACGTATGTACCTGTAAATATGTATATTGCGCGCGTGTGTGTGTGTGTGTGTGTGCGCGTGTGTATGTGCGTGTGTGTATATATTTCTATAATAGATAGATACACAGTGTGCAATTCATTTCGAAATTATTCTTGCCCATCTAATGGTTGTCTGGAAGAGATCACTCTTAGCGATAAGACCAAGAAAAAATGTTTCACAATATTTATTCATTTTGTGTACAATAAAGAATACTCTTTCACTGGTGGTAGGACCTCTTGGGAGTCCACACGGGTAGGTACCACCACCCCGCCTATTTCCGCCGTGAAGCAATAATGCGTTTCGGTTCGAAGGGTGGGGTAGCCGTTGTAACTATACTGAGACCTTAGAACTTATATCTCGAGGTGGGTGGCGCATTTACGTTGTAGATGTCTATGGGCTCCAGTAACCACTTAACATCAGGTGGGCTGTGAGCTCGTCCATCCATCTAAGCAATAAAAAAAAAACAACTCTATCTCGCTCTCTCTCTCTCATCAAACAACTCTTTAAAAAAAAGCAATGATTTAATAAGAATTAAATGAAAAAGCAAAGAATTAGTATTTACAACTAGCTAGACGTCTATAAAATTTTCTAACCGAAAAAATATATGTGTATAAACCATTAGAATAGATAAAACCTTAAAAAACAACATTATTATTAAAAACGAAAGAAAAAATCTTGATATTGTATTGGTTTCACGGCAAAATTTTTAGTGACTACTTAACTTGCTTGAAAGTGAAGAAATACTCTCAAAATCCATTAATTTGTAACTCGCACTCGCACATACAATAATCGAGAGGCTCACTTCGGTAAAGCTATTCGATACATGAGACAGCAACATAAACAAACCTTCTCTCTCCCACAAAATGAGATTCATAAGCTTACCACTAGGTGGCACTGATACAAACTCACACAAATTAAACATAACATTAACATCGACTGAGTAATTAAAAAAACTCGCACTAAGCACAGGTACATTACCCATTACTCGACTAATTATAAATATCGTTAGAAAGCTTGGCATTTCAATTAAACGCCTTAAAAAAAAACTTGCGTGCTACCAATATAAAAGAAAAAATTATTGCTTCTAAAGATGAATAAACGTCCTGCAAATCGAGTAACTCGCACTCAGAGCTCCGCACGTTTCACCGTGAAGAGCGTACACTCGATGCGAGTCATTCGATTCGATTTTTGAAACTCGCACTAAGCCTACAGTAGGCTTAGTGCGAGTTTTTCGATTTTTGAAACTCGCACTAAGCCTACAGTAGGCTTAGTGCGAGTTTCAAAAATCGAATCGAATGACTCGCATCGAGTGTACGCTCTTCACGGTGAAACGTGCGGAGCTCTGAGTGTGAGTTACTCGATTTGCAGGACGTTTATTCGTCTTGAGAAGCGATAATTTTTTCTCTTATATTGGTAGCACGCAAGGTTGTTTTTTAAGGCGTTTAATTGAAATGCCAAGCTTTCTAACGATATTTATAGTTAGTCGGGTAATGGGTAATGTACCTATGTTTAGTGCGAGGTTTTTTAATTACCCAGTCGATGTTAATGTTATGTTTAATTTGTGTGAGGTTGTATCAGTGCCACCTAGTGGTAAACTTATGAATCCCATTTTGTGGGAGAGAGAAGGTTTGTTTATGTTGCTGTCTCATGTATCGAATAGCTTTACCGAAGTGAGCCTCTCGATTATTGTATGTGCGAGTGCGAGTTACAAATTAATGGATTTTGAGAGTATTTCTTCACTTTCAAGCAAGTTACGTAGTCACTAAAAATTTTGCCGTGAAACCAATACAATTTCAAGATTTTTTCTTTCGTTTTTAATAATAATATTGTTTTTTAAGGTTTTATCTATTCTAATGGTTTATACACATATATTTTTTCGTTTAGAAAATTTTATAGACGTCTAGCTAGTTGTAAATACATATGAATTCTTTGCATTTTCATTTAATTCTTATAAAATCATTGCTTTTTTTTAAAGAATTGTTTGATGAGAGAAAGAGAGAGTGAGATAGAGTATTCTTTATTGTACACAAAATGAATAAATATTGCGAAACAACATTAACAAAAAAAAAGAGTACAATTCTTGGTCTTATCACTAAGAGTGATCTCTTCCAGACAACCATTAGATGGGCAAGAATAATTTCGAAATGAATTGCACACTATGTACCTATCTATTGAAATATATATACACACAAACACACACACACACACACACACACACACACACACACACGCGCGCGCGCGCGCGCACACACATATATACATATTTACACATACATATATACAGATATAAATTTATAAATTATGTAGAAATTTGAATAATGTAATTATAAATTTGTTTCTTTACACATTTATAAGTAAGGATGGATGCTCGTAATAATTTTAGTATATTTGGGCCACCTAATGAAGATCATTAACACTATTACCGTAAATACAATCATTTTATAAACGTTCAACGGGTAAATGATTAAACCTATATAAAACATAATTTCTTTAATTAAAAAAAGCTGAAATAATTACCTATTCCAGGATTAATTATGTTAAGTATGTCTAAATATGTAATTACAATTAAATAAATTCTATAATAAACTTCTAATTCTAATACTTCTATTAAAGTTACTAAAAAATTATGTTTATGCTGGGCAGTTTCCGTGTATTTTAAAGATTACGCCATTACGGCAAAGTTTGTTTACGAAATAGCACCCTTAGAATGGAAGTGGTATAACTAAAAAATTTAAGATTAGTTTTATATTTCAAAACACTTATGTATTATTATTAAGAACCTACATTTTAAGTAATACGTGAAGCAAAAATGTTGTACCCCTTTTTACGAAAATTGCGCGGACGGAGAAGTATGAAATTTCCCACACGTTGAGAGAATATAGAGTAGTGCAGATTGCTAATATTTTTTTTAATTGTGTATAATAAAAAAAAAATTAACTAAATCAATAAAAAATCTTACACACATTGCCATGTATTTGACACACAAACACACACATGCATTTATACTTTTTTTGTTTATTGATTTATCAATCTGTGGTCAAATTGAGAATAGATTAATATTTTTTGTCTTTAATATTATTTTTCTATAATGTAGCCTTGGCGACATAGAGCAATGATTATTATAGAAATGATGATAATAGAAAGGTGACAATAGAACTATAATAATGTTCAAACTTAAAATTTAAATAAATTATGGTCAAATTTCGACCACTGGACTACCATTAGTAGATAATAATAAAATCATTTATTGCCTTTCACACAGATTTAGATTATTACAGGCAGCCTACAAGGAAACAACAAAAAAACAAAACAATATTATATCATTTCTGGCAAGCAGCTCAACATTTGCACTTGTATATTATTAATAGGAATTTTATTAAGAATATTGACAATTTATGAGGAATTTGACAAGTACGGATTAGTTATAGATATATGTAGTTACATATTGTAAATTAAATTAGTTTTATAAGTGCAATAAAAAATAATTTAAATGATAAAATGATAAAGCCATACCTTTTTCCAATGTGACGATTAGAGGGTATCCTATTATTCTTT
This sequence comes from Bombyx mandarina, assembly GCF_030267445.1. Taxonomy (NCBI): domain Eukaryota; kingdom Metazoa; phylum Arthropoda; class Insecta; order Lepidoptera; family Bombycidae; genus Bombyx; species Bombyx mandarina. Next base: position 11,817,125 of record NC_143231.1, on the reverse strand, counting down.
TCTATATTATTCTATCAGCTTATAAAATTAAACAGTCTCTTTTAGTCTAGAAAAGGACAAAGTACTCTTTCTGTCTTTTTCAAATAAAATGGCATGCCTTAAAGTGTTTAAACCGAAAAACTAAAAAAATACAATTATTGTATTACAATATTGAAGTTTACCAGAAACTAAGAATTTTGGGTTGAGCCACTTTAATTCTAAAGGTACAAAATAGTATTGAACACGTGACATTACCCGAATAATTTTGAAAGTAGTTGGTTCCCATTAAAATGCTGTTAAAATGCGTTGTATTTCATTTAGACGGTCTAATGCCAAAACATCACGTGCTACCAATATACGAGAAATAATATTATTGCTGCTCTCGGTGAATAAACGCCCTGCGAAGCGAGTAGCATATCTCAACTCACACTCACAATTCTTCATTTTTCACCGTATAGAACGTAAACTCGATTTGATTTTGATTTATTCATTTACAATTGAACAACTAGGAAAAAAAGATGAAAAGACATTTTGGAGGGACCGCAAGGAGCTAAATTGTGTGAATTGTTTTATTTTGTCTATTTAATGTTTCTTAGTTAATGCGTATTTAATATTTCTTCGTGTATAAGTGTAATTTTGAGACCGTCCTGGCCTAAAGGTTAAGGCGTCCGGTGTATTCGTATCTTGCAATGCACCGGTGTTCTAATCCCGCCGGCGGGTATCAATTTTTCTAATGAAATACGTACTTATCAAATGTTTACGATTGACTTTCACTGTAAAGGAATAGCATCATGTAATAAAAATCAAACCCGCAAAATTATTTTTTGTAATTACTGGTGGTAGGACGTCTTGTGAGTCCGCACGGGTAGGTATCACCACCCTGCCTATTTTTGCCGTGAAGCAGTAATGCGTTTCGGTTTGAAGGGTGGGACAACCGTTGTAACTATACTGAGACCTTAGAACTAATATCTCAAGGTGGGAGGCGGCATTTGCGTTGTAGATGTCTATGGGCTCCGGTAACCACTTAAGATTAGGTGGGCCGGGAGCTCGTCCACCCATCTGTGCAATAACAAAGTAACGTGGGTTTATTAACTGTTTAGTATCTGTGAAAGTGCGAAAATTTAAAAAAAATAAACAAAACCGTTGGACGTAGCTTCTCAGTCTTCGAAAAGGTCCACTGAAAAAATCTCAGTATATAATCAGCATTTTGCAGAGATTATATTTTATCCCATATTATCTGATCTCATTTCATTTCATTCCATGCCAATTGATTAATGCTTCAAATTAATCAAATCTATTTCACTCCATATTATCATTTTTCATAAAAAAAGATTAGGCTCTATGGCATGATATTTTTGCCTCTCTAGTTGGAAAAATAAAACTACTAAAGAAATACTCGATTGAAACGTTAAAATCCACTAATTTGTAACACGCACTCGCACAAATGTCATTCGTAGTACTCATTTCGGTAAAATTACTCGGTTACGAGATCACAACGTTAATATGAACTCGCACTCACAAAATAACACCGAGTACGTTTGCCGCTAGGGGCGCTGTTCCAATTGCATACAAATTTGAGCAAACTGGCTCGCTAGTGAGAACGTTACAAAACTCGCACTAAGCACACTGACTACGAACCATCGACGAACACGTGCCATCACTCTAATAGAAGCTCTTTCAACCAATCACGAGTTTTTGCTACGTCGGACTGATATTTGTCGGCCGTCTAACTATCTCTTCTATCTCCGACACTTCGCTCAGAACCGACCACTATAAAAAATTATAGCCGCCATTATATCCGGATACTCACTATTCAATTTTCGTTTTGAATGAAATACTCTAAAACAATACCTCTTTGGTTGAATATGATTATAACAATATAGTCCAACAGACAAATGACAGAACGTTACATAAGTTAGGTAATTGTGTGATTCATTTTAAGAATAAAACATGGCAATAAAAACATTTCTGTCGTTGGCTAAAACCACATTACGTTTTATTGTTAAAACCAGAACTTTTTCGGTTATTAAAGCTATGGTTTGTACTTTTTTTCTTTTTCTTATACCAGTCGCTATTCCAATTCACCTTGCACTTGGGTTTCCGTATCTGCCCCACAGCAGTTGGATTGCAAACCTCTCATTTTAGCGAGGTTAGTCGGGCATAGACATAATATTATATGTGTTTGCAATTTTGACGTGCCAAAACATCGAGTGGTAATTTATCATAGACCTATATAGTAGGGACACGACATATTGTTCTATACGTACAATTGCTTATATAAATAGCACCCATTTTGAAGGCACATACATAAACATATATCTATCTCGTTCTTACTCAGCACGTTAACTCGCAGGAAAACAATATAACAGTATTTCAGTGCGTACATAAAATGAAACATGAATATACGTAAATGTCTCCGTCTCCGTCTAATGAGGCCGAAAATCCGCCATGTTTAGCGCGCCAAATGTCATTGTCACGTCAGTGCGGCCGTCTGTTTTGGGTTGTACATTATTTATTGACTTTGATATCGATTTAATATGATTGCTTACATAAAATTTCTTATTTTATCATGCTTAAAACATACAAAAATAATAATTAAAACATATTTTATAGGATCTCAAGAAAGTCGTCGGAACTATTTAAATAAAATAGTTTTATAACACTATTGTCAACTCGTTAAATATTTAATAATTAAGTGATTTTAGAGAGGAAGTCACAAGGAATGACGTTTGTAATTTTATTAACGAATAAGTGTTCTGTAGGTGTTTTTATTTATCAGGCGGTCCCTTGATAAGTTTAAAATTTGAATCACTCAAGTGAGAGTGATTCAAATGGTGCGGCGTACCTTCCTTGAGGTGCGCTGCGGTAGTGTGTTACGGACTTTAGAGTCAGCAAAACAATTAAAATAGATTGTAATAGTCTAAGAAAAACACGTACTCAAAATACGATAACATTCAGCATGCTAGAAATGGGCAGATGGCACTGTACTACGCCATGTCTTTATGTTTTGCGGCAAACGACAACTTTATAAAATCAGTGTAGCAAATTTTAAAAATCGTCATATCGTTTACTTGGCAAATTTGAAGCACGAACTCGTCTTAGATTTCACATAATATCTAAATCACATCATCTTTGCACATAACAATATACTTACTTCCTATTAAAGTATAAATTCTACAAATACATTCACTCAACAATATTTAAAATAAAATGAGCCAAGAACGTTTATCGATAAAACCTACTAACATTAAAATCTTCTGGGCAGCACTAAAACCGCCATGTTTTGTGGCCAGATGACGTCACAGTGGCACGAATTTTTTGTTGACGTTTCATTTCCATAGGTTTCCTACTTCAGTGTAATTTATCGATGTGCCAAAAGTTAAATTGTCATAAAAACAATAAAGTTTTTTTTTTTTCACTATTTAGATTCCGGCCCTAGAATGGTGGGCTTACGTAATAGTAGCGTTATCCATTTTTGTGTGCTGCTTATTCGTGAACTATATTATCAAACTAATTAACGGTAAGTACAATTTTTAATTTTGCATAAATAATGATTACACAGTATACAGCTTGAGCGCTTTAGAAAATGCAAAGATTAACAATAAATGTCACCATCTTTAAATTTATCGATACGTTAGATGATTCATGCCGCGAGACTAACGAACTGGATGATAATCTGTCTGTATACTATTAAGAAGACACTAATACCACTTTACCAACCGCCTGGGTGGCTACAAAGACCTAACTCTTCAAGGCCAGCTGCTATGCCACTGTATCTACCAAAAATTCGGAATCACGATCCGCTGAGAAAATCCGGCAAAAACTGAACTGCCGCTATGGATTAATTATCACGGTGAACTCATCAGTGAGTTCCATAGTTAGAGTGAACCAGAAGAGCCCTGAGAGTGAACCAAGGGGATCCATCTGGACGATCCGAGGACGTCTGACTTTATATATAGCACCACTGTGATTTTCGCAGGATTCACTACGGAGCATCACTTGTGGAACCCTAGAGGGTTCTGTCTGCGGCTTAAAGATTTTTTTTAATTTTTTTTATTGTTTATATGGGTGGACGAGCTCACAGCCCACCCGGTGTTAAGTGGTTACTGGAGCCCATAGACATCTACAACGTAAATGCGCCACCCACCATGAGATATAAGTTCTAAGGTCTCATTATAGTTACAACGGCTACCCCACCCTTCGAACCGAAACGCATTACTGCTTCACGGCGGAAATAAGCGGGGTGGTGGTACCTACCCGTGCGGACTCCCAAGAGGTCCTACCACCAGTGATTACGCAAATTATAATTTTGCGGGTTTGATTTTTATTACACGATGTTATTCCTTCACCGTGGAAGTCAATCGTGAACATTTCTTGAGTACGTATTTCATTAGAAAAATTGGTACCCGCCTGCGGGATTCGAACACCGGTGCATCGCTACACACGAATGCACCGGACGTCTTATCCTTTAGGTCACGACGACTTCTTATCCTTTAGGCCACGACGACTTCAAAATTAGATTACTGATTACTGGTGGCCCGGAGGCCTTTCCAGAGGCGAGCAAAGGCTTAGCCAGGAGGGGTGGGATTTGCTAACAACTGCCCGAGCGCCTCCGGAGGAGACCTAACAGCTCAAGAGCAATTGCTTCGCGAATGTATCTACTACCGGATCGGAATCGCGACCCACTGAGAAGATTCGGCGAGAAACTCAGCGGGCTGATGCATGGGTTAGGTTGCACGTCGACCTCTTTGTCGAGTTCGACGAGTAGGGTTACGGGGATTCCTTAGCCTGCTCCTAGTGTTAGAGCTGAAGGTATCTAATGCAAGAGTTATTGGATCTGATGGATCCGTATGGACGTGTGATTTTTAAAAGTAAGCTATCAACAGAATGTTCTTTCAGATGCAAGATCGTCTGAACATTTGAAGCGTGCTGGTGATGAAGATGAGGCAAATAAAACACTGAATATTCTATCTGAGAATGCGTTCGATAAACAGGACAATCCTAATCCGATTTCGTTGGCTTGAAAAGTGAATGTTATCTTACAAAAACTACATGTTACAATAATATTAAAACATCATCGCTTTTATAATGATTTTTCATTCTGCAATGATTATGCACAACTCGTACTGAAAACTATCGCGTTTCACTTTTGGAGAGTGTCGACATGTCCATGTTTTGGCAAATTGTCGTTGTAGTGTATTAGCATTCTTAAAGACACCTCTTAGAAGTCTTAGAAGTCCTCGTGGTCTAAAGGATAAGCTGCCCGATGCGTTCGTATCTATCGTTGCGAGTCTGCCGATGCTAGAAACCCGCATACAGCTATCAATTCTTCTGATGAAATACGTTCTTAACGAATGTTCACGATTGACTTCCACGGTGAAGGAACAACATTGTGTAATAAAAATCGAAGCCGCGTAAAAACGGAGACTTCGAACTCATGTCTCGAGGTGAATTGGGACATTTTCGTTGGTAATGTCTATGGGCTCCGATCACCATTTAATACTAGATGGGCTGTGAGCTCATCGACTCATGTTATCAATTAAAAAAAATCAATAACAACATTATCCAATTAAAATAATAAGAGTGTAATTTTACAGTTTCTTTTTCTTCTGTTTCAAATATGACAATTGGCTACTTGCTATGCCATTGTTTTCAGGAGTCTTCGAGTTTATAAAATCTTCAAACATATAATATATATGACAATGTACATACACATTCTCATAAATGATAAGCGAAATGAGATGAGATAACATAGTTTCAGTAAAATTATGGCAATTTTCTGAGACTCCAGTAGAGATTTGAAAGAACCCAAGAAAACAAGCCATTTTCGTTGTTTCATTTTCTCGAATTTTACAGATGCTACAGTTAATATACTTTTATAAAACACAGTTAATATAACTCCATCATTTCACGCTTAAGCTGGAAAAATAGCTAAATTAACAAATTAAGAGAATTCCCAAATTTCGCTGGTTTGATCCGCGTTCCTGCCAAAAAGTCTACGTGTTCCAGTTTTAGCGGGCCTTCTGGCTACCACGGCCACCGGAGGCCTTTCCAATTTCACAGAGCTGAGCTTTGCTCGCCCAGCAAAAGCTCAGCCAGGAGGGGTTGGATTTGCTAACAGCTACCCGAGCGCCTCTGAATGAGACCTAACAACTCAAGAGCAACTGCTTCGCGAATAAATCTACTACCAGATCGGAATCGCGACCCGCTGAGAAGATCCGGCGAGAAACTCAGCGGGCTTATGCATTGGTTAGTCTGCACGTCGAACTCTTGGTCGACGGTGACTGACTCCTGCGTGATCAGGATTCGGGGAGTAGTCAGCGGCGGCAACGATAAGGCGATTATCATGACGCCTAGCCTTATCGAAGTAACGTTCCGACGCTGACATCGTGTATTTTCAGATCGACTCGAGGTTCCAGATCGTCAACGTTTATCACGAATCACGGAGCTCCGACGGCTAACCTGCAAAAACGAGATTGTAGGTATTGGAGGGTGTCTATGTGTGTGCGGGCCGCGTGAGCGAACACCACACTCGCCTAAGTCATGACGGGTCTTATGCAAGTTTTGTAAAGTGTCACCTTATTCCGAAGGGACATTTTTCTCCGTTTATAGGTCATGGGATAGAGTCTGCAGAGAATAAACGCGGCACGGTCGCGGACTGATTTTATATATATTTTTTTTTATTGCTTAGATGTGTGGACGAGCTCACAGCCCACCTGGTGTTAAGTGGTTACTGGAGCCCATAGACATCTACAACGTAAATGCGCCACACACCTTGAGATATAGTTCTAAGGTCTCAGTATAGTCACAACGGCTGCCCCACCCTTCAAACCGAAACGCATTACTGCTTCACGGCAGAAATAAGCAGGACGGTGGTACCTACCCGCCCGGACTCACAAGAGGTCCTACCACCAGTAATTACGCAAATTATAATTTTGCGGGGTTGATTTTTATTGCACGATGTTATTCCTTCACCGTGGAAGTCAATCGTGAACATTTGTTGAGTACGTATTTCATTAGAAAAATTGGTACCCGCCAGCGAGATTCGAACACCAGTGCATCGCTCGATACGAATGCACCGGACGTCTTATCCTTTAGGCCACGACGACTTCAAAATATGTGGTTGAAATGTCATAGATCCATCCAGGGTGACAGGGTGTGAGCGGCGAGTTTCTCCTTTAAAATAACATTGATGTGCTTTTCGCTGGGTTGATATCTATGCGCCATTTTCAGAACCACTGTTCAAGGGTTAATGCTGCACTCTGGAGCTTACTCGCGATTAGAGACTTGTTTCTACCCGAGTAGTAAAGGGTTGTGTTGTCGGCGAAGAAGGCTAACTGGGTCAGCAGCGATCAGGGAATGTCGTTAATAAATAAACTAAATATAAGTAGAGAGAATACTATTCCTGTATTCCTGTTTGTCATTTTGTAAAATATCCCCTATGATAAATGAATGAGTAAAGTAATTTTGTCTATTTAGTGCTTCTTCAGGCTTAAATACGTAATAACGGTGGCTTATTAACTGTTTAATAGCTGTGAATGTGCACAAATGTGGAATAAAAAACACAGCCGCTGGACGTAGCTTCTCGGGATTCTCCAAAAAGCACACTAAAAAAGTCTCAGTAGTAAATAACCACCATTTTACTGAGATTATAATATTTCACCTCATATCATCTCATCTCATTTCATTTAATTTCATCTCAGTTGATTAATGTCTCAAATTCATCATCTTCATGTCATTTCACCCCATATTATCATTTTTCATAAAAATAAGAATTTATATTAAAATAAGACTTGACTTAAAGGTTTTAGTTACCAGGTCATAAAATTCCTTAAAAAAACAATACTGCTAAAGAGTTTATCTAAACAAAAACGTCTTTATAAATTCATTTTCCTATTATATCTGTATTTATACTGTTATATCATTCGGCATTCTAATTGAACAATCACTAACGTACCTGCATTAAAACAAAATTAGATAATTATAATATGCAGTAAACTACCAAATAATAGTACAAAATGACTTCAATAATTAAATTACATTGCTTATCTGGTGCTGGTGAGGAAACTCCTCCGTGCTATGTGCTCCAAATAGATGAATTCAAATTCCTCCTCGATTGCGGATGGGACGAGAAATTCGATATGGTTTTCATTAAAGAACTGAAAAGGTTAGTTTTTAGGTTATGTTTCGAAGAATAAAAAAAGTATACAATAATATAAAATAACGTTCAACGTACAATGATCCCAAGCTACATATATTCGCCAATATATACAGAACACGGACAAACACACCCTGACCCCGAATATCAAATACTACAGACGAACTCTCACCAGGATTCCAGTCCATTGTTTTTGTACTAAATAAACACTACCAACGGTGCGATTACCATAACAGCGCAGTTCTGCTTTGAAACCACTACCGATAGCCACTAATTACACACATGAAATTGGTGTTCTTCAATCATAAACTTAAAACACACACTTAACTTTATTTCTCAGTCCAGATGCCGCCTTTACACAAGACTAAATATAATATTTATATAGAAAAAATATCACTCCTGTAATAAAATAAACAGGAAATTAGGCTTTAATATGAGACAGGGTGTCCTAAAAAGTATTAGATAGGGCTGAATGGAAAAAAGGACATCCGGAATTGGCATAATGCGGGCAAGAAGAAAAAGTGATCACCCAATTACAAAAAGAAAACACTTGCTAGGAACAAAACTTATACTTTAACAAATTTTACTAGAATATGAAATAGTACTTACATTAAATACATATTAACTATTTTAATGTTTATGCATAAAACAGATAAATTTTGCAAAATATAGAAGTACAGAAATTTTAAATTTGTTTGTGTGGTAATTTCAGTTATTTTGGTTCACTATCTACTCAAATATTGTTTGCTTTGGTTTACCATGGAGATGTATTGTACTGTTAGGTTTATATAAAATAAAAGAGTCAATATTAATAATAAAATATTCATTTAATTATGTACTCATCATAAATCTATTGTGTATAATAATAAACCAAACTTTGGTACTGATATAAACACATTTTATTAATTTCAGACATGTAAATTCAATAGATGCTGTACTAATATCACACTCGGATCCTCTGCATTTAGGAGCTCTTCCATATGCAGTTGGAAAACTCGGTCTTAGCTGTCCAATATATGCAACTCTACCGGTATACAAAATGGGGCAGATGTTCATGTACGATTTATACCAAGCCCATAAGAATGTTTCCGAGTTTGATTTGTTCACACTGGATGATGTTGATATGGCTTTTGACAGAATCGTACAGTTGAAGTACAATCAGAGCATTGAAATGAAAGGTAATAACTGAATTTATTTACATTTGCAGTTGTTTCTGTTATGCTTTTGATATTTATGCTATATACACATGGTTTTTTTGTTTATTGCTTGATCAGACGGTTTACCTGTCTAGTGTTAAGTGATTACGGAAACCCAAAGACATCTAAAACGTAAATGGTGCCACCTACCTTGAGACATGAGTTAGTTCTAATGTTTTACAGTACAATGCCTTTTTTTTTTTTTTTTTTTTTTTTTTTCCGGGCCGAGGGCCGAACCTCCTACGAGGTCCCCGCGCCTAGGGGCGCGCGGGTATGTGAGACTCTACGATCTGCAGGTGTTGAGAGCAGACCGCGGGCCCAAGGAATTTAGGGCCCACCCACTAAACGACTCCCCTGCACTCTTACACCCGGCGTCCGATCTCCGTCCGGGGTCAAAACCCGGTCAGAGTAGGGGGGTTCCCGCGGTCAACACTACAACCAGACACGCGGCGCCACCCCGAGGACGCCCGACCGACGGGTCGTCGAGGCGATAGTCGACGACCAACGACGTCAGTCTCCGCGGTACGGCGGCCCTTCAGGCCGCCCGGGCGATGCCGCTGGTGTTCCGGGATACCCCGCTGGGCCAGAACCAGCCTGCCGGGTCGGAACGCGATACACCGCCGACCGGGTTGCTCTTCCACAGTATGTTCGGCGACGACAGCGACGACGAAAATGCGGACCGCATCGCAGTCCGCAGCCGCCGACGCGTCGTCCCGTCCTCCTGGTGCCAGCGCGCTAGAGTGACGGTAGCGTGCGGCGCAGTCTCAGCCCCCTTAGGTCGCCCCGTGACCATCACCGGGAGGAGACTGCCTCCTCATAGGGGCCGGAGCTGGACAAACGCCCTCCTCCGACCCCCGGCTCGACGGCGGCGGCACGGCGCCGAGAGGGAGGAAGAGTTCTCCCTCTCCCGTTCCGCCGCCTCCTTCTGCGAGATGGTGGACTCGCAGAAGTCGAGCATCGCCTGCCAGGACTCATCGTTGCCGAGCATCGCAGCCACGACGGTCGGAAGCGACAAGTCCGGTCCTACTTTTGCAACGAGGACGCGGCGCTGCTCCGCGAAAGCGGGGCAGCACGCGAGCGTGTGCTCCGCCGTGTCCTCGTTGCAGCCACTGCAATGGTGGCACTTCGGCGTCGGCTCCCTCCGGGCGACGAGGTGCAGGTAGCGACCGAAACAGCCGTGTCCCGTGAGCACCTGCGTCGCTCGGAAGGTGAGACGTCCGCGGTCGCGATTCACCCAGTCCGAGAGGACCGGGCGGATCGCCTCGACGGTCCGTCGCCCGTAGGCGGGGTCCGCCAGGCGGCGAGACCACGCCTCGAGCACGGCACGCCGAGATTGAAGCTTCCGCGCTCGAACTTCCGCCGCGCCGGGACGCGGCTCCCCCCTGGAGCGGAGATCACATCGCCACGCGTAATCCGCAGCAAGCGCCTCCGCTTCCAGGTCCCAGGGAGGCGTCCCGGCGAGCACGCACGCCGCCTCGAACGAGACGGTGCGGTACCCACGAACCGCCCTGACCGCAATCGCGCGCTGCGGACGTCGCAACGCTGCGACGTTGTCACGGGTCAGGGCGTGGCACCATACGGGCGCCCCGTACAGTGCCATTGACCGCACCACCCCCGTGTAGAGGCGGCGCACCACCATGTCGGGACCCCCGACGTTCGGCAACAGCCGACTCAGCGAGCCGGCGGCTGCCATCAGTCGGGGACCCAATCTTTCGAAGTGAGCACGGAAGCTCCAACGACCGTCCAGTACGAGGCCGAGGTACCGCAACCCGGTCGCCTCGATCTCGACGCGAACGCCTCCGATCACGAGGTGGGCCCCCTGAGGCGGCGCTCTCCGGGCCCCGTGGAACAACAGGGCCTGGGATTTATCGAACGCCACCTCCAGACCCAGCCTTCGGATCCTGCCGACGACGAAGGCCACCCCCGCGCAGGAAAGACGGGCAGACTCGCGCAAGTCCCTACCCCGGGCCACGACCAAGGTGTCGTCCGCGTAACAAACTACACTTAGACCCGGGAGAGGAGCGCTAAGGGCACCCCGCAGGACCCAGTCGTAGCCGATGTTCCACAAGAGAGGGCCAAGGACCGACCCCTGTGGGACACCGCGCTCGACGGGGAAGCGGAGCACCGCCCCACCGTGCTCGGTGCACATGACCGACCTGTCCTCGAGGTAGGACCCGACCAGCCGACGGAGATACGCAGGGACGCCGTGATACTCCAGCGCCCCTGCGATCACCGACCAGGGCAGGGTGTTGAACGCATTGGCGATGTCCAGGGACACCGCCAGTGCAACCCCGCCCCGGCCGACAGCCTCATCAGAGAGGGCGCGCACGCGCATCACCGCGTCGATGGTCGAGCGGCCCTCTCTGAATCCGAACTGCTCCGTTGACAGATCGGGACCCACCCCCGCCAAGTGCTGGACGATGCGGGCGGCCACCACTCGCTCGAGCAGTTTTCCCGCCTCGTCCAGCAACACGATTGGACGGTACCCCGCAGGTGAGTCTGCAGGGCGTCCCTCCTTCCTCAGCAAAACAAGTCTGCCCGTCTTCCACTGTTTCGGAAACCGTCCCGACTCGAGGCAGGCTTCAAAGAGCCGCACGAGCCGGTCCCCAAGGGCACCGAAGGCCAAATCCCAGACCCGACCATGAACACCGTCAGGGCCGGGGGCCGCGTCCTTCCTCCGCATCCTCGACACGGCCGCACGAATCTCCTCCTCCGAGATGCTCGGAGGGACCACCTCAGCAGGGGCATCACCGCTCACATCACCCCGTGGCGGCGCGCCCATGGAGGGGGGCTCGAAGTCCCTCTCCATCCGCGGGAACAGCCCGGAGACAATCTCCCGCAGCTGCTGAGGCTGGAGACGCTCTGTCACCGGGAGCGCCCACGGCCGCAATTTCTTGCGGACCGTTTGGTACGGGCGCCCCCAGGGATCCTGGTCGAGCGTCTCTAGGAGCGTCTTCATGCTCTGAGACTTGGCCTCGCCGATGACCCGCCGCAGTGCCTCCTGCTTCTGACGGCAGTCGGCATGCAGGCGGGCCGCTACCTCCGCGAAGTCCGCATCGCGAAGGCGGCGACGGCGGTGGCGGGCGCTTCGGCGGCGCGCCCGCACGCACTCCTCTCGGAGGAGCGCGATTTCGGGCGTCCACCAATACGCACCACCACGTGGAGCGCGACCGCTGATTCGGGGCATCGAAGCATCGCAGACGCGACGCATTTACAGTACAATGCCTGCCCCATCCTTCAATCTGAAACGCACTCCTGCCTCACGGCAGAAATAGGCAGGATGACGGTACCTATCTGTGTGGACTCACAAGACGTGCTGCCACCAGTTTAGAGAAGAGAGGTCACAATAAACATTTAATATACAATAAATATTCAATAAAATATATGCAATAAAATATTCATTTAACTTGTCTATGCTTAACACCCTACACAAAAGCAGTCAAGAAAGCCAATCAGCAAGAACACCAAATCACAACCAGACTAGTAGTCTATAGGAGTATTAAAAACTTTCAGATTGTCTTAAGCACTTTAGAATAGTCCTCATCCTCATCAGTGTGCTTGCTATGAGTACAACATGGATTCTTCTTTTTTCTCCAGCTTGTTCCACTAGGTGGTGTCGGCACAGCTAATTTTTCTCTTCCATTCTCTTCTATCAGCCGTCATCTCAAAACTCACTCCTCTCTCTCTCTCATATCGTCATTCACACACTACATCCATGTCTTCTTTGGTCGACCTCTTCCCCCTCTACCTTGCACTACCATTTCTATACATCTGCTGGATTTACAACATGTTGAATGGTACAACATGGATTATTGTTTTAAATCTCAAGTATAATTTTTTTTTTTTTCTCTAAGGTGCTAAAGACTCAATACTCATAAAAATCAATTCTTTCATTTAATTTCTGAACTCAATTTGCTTTTCCTAGGAAAAGGTCTAGGTCTCCGCATTACACCACTCCCAGCTGGCCATTCCCTTGGTGGAACAATATGGCGCATATCCGCCCCCGGCGAGGAAGATATTGTCTATGCGCCTGACTTCAACCACAAGAAAGAGAGACATCTGAATGGATGTGACATCGAAAGACTGATGAGACCCTCTCTGATGCTGTTGGGAGCTATGAATGCTGATTACGTGCAACAGAGGAGAAGACTGAGAGATGAAAAATTGATGAGTTAGTGAATATACATATAAATGTTACGTCTTCGGATTTACTAGTAATAGTTTACAACACATAAAACTAGGATCTAATAGATAAGTTGTCTGGTACACTTATATGACAACCCTGTTCATCACACGAATATCTATCCTATGTGGAAATCACACCCACCACCTAGCAGTTAGGGATGTAACTACAGGTAAATTTTGAAAATTTACTATACTGTGGTAATGTGAGGGCTTAAATCTATGATATGTATACTTATTTCTGGATACCTCAGCAGGTCCAATTATGATTTACATCATCTCCAGTAGCAAAACTAAGATCCTGATGCTTTACTTCAATTTCAGGGTTGTTTTAATTTACTTTTTTTTTCTCAGAGCTATTATATTACCAACCCTTTTTTTTATAATTAAAACTATTTCCGACTTTAACCGACTTCAAAAAAGGAGGAGGTTCTCAATTCGACCGTATGTTTTTTTTATGTTTGTTACCTCATAACTTTTGACTGGGTGCATCGATTTTGATGATTCTTTTTTTATTAGAAAGCTGACGCTTCCCGTGTGGTCCCATTTCAATTTAGTCCAGTTCTGATAATGATATCCGTGAGAAAACCATATAAGTCTTAAATTTGTATTAAGTATGTGCGCGACAAATCGATGAATAACTAAATAACTCAATATCACGCCAACCGATTTCAATGATTATTGTTTTTAGTGTATATTAATTTGTTTTGGAATATCTTTTTTTTCTCTTTGATGTCGGTTTTTGTTAAAACATGTCTTATTACGATTAAATCTCGCTTTTTTATTATTATCATTATATTAGTACAAATGTTTTGGATACAGTTAAGGTTACACTTTCTGTGGTCACGGAAGATGTTGAATCTGTTAGACTGAAATCAGATGATCAGTTAAAACCGTAATAGTGGTTTTAATAATGTCTACGACCCTTGAAATCATGAGAAAATACTAAATTGTACAATCTTGAATTACAGCAACAATTCTTACAACGCTGCGAGGAGGCGGTTGCGTTTTGGTATGCACAGACACAGCCGGTCGAGTCCTAGAATTGGCCCACATGCTGGACCAACTGTGGAGAAACAAGGATTCTGGGCTTGTGGCCTATTCGTTACTTCTCCTGTCCAACGTCAGTTACAATGTCGTAGAGTTCGCTAAATCTCAGGTGTGTGAATTAATCGATGAATCTAATAGTGGTTTTTTTTTATCATGCATGCAAAAATAGTATCATTTGGTCAAAATAAAAGTGTAGGCAATATAGATATAAAAACGAACCTTGATAATATAAAAATTTGATGTATGTTCGTAAACATATTGAGGAGTTTCCTATACATAATAGAAATACTAGGAACAAACACAAGCTTGTTGTGCCGATGAGTAGGTTACATAAGATACGAAATTCATTCGGGTGTTTGTCTGTGCGCCTGTACAACAAAATCCCACAAGATGTTCAGAGCCTACATATACATAGGTTTAAGAAAACTATTAAAGAACATCTGTGCAATAAAGCTTACTATAAAGTCAATGATTATCTAGAAGATTGCACAAAGTGGGAATGAGTTGCTCGCTCCGGGCATTTCAATATTGTAGTAATTGTTACGTTATAATACTCATTGTAAAAAATTCATATTTTAAAAAAAATCTAATATTAAAAAATAAATAAATAATAATTTCATATGTAAAAAAAAAAAAGACATGCCCGCTGAGTTTTTTGCCAATTCTTCTCAGGACGGAGGCTAGTTCTTGTGAATTGGCGGTAGTTTTTTTGACGTTCAACAAGTATGTACTTTCATTTATGTTGAATAAAATTTTTTGATTTGATTTGATTTGATTTGATTTGAAAAGACAAATGTAACCTAAACATTCTACATTTGATTAGAAATAAATGTCCTTCTGTTTTTTTATTGCTTAGATGGGTGAACGAGCTCACAGCCCACCTGGTGTTAAGTGGTTACTGGAGCCCATAGACATTTACAACGTAAATGCGCCATCCACCTTGAGACATAAGTTCTAAGGTTTCAGTATAGTTACAATGGCTGCCCCATCCATCAAACCGAAACGCATTACTGCTTCACGGCATAAATAGGCAGGGTGGTGCTACCTACCCGTGCGGACTTAAGAGGTTCTACCACCAGTTCTTCAAACGAGGCTTGCGGAGAGTACTCAGTGGTAAGCAGCGGCTTGACTCTGCCGTCCACAAGCGACGGTAACCACTTACCATCAGCTGGGCCGTATGCTCGTCTGCCTACAAGGGCAATTAAAAAAATTATCAAGTTGAAATATTGTTGTAGATAGAGTGGATGAGCGACAAACTGACGAGGGCGTTTGAAGGGGCTCGCAGTAATCCCTTTGCTTTGAGACACGTGCAGCTGTGTCACTCGGCCGGTGACGTCACCAGGACCCCGGGACCCAAGGTCGTCCTAGCCTCGTTCCCGGACCTGGAGGCGGGCTTCGCCAGAGACCTGTTCCTCCAGTGGGCCCCACACTCCCACAACTCGATCGTGCTGACGGCCAGGTGAGCTAAAATATTTTTAATACGCTTTTATTGGCTTCCGACGTATGTTTGTAACGGAATCTCTGAACGTGATTTTGACCCCCTTCAAAACGTCGGATTAACTCGAAATTTGGTAAACCTATTAAGGTCCGATGATAATGCAATGTAAAAAAAAATATTTAAAAAATTGAAATTCAACAAAAAAATTAAAAATAAATAATAGTTTAAAAAACTAACAAAATACGCTGTTATACAAATTCCAACAAAAAAATTGAAAATTAATTTTAATAAATTTGAATTAAAAACAGTGTAAAAAATAAATGATTTTGGAACGAAATTCCTTACGGCATGCTTGGAGGGGATAGGGATTTTGCTGCGCGACCGAACTGAAAAAAATGTGATAGTAAAACCGTAAGAAAAAATCCGTGGAAAAAAGTGCGTGGAATAAAACCGTTAAATGAGACGTGCGCAGGCGCGACAGTCGCATACACAAGCGAGTAGTGTATAATACCTTTCTCTTTCTCCCTCTTTCTTTTCGTTCTCTCATCCATTCTCTTTCTATTTTACGTAATTTATTATTTCCTAAAATACTGAATTTCCTAAATACTTTCCTAGACTTAAATAAAAACTAATCAGCAAAATTTAAGAGAAAAATCAAGAAAACTACATAAAATTGAGCACGTTTTTTTTGCAAATTGTGTCGATTCTACATTAGCCGAAGGAACTTCGTTCCTACCTGGTGTCCCATGACACCACATCTTTTTTTATTGTAAAAAATCGTGGGTGTACTTTTCGGGATATTATCAAAATAACCCTTCTACTCATATCTGTTCATAAAATATTTATAACTACTTATACCATACCATATACTACGTCAGTCCCGAGATTGTCGGGCTGTCGGTAGCACGTTACGTTGTAATCCCAATATACGTTAGTCACTTAGCTGAACACTTGTCTTATTAATCCTTGCCCGATATAGAGACTCAACAAGTTAATATGTATGTGATGATATGGAATACTCTAGAATGAATAAACAATGAGAGATTTAATTGCGTTTTCTGTAATATAATAGGATAATAACATTCAAAGCCCTTGAATATCTTTTTTAATTAATATTTTAAACAGTATTATAATATTAAGCAAAACTGAACTACACTCTTCACTGAATGATAGACAGATGAGTGATTCCATCTAAGAAAACTCTTTTTTTTTAAGTTTTAAAGGTTTTAAATACCAAAGGCTTTTCTTTACACGTATATGTATTTATTTAAGTACGAGTCTTTGTATCTATAAATATTATGTATGTTATATATACACATATGTTTAAGTAATATCACCTTCACACTACACCTACCAAGGTTCATCTCTGCACCCCCCTAAGGTAGAGTGTCAGAGAATGCCTATGGCATTAAGTTCGCCTTTATACTGTCTAGTATATAAAGTTATAAATAAATAAATATATCGACGCTTGAAAGGCAAACGTGACTAAGCGACAATGCGTGAAGTTTACAGTAGACTAATTTAAAGCTGAAATACCTGAAAAAAAATATATATTAACGAATCTAGCTGTAGGATTGAAATGATTTTAATAGACCTAGAAATATATTTTTTTTTGCGCATCGAATATGGTTATTGCCTATCATTTATGTACAAAGCAGTTATTGTCTCTTAGTCACGTTTGCCTTTCAAGCGCCGATATGCAAACGATTTTCAGAACATCCCCCGGCACACTGGCCAGAGATCTGATAGACAACGGGGGCGACCGCGTCATCGAGCTGGTGGTTCGACGGAGGGTGAAGCTGGAGGGCGCCGAGCTCGAGGAGTTCCTGCAGCAGCAGAGAATGAACGTCACCAATACCGTGAGGTAAGTGCGGATGCGCGGGGACCTCTCCCTCAGTGGGCGTGCAATGTAAACTGTCCGATCAAAAATAGTGACAATTATTAATTTACAAATTGTTTAATTATTATTAATTTACAAATTGTTTAATGTTTATGATGACTATTGCGGGCTCACTTAACCAACGTGGAGCGTAATCATTAACAATACGCGCGTTATGAGTTCAACATTTCGATGTTATTCGCCAAATTCGATTTCGAAATTGCCTCCTCCCACACTATCAAACGACGATTGGGTTGTCTTACGCAGTTCGTCTTGTGTCCCCAGGAGAGGGGCAATATGGAACATACCATAAACTAAGCGTCTTGTATCCTGTACCTACCATAATAATAAATAGACTAATGAAATAAAGGAGAAACCCCATTTTGGGCCTAAGCGTTACACGAATGGGATATGTACCAAAAAATATATTTTGCTTGATTAACCTATTGAAATCTTAGCTTCATTGACAATGGCCAAGTGTAGAAAATAAGTTGAATTCAATTATTTGTTTTAAACAATCTTTGTAAACATATGCAACACTTATTTCAATATACTAGCTCCACTAACGTGCGGTTTAGAATTAGAGCATCCCTAAAATAGGATCGTTTGAGTGGAAATCGAGTGTAAAAAATAATTAATACTCTTTTGTTTTAGGATAAATGATTGTTTTTATAGGTATTTTAATCAATGTAAATAGGGTATGGCCATCGAATCGTGACACAACTACTTGCAATGGCGGCAATTCAAAATATCTACAACTGACAACATTAAATATAGCATGAAAGGGTAGTTTTGCATTTTTATATTAATGTGACTATGCCACAGAAAAACACAAATGTATCAAATCGTGTTATGTTATCTTTAATGTTGCCAACTGAAGATATTTTGGATTGCCGCTATTTAGTTGTGCCATGATTCGCTGGCCAGACTATAAACTTAATCTCATTGAATAACGTAACGTAAAGCACCAAAATCTACTAACAAAAATCATTAAAAGAAATAAATAACTATGCCATTTAGTTATGACACGAAATCATGTCGGCAACTGCGGCAATTCAAAATATTTTTAACTGGCAATCTTAAATATAACATGAAAAACTCGATTTGGTACTTTTTCTATGGTGTAGTTACATTAATAGTTTTACTGGTGGTAGGACCTCTTGTGAGTCCGCGCCTCCCGTCCGCCTATTTCTGCCGTGAAGCCGTAATGCGTTTCGGTTTGAAGGGTGGGGCAGCCGTTGTAACTTTACTGAGACCTTAGAACTTATATCTCAAGGTGGGTGGCACATTTATGTCGTGGATGTCTATGGGCTCCAGTAACCACTTAACACCAGGTGGGCTGTGAGCTCGTCCACCCATCTAAGCAATAAAAATAAAATAAAAAAAGCCATGAAATAGAATGAAATGAAATGAGATGAGATAATATGGGAGCACGTAATGATTTATATTTTATATAAAAAAGTTATCATATAAATATCGTTTTTCACATATAAAAAGTTTTCATTAAAATTAAAATAAGACTGACCTAAAGGTCTTAGTTACCAGGTCATAAAATCCCTTAAAAAAACGTTTCGTGCGCAGCGCGTTTCGCATTACGATGTTTTTAATTTTTGGCTTTCGTTCGTTTTCGTAAACAACCTAATGCGCGATTTCTCGTAACAGGTACCATTTTTATTTTCAAACAAGCTGTTGCTGCAACAGGTTTCGTAAAAAATTACTCATCTTTAGTAGGAAACAGCCTCAAAAATATGGTTTTTATTAAAATATCTCGAACAATAAACATAACCTAAAATGTAAACCTTGTCTGATTTTACCAATTTGGCCATTGCTGGGAGACCTGAAAATTGGGCTCATGAAACCTTCTAAGGTATTGTAATCTATGCCCAAATTCTAGCACTGTAACGCCAGGCCCAAGTTTGTATGGATTTCGGGTTTCTCCTTTAAAATCGTTTTTTGAAGTTATACTTCTTTAGGCGCGTTATGAAAAATTGATGAGAGTGAATTTTTACGATGCGCGCGCACCGTGACACAAAATTAACAGAATGAAGTTGCCCACTAAATCGCTCATTACAATACGACCGACGTAACTTGGCGAGTCTGAATATAGCCGCAGGTGAACTTTCGCGCACGTACACTTGCGCCACCCACCTTGAGATATAAGTTCTAAGGTCTCAGTATAGTTACAGAAAGCGAACAGGAATAACAATTCAAAGGAACATCTATCACTCGGACCTCGCGGTCGCGGCGGAGAACCGCAGCCATGTCGTCTCCTTGATGCGCTCTGGTAACCTGCTGACACCAGCAGAACTGAGAGCTCCTCAATAGTTCTGTAGTACCAGCAAGGGGTCGATGTTCCAGGGAGGAGGTGGCCGGCATCTCGTCGGACTCTGACTCCGAGGACGAGCTGGAGATGTGCGTGGTGACCGGAAGACACGACATCCCCGTGCGCCTGGAGACCAGGCTGGGCGGCTGCTTCAAGTCCAACAAGCGGCACCACGCCATCTACCCCTTCCACGAGGAGCGGACCAGAGCTGATGACTACGGAGAGATCATTAAGGTACTCCTCCTCCGTACCCAGCAGTCCGCGAGTGCCAGGGTCACTAGACTCAACAACAATAGACTTTTTATTTTTTTATTGCTTAGATGTGTGGACGAGCTCACGGCTGACCTAATGTTAAGTGGTTACCAGAGCCCCTGGACATGTACAACGTAAATGCCGCCACCTATTTTAAGATCTGAGTTCTAAGGTCTCAGTTTTTACAGTACAACGGCTGCCCCACCCTTCAAACCGAAACGCATTACTGCTTCACGGCAGAAGTAGGCGGGGTAGTGGTACCCACCCGCGCGGACTCACAATACGTCCTACTACCAGTCAAAACTACAGACTACTTACTCTATTTCAAATGGATGCATTTTCACAAATAATTATAAAAATTGAGTTCCAACCCGTATAAGCTTATTACACTTCTAAGCACCTAAAGAAATTAAGCTATTAAATTGAGTGATTTAATAGTTTGTATTGGTGTATTGTAGCCAGAAGACTACAGACTTGCCGAGATAGTGGACGCCGAAGGGGAGATCCGGGACGTGCCCCCCACTGCCCCCATCAAACAGGAACAAGATGGTGAGTGAAATGTACATAAATAATGACATGCCTTCTTCAAACGAGACTTATAGTACTTAACGGTAGGCAGTGGCTTGGCTCTGCCACTGGCGTTGCTGATGTCCATGGACGACGGTAACCACTCACCACCAATTGGACCGTATGCTCATATATCTGCAGAGCCCATAAAAACAATATAAATAAAATACAAAGTCTGCGATAGTATAACTAACCCCGCAACCTATAACAAATTGAATTCAGGGTCAATGTACACGACACGTAATAATAATAAAGCTCTCTCTTTATACCATACAAAAATAATGAGCACTTAGTTACAAACTAAGTATTACTGGTGGTAGGACGTCTTGTGAGTCAGCTCGGGTAGGTACCACCGCCCTGCCTATTTTTTTTTTTTATTGCTTAGATGACCGCATTACTGTTTCTGCAGTGAAGCAGTAATGTGTTTCGGTTTGAAGGGCGGGGCAGCCGTTGTAACTATACTGAGACCTTAGAACTTATATCTCAAGGTGGGTGGCGCATTTACGTCGTTGATGTCTATGGGCTCCAGTAACCACTTAACACTAGGTGGGCTGTGAGCTCCACCCATCTAAGCAGTAAAAAAACAGTATTTTTAAACTATTATTTATTTTTCATTTTTTAGTTGATTTTCAATTTTCTCTTTTTTAATATTGTATTGTCATCGGTCCTTAATAAGTATACTAAATTTCGAGTTAATCCGACGTTTTGAAGGGGGTCAAAATCATGTTCAAAGATTCCGTTACATACTAACGTATATATATGTTTGAAGCTAATAATAAAACCGTATTAAAACGTTAGTTATATTGTCTAGTTGTTGGCTACTTTGATCAAGGCACCGGATATGGGAAATTCTCACCAAATAGATATAAAATAACAGATAGTGTAAGGTCGCGTGTTCGGCCCACTGAGTTTCTCGCCGGATCTTCTCAGTGGGTCGCGTTTCCGATCCGGTGGTAGATTCTGCGAAGCACGGCTCTTGCTAGGGTTCGTGTTAGCAACGTCCTCAGGTTTGAGCCCCGTGAGCTCACCTACTAGTTAAGGCGACGCTGATATAGCCTCTCAAGGCTATCAGCTTAGGTAGGGGAATAAAAAAGGTCGCGTGTTCGCAGAGGAAATGTCGGAGGTCCCGAGCAAGTGCGTGTCCTCGGTGCGGCAAGTACACGTGAAGGCGCACGTGGAGTACATCGAGCTGGAGGGGCGCTGCGACGGGGAATCTCTGCTGAGGGTCGTGTCGCAGACCAAGCCCTGGGCCGTGGTGGGGCTCCGGGCCAGCGAGGCGGCGCTGCACACCCTCAAGTTAGTATTCAAACTCACCGAGTTCAACTGATTCAGTAGGCAGCGGCTTGGCTCTGCAACTGGTATTGCTGACGTCCATGGGCGATGGTAACCACTCACCATCCGGTGGGCCGTATGCTCGTCTGCCTACAAGGGAAACTGTAATTTATTATTGATTTATCCACTATTTAATGGATGTTATTTTACATATAAACCTTCCTCTTCAATCACTCTATCTATTACAATAAACCGCATCAAAATCCGTTTCGTAGTTTTAAAGATTTAAGCATACATAGGGATATCGGGACAGAGAAAGCGACTTTGTTTTATACTATGTAGTGATATATTTTTTCCAATAGTTCCATATCCACTTTGTTGTGTGTTAGAACTCAGGTAAATACACAACCCTAGCTCAGTCCTAGCGAATTGGCTCAATCATCTATGTGGTTCAATAAGCAAAGTAAATAGTATTTTTATTACATGAACTATAATACAATATCTTAAAATATAAGTATAAATAATAAAAGTTTCTTTCTCTGTGAACAGTACTATTAATAACATTTTTTTTTTTAAATATTCATTTTTGTTTTCTTTTAATATGAAAATGGATAAAACATAATGTCATTTATTGTGATTTTTCATAATTTTTAATAATTTATAAATTTCGATTACTATTGGACGAAATTCGGAAAAAAAACTTTTGAGTGGAGATCATGTACTGACAAACGCTATGTGGAATGGTATCGACGACCTGGTGAGGATCGCTGGGTCACGTTGGATGCAGGAGGCAATGGACCAGCCGCACTGGAGGTCGATTGGAGAGGCCGATGTTCAACAGTGAACAGTGGAGAGGCTGAGATGATGATGATTATTGGATGAACACTCACATCCATTAATGGTGCTTTTAGTACCACAAGCACCGATCACCGTCCTTGTCAAACCCATCGCTTAGGACGAAGGGTTCGACAGATTTATTTGCTCCTACCATCCCACCTGCAGACTTCAGGTCTATCGATGGCGCTGAACAACACCGCGAATGGGAAACAATTAAAACTTAAGTTAGAAACCAATTAATTAGTGCTTTTAGGTACCTCAAGCACCGGTCATAATTCTCGTCGAACCCGTCGCATAAAAAAAACAATTTAACTGTTTTTTAATTTTTAAATAAACTACTACTAATTGAATAAGAACTGTCTGATGAACTCATCTTTGTTTAATATTACGGTTTTACATAACAATAAAACCGATATTATGTGCCGAGAAGGAAAACATACAGCATTGTATTATGAAGAAGCAGTGTGTACTTAGCTTAAATTCCTTGTCTATGTCCAACCATAGACAGTCAATTTAGTTCCATCTTTAGCCGCTAGGTGCTGCCAGCAAGTATAAAGGAAGCGCAGCCATCTTTGATCTTCATAGTCTTCACCAGGAAGAACTTCCTGTAATGCTGTATGTTTTCCTTCTCGGCACATAATATCGGTTTTATTGTTATGTAAAACCGTAATATTGATGTGCCTTTGGAAAACATACAGCATTGTATTATGAAGACGTGTTTGTTATCTGCTGGTGAAATTATTAAGCACAACGCTATGATGAAATAGGTAAGCTATAATAAAATTATGAAGCGCAATGATAATGTTCATAAAACTTTCATGTTAATTCAATAATAAAAAAATATT
The DNA here is from genome assembly GCF_030267445.1 of Bombyx mandarina. NCBI lineage: Eukaryota > Metazoa > Arthropoda > Insecta > Lepidoptera > Bombycidae > Bombyx > Bombyx mandarina. Next base: position 11,793,147 of record NC_143231.1, on the reverse strand, counting down.
TATAAGTTTGTAATAAACATTTTATCTTGTATATACAAGAAAATGTATAAATTGTATAAATGGTGTATATACAACATGAGTACATGATGAGTAAATGTTTTGAAAAAAAAGAATCGTGAGGATCTTTAGGAAGCTCTATTATTCGGCAATAATTATTGTAAGCGTTTGGATGATTTGCAATTGCCTCTAGAAAGTATTTCGTCCATTGGTTCATTATCAATCCATCTCAGAGGCTACTGCTGATCTACAACTTCTTAGAGATGGGTTGATGCCACTACCTCGTAAGGTTGAACGAAGACCAGTTTCCACTTACAGTACGGTATGCCGCTTTTAAGACAACACACATAGTTAGAAAAAAGTCCTTACGAATCTTACTGGGCGTGTCTTTAGTTTCATGTTTAGAAAGCACCTATGCAGATTATTGACGAAAATGGATTTCAATTTTAGACCCAAAGACTGGTATCAGAAAGATGTTTTTCTCTGTTATCAAAGAAACTGTCTTTAGAAATGTTGAGCAAAGTAAGGTTATTAACTCTGCGTCCAGTAGCCAGCAACATGGTTGTTGGTGTCCTTCAAGCTACCTTGAGGCGTGATCTGGTGGCTGGGTTTGAAGAAAACCAATTTAGAACTATTCTCGGATCTCATGTGAATGGGACTATACTTAGTAAAGTTGTAATAAGTAGTTGAATTATGTTTAGTTATTCCGATGGCTTTTTTAGAATAGCAATTTTTATTAGAGAGCTTGAGAATGTTTGCTGTCCTACATGTATGTTGTCCACAGAAAGTCGACAGCGCTGCTTTATGCAGAAGGATTGTTTTACAGGCAAAATTTTCTTTTTGGAAAAGAAAACAGAATTTGGCAACATCTGCAGACTTAGGATCAATTTTAAAACTGTAGCACCATATTCTAGTTGCTGGTAAGTATGCTGGCAAAGTGGATTGACACCAGCTAATTTTCAATAAATCTTCTCCTGTGTAGACCAGTCTATTATTTGTACAACCCCCCCCCCCCGTTTCTAAGCTTTCAGGGTTAATGTTAACCCTGTGGAGGAGGCAGGTTTTGGATTTCGTGCGAGTTATCTAGCGTTCGGGATCTGAGGGCTTGGAAACCCAAATGCTTTCGCTCAGTCTGGAAACACTACCAGGTAGGTTCCCTAGACACTGTTGAAGTGAGTCAGTATTCTGGGGAAAAGGTTGAGAGGAGGAATTCTCCATGCTAGTTGCATCCTCTACGGTCTGCTGAAGGTATCCAATCTTGGTCGGCGAATGGGTTTATATCCGGATGACCCCACTTTCGAAAAACTTTTGTGGTCACTTGTGGTAAAAAGTGCCATTTCGCAGGTTGATTTCCTCGTGATAGCCTATCGCTACGATGTTGTATCTCCCCGAGAGATTATAAGCTGACAGTTATCTTGAACTTATCGCTTAGTTTAAAAATCGAAAGGTCAACCGCTAGTGAAATACTTTCAGATTCATTTTGATTGTCACTACCATTGCAAATAGCTCTTTTGTGGTTGAGCCGTTTCAGTTGTTGAGCTGACCATAGACAGGACGTTAATATTTTGTCTAATTGTAACCCCTACCCATATCCGAAGCTTCCGTTGCCAGGAAATGGTTGGTTTTGTGTCTCGGCAATGTTTGACATGTGGCTCTGCGTCAGCACTGCATTTGTAACCCGTACACATGTCCGAAGCTTCCGTTGCCAGGAAATGGTTGGTTTTGTGTATCGGCAATGTTTGACATGTGGCTCCGCGTCAGCACTGCATTTAATTGTTAACACATGCAGGATGGCCTGTTTTTTACGGGGGTGTTTTTTCTTGAAACTTCGCAAGAAAATTTGCAAGTTAACATAGAGTGATATAATTCCGTCAGAGTTTGAGCTAGAATGTTGTTGAGTGGCCACTTTATTTCTCGCAATTTTTCATCGAATCCCTAGCCATGTCATCTCTTGAACCAGTGTACTAATTGATTTTTTGTAAGGCTGACTTGGCAGCCCAAATAATCAAAGAGCTTCACAGCTTATGTGGCCTGAAGACTCAACTTGGACTTCTTTTGATGGACCAGGAGGGACTTGCGCAGGTGGGATAACACTCAACATCCCTTTGCACGCAATGTTTCCGTGACTGAGCATGCTATGCAAGCAAAAAAGGTGTATTTGTCTTCATGGACCAAGAGAAAGTCGCGTAGGTAGGTTAACATTTGACTTCCCTATGTAAGTAAGGTCTTCGCGACCGAGCATGCTATGGGAGCAAAAAAGTTTATTTGTCTTGGTGAAACAAGATCAAGTCGTGTAGGTAAGCTAGCACTTCGACTTTGCACGCAATGTCTCCGCGACCGAGCATGCTATGGAAGCAAAAAGGTGTATTTGTCTTCAAGGACCAAGAGAAAGTCGCGTAGGTACGTTAACATTTGATTTCCCTATATACGCAAGGTCTCCGCGACCGAGCATGCTATGGGAACAAAAACGTTTATTTGTCTTGGTGAAACAAGATTAAGTCGTGTAGGTAAGCTAGCACTCTACTTTGTTAGAGATCACGGAAATTAAACTTTGACGTCTTATTTTTATCCATACGGCCCTTTTTTCCGCATACAATTTAATACGCTTTTACTTGTACGACGATTTGCCAAAGTTTTCAGTAATTATGTTACAAAGATTATTAGTTTAAATCTGTTGTGTTTTTGTCAAATTTTCCGTATTGACGAGATCAATTTGTTTACAACAATTTTCGTTACATTCAATTGTTACACACAGTTGATGCATTATTAGATTTACAACGTCACTGACCTGGTGGGATAACGAGCCGATTCGAAGATCGACCGTTACCTTTGAATCCCGTCGTTTCTTACGCAGAGACTCCTTTTGTTCTTTTTCGCTTGACGAGCTGTTCGAACGCGAGGCGTCTCCATCGCGTCTCGCCTGGACATCTTCCCTCTCGGAAATTATGGAGCTTGACTCAACATCACCTCCAACAGATGACGCGTGATTCATGGCGTCCGATGATAGGATTGGTAAATAATACTCGTAATGATTGCAAAATAACACTCATAGAAACACAAAATAAATATTTTTTGCAATTAATAAGAAGTCGAATAAATATTTGTGGATTTGCGACTTCACAGTACGAAAGTACACAACGCTATGAAGATCAAAGATGGCTGCGCTTCCTTTATACTTGCTGGCAGCACCTAGCGGCTAAAGATGGAACTAAATTGACTGTCTATGGTTGGACATAGACAAGGAATTTAAGCTAAGTACACACTGCTTCTTCATAATACAATGCTGTATGTTTTCCAAAGGCACATCAATACTTCACTATAAAATTTTATTGCTTTTTGTTTATTTTACTTTTACACTAAATACAATATTGCAAATTACCCGAACACAAAAATCGCGGAGAATTTTAGGTGCGTGAGAGCAGACGTAGACACTAACGCGCATGCGCACTTGTACCCAGGGAAAAAGTTGCACTTTCTTCTCTATACAGCGGGAGGAAAAGTTAGACTTTCTTCCCTGTAGAGCGGGAGGAAAAGTTAGACTTTCTTCCCTGTAGAGCGGGAGGAAAAGTTAGACTTTCTTCCCTGTAGAGCGGGAGGAAAAGTTAGACTTTCTTCCCTGTACAGCGGGAGGAAAAGTTAGACTTTCTTCCCTGTAGAGCGGGAGGAAAAGTTAGACTTTCTCCCCTGTACAGCGGGAGGAAAAGTTAGACTTTCTTCCCTGTAGAGCGGGAGGAAAAGTTAGACTTTCTTCCCTGTACAGCGGGAGGAAAAGTTAGACTTTCTTCCCTGTAGAGCGGGAGGAAAAGTTAGACTTTCTTCCCTGTAGAGCGGGAGGAAAAGTTAGACTTTCTTCCCTGTAGAGCGGGAGGAAAAGTTAGACTTTCTTCCCTGTAGAGCGGGAGGAAAAGTTAGACTTTCTTCCCTGTAGAGCGGGAGGAAAAGTTAGACTTTCTTCCCTGTAGAGCGGGAGGAAAAGTTAGACTTTCTTCCCTGTACAGCGGGAGGAAAAGTTAGACTTTCTTCCCTGTAGAGCGGGAGGAAAAGTTAGACTTTCTTCCCTGTAGAGCGGGAGGAAAAGTTAGACTTTCTTCCCTGTAGAGCGGGAGGAAAAGTTAGACTTTCTTCCCTGTAGAGCGGGAGGAAAAGTTAGACTTTCTTCCCTGTAGAGCGGGAGGAAAAGTTAGACTTTCTTCCCTGTAGAGCGGGAGGAAAAGTTAGACTTTCTTCCCTGTAGAGCGGGAGGAAAAGTTAGACTTTCTTCCCTGTAGAGCGGGAGGAAAAGTTAGACTTTCTTCCCTGTAGAGCGGGAGGAAAAGTTAGACTTTCTTCCCTGTACAGCGGGAGGAAAAGTTAGACTTTCTTCCCTGTAGAGCGGGAGGAAAAGTTAGACTTTCTTCCCTGTAGAGCGGGAGGAAAAGTTAGACTTTCTTCCCTGTAGAGCGGGAGGAAAAGTTAGACTTTCTTCCCTGTAGAGCGGGAGGAAAAGTTAGACTTTCTTCCCTGTACAGCTGGAGGTAAACCGAACTTTCGGCGTAGGTAGGAGAAAAACTAATTTATTGCAGAAACTTTATTATATGTTATAATATATTCCAAAAACATAAATAATTTTTTTTTATTTTGTAACAATTGTAAATTTTTATTACATAAAAAATTTTACCGCCCTGGGCACTTGCCCCGACCGCTCCTAGTGTAAATCCAGCGCGGACTGTTTCTTGACCGTAAGGCCACGAACTCTTCACTGTCCGCCCTAGAGACAATTGACTATTTTTGTTACAGAAAACATTGTGAGTCTGAAGGAATCGAAAAGGTGTTCTTACCGTCCGTCGGGGAAACCGTCGACGCCACGACAGAGTCACACATCTATCAGGTACCAACAGAACTACACATTAACAACAACAACTGAACCGCCTTTACTGTAATAAGCTCGAATATAAAAACGTTAGTTATATTTTTCTTTTTTCTTTTGATGTGAAACATCTATATCTGCACGTAAAACCGATTTCTGGCGATTCTATATGATGGTATATATATACAGTCTACATGCAGTAGTGTGTACGGTGTGGCGACGCGTCGCCATGCGCAATCGACTGTGCGATTCTCTCCCAGTGGACCCGGCGTTAAGCCATCTCTCTCGCTACACTGAGCTCGGATACCTATACTGTATACTCCGTAGTGTACACAGTGTTGCTTACTACAGTACACATAACCTGTGTTTTACTTGAAAACGAATTATTTTTTCGGAATGTTTTATTTTATCATTATGTCATATTTAGTTCCTATCACAATCTGTTCTTTTCTGCATATTACTTTTACAAAATAATGTCGATGTTTCACATCTGCCAGGCGTCCCGTGACGGCTCACTTTTTTTTTATTGCTTATATGGGTGGACGAGCTCATAGCCTACTACTGTTAAGTGGTTACTGGAGCACAAATACATCTACAACGTAAATGCGCCGCCCACCTTGAGACATCCGTTCTAAGGTCGTGAAGTCGTCGTGGCCTAAAGGATAAGACGTCCGGTGCATTCGTATCGAGCGATGCACCGGTGTTCGAATCTCGCTGGCGGGTACCAATTTTTCTAATGAAATACGTACTCAACAAATGTTCACGATTGACTTCCACGGTGAAGGAATAACATCGTGCAATAAAAATCAAACCCGCAAAATTATAATTTGCGTAATTACTGGTGGTAGGACCTCTTGTGAGCAGTAATGTGTTTCGGTTTGAAGGGTGGGGCAGCCGTTGTTGTTAAGATGTGTGGACGAGCTCACAGCCCACCTGGTGTTAAGTGGTTACTGGAGCCCATAGACATCTACAACGTAAATGCGCCATACACCCTGAGATATAGTTCTAAGGTCTCAGTATAGTCACAACGGCTGCCCCACCCTTCAAACTGAAACACATTACTGCTTCACGGCAGAAGTAGGCTGGGTGGTGGTACCTACCCGTGCGGACTCACAAGAGGTCCTACCACCAATATAAATTGTCTAGTTGTTGACGACTTTAATTGAGGCACGGGATGTGGGAATTCTCGGTGCGAATGCTTATTAAAGACTAGCCATATTCGCCCGCTTCGCTGGGCATCTAAAATTAACATTATTATTTATTGTCATTATTATTAGGGAGTCCAACACTTATATAAATATTAACCTATCCATTAAGTACATGTATTTTCTACAAGGATACCAAGTTACAAGTCGATCGGATGCATGGTTCAATAGTTATAACGGAACATCCGTCAAAACCACTGTAGATTTTTAAATTAGTTTAGATAAGGTAAAACCTTTTTTTTAAGGGATTTTATGACCTGGTAACTAAGACCTTTAAGTCACGTCTTATTTTAATTTAGATTTACTGGTGGTAGGACCTCTTGAAAGTCCCACGGGTAGGTACCACCACCCTGCCTATTTCGGCCGTGAAGCAGTAATTCGTTTCGATTTGAAGGGTGGGGCAGCCGTTGTAACTATACTTAGAACTTAGAACTTATATCTCAAGGTGGGTGCGCATTTACGTTGTAGATGTCTATGGGTTCCACTTAACACCAGGTGGGCTGTGAGCTCGTCCACCCATCTAAGCAATAAAAAAAAAAATTCTCATTTTTAAGAAATTGGTAGAGTTAGTATATTAGTATAGATGTGAATGTGTATGATCGAAGGTGAAACTGACGGACGGGCTGATGCGGGGCCTGGTGTGGCGGCAGGCCGGGGACGCCGAGCTGGCCTGGCTGTCCGCCGTCGTGGCGCCGCGCACGCACGCCCGGGAGAGCGACGCCGCCCCCGGTAACTGACACTGTCATTAGCACCAACCAAGATTATGTCAAACGTCTTATGTTCTGTAATAGCTCCTACCTCTGTCATGCAACAACTTTGTAAGTGCGTACGCACTGAACGTGCTCCGACACGTACAGTGACAGTTACTACTTGAAGTTTTTTATGACCCGGTAACTAAGGCCTTTAGGTCAAGTTTTATGTTAATTTTAATGAAAACTTTTTATACGAAAAATGATATTATGAAATTAAATTAAATGAGATGATATGCGATGAAAGATAATCTCCGTAACTGAGATTTTTTCAGTGGACTTTTTGGGGGATCCCGAGAAGTTACGTCCAGCGGCTTTGTTTTATTTTCCCACATTTGTGCACTTTCACAGATATTAAACAGTTAATAAACCACCGTTATTAAACATGTAAACCTGAAGAAACACTAAATAGAGAAAATAAAACAAATCGCACAACTTCACTCCTCGCGTTGCCGCCAAAAAGTCCCTGTCAAATATCTTGTATTTTGTAATGACTACCCACAAAATGTCTATAAACCACAATGATCTGGGTTGCTAGTCTATGAAGCTATTACCTTAACTAAGTATTATGGAGGGTAGGAGTACCGTCTCATATGGGAGAAGCTTAAATAACAGTTCAAAAATCCTCCAGAATGGCGCTAGTATAGGCACAGAGTATGATATGATTTGAGCACATGTTTACGTAGTCCAAACTAATTTCGTCAATATAACCTAAAACTATTGCTGTGATAAAACGTGGAGACATCGATTGTATTTTCTTATCAGCTTTAAATAAAATACTTTTTGGGATTTTGTAGTGCTTAATTTTTTCGTCTTTTTTTATTTCTCTATCTTATTCTAATGATTTTCAGCGCTTTTTTACACGCTTTATATTAGATTCACTTGTATGTATGTTTGTAACTGACTCCTTAACACGCGATTTTGACCCACTTTAAACGGCCAGATTTCATTCATACTTTGTAGATTTATCGAGGATCGACGACAATTCAATATTTTAAAAAAAATTGAAATAATTGAAATTCAACTAAAAAATGAATAATAAATAATAGGTTAAAAAAACTAAAAAACACGCTTTATATAAAATTCAACTGAAAAATAGAAAATAAATATTTAAAATTTACCCGGTTGCTACTGTAGCGCCACTATTACGTAGCAGATTTTAACAGATATTTTTTACACATAGAGACGGTTCTCCTTGCCTCTACCCTTCACACTTAGTATAAAGTGTTGTTGTTGTCGCAGAGGAGGGCGGCGGCGCGGTGTCGCTGGAGGCGGGCGCGGGGCGGGCGCGCGCGGCTGCGTTCGTGAACACGGTGCGGCTGCACGAGCTGCGCGCCGCCCTCGCCCGCGCCGGCCTGCAGCCCGACCTCGGCGCCGGCACGCTCACCTGCTGCTCCGGGACGCTCGCCGTGCGCAGGGTACCCGCACCCACACTACATACACGCAATACATACGCGCACAAGCCTTATTTGATGATGAGCTCATGACCGACCTGCTGTTAAATGATTACCGAAGCCCATAGATTTTTTTGTTTGGTACAATTTTTCCTTATTAAGAAAGGCAAGGGGATCTAAGCCCATACAGCCTTGTCTGTTCTATCCCATAGATATCTACAACGTAATTGGAGATATAAGTTCTAAGGTCTCAAGCAGTGGTGGATTAAAGGTCCAGGACGCCCTAGGCAATCACTTTATCGGCGCCCCTGTACCGGCCATAAATGGCCATCATAATACTGTAAGTTTTAACTAGTTGTTTTTGCAATTACGATGACGTTGTATCATCAATTTAGATAATAAATCAGCATTTCGTTCTTAATCGTCGATATGTTATTTTCTTTATTTATTTAAAAATTCTGAGCTCGCGCGCCCCTTGTGCCTACACGCCCCTAGGCACGTGCCTAATTTACCTTACGGATAATCCGTCTCAAGTATAGTTACAACGGCTGCCCCGCACTTCAAACCAAAACGCATTACTGCTTCACGGCAGAAATAGGCAGGGCGGTGGTACCTACCCGCGCGGACTCACAAGAGATCCTACCACCGGTAATTAAGCCAATTAGAATGTTTGCGGGTTTTGAATTTTATTAAACGATGTTATTTCTTTCACCGTAAAAGTCATTCGTGAACATAATAATATGTTAAGTACGTATTTCATCAGCAAAATTGGTACCTGCCTGCCAGGGTTCGAACACCGGCACGGTCGCATCGCTCAATACAAAGTACACCCCGCGTTTTATCCTTTAGGCCATGAAGACTTCATACATATTTATGCTACTTACATTTTATAGTTAATCAAACCAGCAATAAATTGTGATACCTTATCATTAGGTATTATTAAGGCAGTAATAACTACGGGCTCCGGTAACCGCTTATCATCGAACAAGCCACCGCAAATCTCCATTAATTCAGTCCACAAGGCAAAAACTTATTAAATTAGGAAAAATCTAATTTTTATTTTTTAATCATTTGTGGGTTATAGTTTCAGTGGTAATTTGTACTTTTCCTTTCACAGATGGAAAACGGCCAAGTTTCTTTAGAAGGAGTCCTGTCTGAAGAGTATTACAAAGTGCGAGAGCTCTTGTACGAACAATTCGCTATAGTCTGAATATATAGTATAAATCAATTTTAATGTCACATACATTTATTTTGTAAATAAAACAATTTAGCAAATAATTTTCACTCTTAAACTTGTATTTTTTTTCTTCTTATATTCGCATTCTGGCAATAAATTTGGTTTTTTTTTCTTTATTTTATTATGCAATAGGAAATCGTACAAATTATATCTTGTAATATAAGTGATCGAACAAGGTTGTAAATTTATGTCTCAAGCTGTTAGCTTATACATTCCGAAATCTAACTTATAATTTAATAGGTTTTACGAGAATCGAGATTGCGCAACAGATATACAGGGTGTTACGAAACGATACTGTTTGAGAAATCTAAGTGTTCTATATTCAAATGTATATAACGGCATTCGTTTTTTTTTCCGTTTATGACTTTAAAAAAAAATTTTTTTTTGTTGCTTATATGGGTGGACGTGCTCACAGCCCACCTGGTGTTAAGTGGTTACTGGAGCCCATAGACATCTACAACGTAAATGCGCCACCCACCTCGAGATATAAGTTCGAAGGTCTCAAGTATAGCTACATATGATTCAAAAAATAATTATTATTAAAGGGAGGTCTGACATCTAAGACTGGAAATAGTGAAGTTAGAGAAAATGTATATTGTGTATTATCTGTGGAAGATGCAATGTAGTTCTCTATTGCGCAGAATAAACAACATTAAATCTTATTTTTTGGTGCGTGATTTTGGCTGATTGTCTTTTAGCAATTATTTGTTTATTAGCTTATTTCCGTTAATTTGTTATTATTGTCTCGGACAACTCGCAGTGAGAGTGCTCTTAAACTCCACAACTATACGACATTGTAAAGAACAAAAAAAAAACCATCAGTTTCATATATTTTTATTTCACATTATTCCGTTACCGGTTCACATACAATAATAACATTATGTAAAGGAAAAAAGTTTAGGTACATTTTTTTATTTTCTTTTCGACATTATAAATACGAAACTAAGACACAGGGCACTCGCTCTACAACTAACATTTGATCCGAGATTACTCTTAAATTGAATGCTAAAAACATAACATAAATTCAATGTCAGTCAAAATGGCTGCGGTCGATCATTGACAAGCAGATTAGCTGCCCAAAAACGAACATCGACGCTTTTCGATTAAAACGTGCTCTACTCACTAAAATCAGAACATCATAAATTAAACAAAAGATTACCTTTTTTTATAAAAAAAATAAGACAAATACGCCATTGATCGCGGTCAGTTTCACGTAAACAAAGCGGTCCTACCGCGGGAAGGGACTTGTTGAGCATAAGAATATCGTGTGCGCGCTGCGATGTTATTCTTTGATAACACGCAGTCCAGAGCATATATTATGCATATATATATAAATAAAAATGAAATTACATTCTTTTGTCATCATTCGGAAAATTTTGGTAAAGAAAAAACTTGAAGTCAGACCGGTCGGTTAGTTAACATTAAAATGCAAACCTCATTAACATTAAAATGCAATTTTTTTTTTATGTTTCATATTTTTATCTATCCGAATTCCACATATTTATTAAATCATTTTCTGTATTTTTAGCACAAAAAACATGTCTTTACATGTGGTGCGCCAAAAATACATTAGAAAATTCTTAAAACATAGTGAAAATTTAATTTGAAAATAATCTTAATATATAACAAAGCATTTTTAACCCAGGAGTGATAGATGACTCCTATTTTGTCACTTTTGTTCCGTGCAAATGAAGAATCGCGGCATCGACATAATATCTTATTAATATAATTGAAAAAAAAAAGAAAGTATCCCATTGATAAACATTCATGTGATCGCAGACCAACAACGTACATAATAACAGATAACGTATTTGTAATAAAACTACTAATAAATCTGGCACATTCGTATCTCCCCGAGACCTCTTATTCATAAAACAAAATCCTTAAATTAAAATTACATTACAAACATTCGTCACATAAAAAAATAACTACAAGTATAGTAACCGGCAAACATCTTGAGCAAATGACCTTGACTGCGCAGAACCGAATTTTAGATCACTTTGGTGGTGAGGGTGAGGCGCGACGGCAGGGGAAATCGTATCGAGCGCGTTATTGGTAGATCAGTCGAACCTTGCGTCCCGCACCGCGCCCTCATTCCGCTTGCTCCCAAAAGTACGCTTGCGTACAGTGGAAAGTTATTATATTATTAAAGTCTATCGTTATTAATCGTTAAGTTATTTGTTATAATTACTTGTGGACTTTGTTGCCATTGCTATTTGTTGAGTGTTTGTTGATTTTTTATAAAACATACACTATGCCGCGACAAACCGGTGTAGTATTCAAAAGAAAGGGTAGAAAAATTGTGTACGACGTATATTGCTTTATTATAAAACAGGGGAAGAATGATATGGAAAAATTAAAACAGACTTCGGAAGTAACAAAACCATCAGTGAGGACTGTTAGGTACATTATTAAGGGAGCTAAAGGCTTTGGCTTGCTCGCCGTGTTTCGGACTCTGGGTAAGAAAAGATCAGGGAAGAAGAAAGTTACCGTAATGGATAGTTTCGTTCAATCTGTAATAAAAAGATGTAATCATAATAACTACATAACAAGCAGCGAAACTCCGTACCGTAGAAAGGCTTCGAAAATTTTAAAGAAGATATAAATTTCAATGGCTCGGAATGAAGCTTACGACGTATTATGAAAGAGCTAGGCTTTAGATGGAAAAAAGAACAGAAAATAATCGGAAGCTGGTAATTGAAAAAAGTAACATTCGATTACTACGAATCGAATATCTTAAAAAAATAATTAATTATAGACAAAAAAGAAGACCGAATCGACCGAGTTGTAAACTACACCGATGAGCCCTATGTCGACTAATCACGATGATAGCGACTCGGGTGATGAAAACAGTGATGATGATGATGGTCAAGATTATGATAACGAAAAAAAAAAATACAAATACCAGCTTCGCTTCAACTGAACCAAGACCTGGCAACAGCTCTAGTTTTGAATTAATAGAAGGAATATCTATTTTACCCCAAGATTAAATTATTACAATTATTAACCTACATTTTTTGTTGATGTTCTAATAAATATATAAAAAAATACATATGTTGATTTTAATAATTTAATTGCATTATGACGCAGAGTAAGTAATGTTTTTGCACGTGAGTGTACCATGCGCAAACTTACCCCCACTACGTCAACAAATGCTCAAGAAGTTTGCCGGCTATTATACAATCATTTGGAATATTTGTTCATTTTTCTTGTTTTTGATAATCCACAATAGTTTATTAGCGAATAAACTTATTCACGTTCAGTCAAACTTCCATGCCATGATTGTTTCAGAATAGTTCCCATCAATTTGTGTTCGTAAGCTTAATATAACCAACTTGTGTCTAAAATCTGAATAAAACTTGTTCAAACAACGAAAACGGGTAATTATAACACGACGAGGAAAATATAACGTAGCAATAACATTAAAGATATTTTCACACTTCACACGTAACTTCATATTTAAAAAAATAAAGAGAATAAGATTTGAAACATTTTCATCTTCAGACATGTGTATTCGTTGATTCGTTTAGATGATGATATTATTATGATCAAGGTCGATTTCGCGTTTCCGTATGTTACGTACTGGGAGCGCGGATGTTCTCGCTAAATACAATTGTACTGACAACACAATATACACGACATTTTAACTCGTAAATTTCTCGCTGGATCTTCTCAGTGGGTCGCAGTATTGTTCTTGCTAAGGCTAGTGTTAACAAATTATCTCAGGTTGTGTCTGTGAGCTCACCTACCCATCAGGGCGTATCTAGAATAACCCCTTAGGCTACCAGTGAATTGGTAGGGAAGATTTTTTTTTATTTAAAACCTCCGCGTGTTTGAGCTAAGAATCAACCCCCCTCCACTAACAACGGAATATGTCACAGATTACATATTCTTAACAAACATAAGCATATATTAAAATGCTTAATAATAATAATATTTAACGTAATCTAACATAATAATAATAAACCTATTATAAATATTTACAACGATTTATGGTTCAAAAAGAACGAAAGATTTTAGTCTAAAACTTCGTTTGAACATAGAAAAGCAAAACTTTAAAAGCTTTACCCATTTTAAGTAGCGCAACACGTATACAGTCAAAACTATTCATCCATTTTGTTACTTTGTCGACATAAAGACAATTCACAAATAAAAAGATAATCTGTGTGATTTTTTTTTTTTACGGTCATCGGTTTCTTGGAGTTCTAGCCTGTCTTAATTATTGTAATAATCATCAGTAAAACAGGAATTTACTGAGATATTTCAATACAATTTTTGGAAAGAACCTGAGAAGACAATATCCCTTTTAAATTACCGAAACTTATTCACAGATTAAATGAAACAAAATAAATACATAATCATCACCATTCACTTCACTCAGTCAAAAACTATCTTAATGTGTGTTACTATGCAATAACTACAAAGCCAAATAATTAAATTCTGAAATGTATTAACATACCGACTTGACTATTGAACATAAAGTAAACAGAATCTTATTTGATAAGAATTGAATAATAATATATTTCTGTTTTAAAAACATTGGACCTGTGTGCAATGCGTACAACTATATATGTATACATTAATAATAAAATATAGGAAACTTGATAACTCTCATACTATTTTATTAAAACTATGTGCTCGGTAACAGTTCTACGAGGTATTTAGATTTCATTTGTTCAATATCTCTTAGCTTAGGTTTTGTAATCTTGGTTCATTTTTTGTCACTAAAAAATATAATTGTCACTAAATAAATGTGTACAAATAATTGAATATAGCTCTTTTAAACCTGTATCTGAATGACATGTGTTATTTGAAACACATTATTTTGCAAACAAATACTATTATTATGTAATAATATTATTTAAAAATACTAGCGAAAAGCCCTCGCTTCGCTTCGGAAAGATTAAATTTTATTATTGATGATACCCGCGGCTATTAGTCGTACCACTGGTGAAGCCGCGGAGCGAAGCTAGTCTAAAAAAGTAGCTTTAGTTACTCCTTATATCATGAGCTACCTATCAGTGAAAGTCAAAATCGGTCCAGCCGTTCCAGAGTTTAGCCGGAACAAACAGACAGACAGACAGACAAAAACTGTAAAAAAAATTATTTTGGTGTATGTACCGTATGTATGCATTCATATGCATGTAGTAGAAAGCGGTTATTTCAGTACTACAAACATACACTCCAATTTTATTTATATGTATAGATTAATATACTATTATTACCATACGTGTGTTCCTCAGCGATTATAAAACCTAATTAAGAAATATTCTACATAAATACTGTCCCACTAACACAACACTCAGTTTCTAAATAAATATGTATATAAAATTTAAATGTAGCATTTTTAAACAGCATTATTGTTTTATTTTTTTAGCTTTTTTCTTTTGTACCATCTTTACAATAATATAAATTACTCCGTCAATAAATTTATTTTACAGATTAGCGGAACAGCGATACGAAATATATAGACTAATTAGATTTCGAATTTAACATTTTAACTGACAGCGGAACTTGTGGCAATGTCAATATGTTGTTTATTGCAATAACAAAGTCGTGATTTTTACTTTTAAATTTTGAGAATGACCAAGTTTAACCTTATAAAATTGTAATTCTTAATTAATTCGATCGATAGAGAATTTTAATTGTTTCGGCTCAAAGTTTGGTTTGAATTTTTTTATTGTTTTAATCTTTTGTGCTACTTTGAAGTTAAGAATAGTAATTTAAAAAAAAAGCTACTAACTTTAAATCATCTATTCCTTGCTATCATTCGTTTTATTTGATGCAAACTAAGTCGATGATTTTTATCGATATATGCAAGTTTTCGATAGTGACGTTGCCATGTTTCCGATAGAGCATGTTAGAAGATGGTGATTACATGATCTACATCTTCTAACATGAAAAAAAAACAAGAAAAAAAACGCTGTAACATAAATGCGCCGAATACGGCCCATGACGAGAAATTCAATCCTGCTGAGTACGGTCGGGGAAACAATATCGATTCTTAAATATAAATATCGATATTTTCAATCGATTTTGTACTAAATTCAGCAACACATTTTATTATTAAATTATACAATGATGTAGTTAAGGTATCATTTCACTAACAATAATCCCGCCTTAATATACATTTAAAGATACATAAATTTATGATGTTCTGTCAATAATTTTTTATTACTCAACATTGGCCGGAGGTTTAATCGATTAAAAATAATCGTTTAAAAATAACCTTCATCTAGTTGAAAGAACGCAACCTTTACACTATGAGGAGAACGGAACTAAGTTCTGAAATATTTAGGCTAAAACTTTTAAAGCATTCACGAAGTCTAGACTTGTCGCACAATTCTATCGACTCGAGTAACGTTTGATTCCAAAATCATAGATAGGTTACATACGATAAGTTTTTTTTTTATTGAGAGCACCAAAATCATTTCAAATAACAACCTAGATATTTTTATTTTTTGACAATAGAAAAATCTTTACTTAATAAACCTTTCAATTTGTACAAGATTTCAATTCTAATACAATATATTTTTTTTTTTTCATTTGTTCATGTTTAATCAACAAACAGTAAACACCAACTCAAAGGTACATTATCCCCGCGACCATACAACGCAATAATCTCGTAGATTCGCACACTAAAATCTAGAAATATATTTTTTAATATTATACAAAAATAGTAACAAGTTTTTTTTTTGTACTAGTATCGTCCATCATTTTGTACATCGACGACGCCGGGCCCGCGGCCGCCCGTGACGTCACAGCACTACGTACACATCACAGCCATAAACTACAGACTAACGGCGGATTTACACAAGGCCCCTTCCTCCGCATTCCTGCTTGGTTCAAACGAACGCGACGAGCTTCGGTTTCGCCTTGTGTAAACGAGCCTTAAAGGGATCGGTATCGGGCGGGACCGAGGGGGGACGGGATGGGGTTAAATGCGGACTAAAGGATTGGGGGCGGGGGAAAAGGGGGAGGGGCGAACGCGTCGCGTGATATGTGGATTTGTGATGACGTTTGTATCGCTTCCGCGTCGCGGCCCGGCGCTGACCGGGAGGACCGTGCCATCGAACCGTTCGTTAAACAAACAACTGTTACTCATCAATTTGAATGTCAATAATAAGAGATATTTATAGCGGTTACCTCCAAAAAAAACCTCTGATAATGTTTATTCAAGTGATTAATTGTAATTTATTAATATCAACGAGTTGTTGATAGCGTTTTAGGTTTCCGCCTGTTTGCTTATGTGGCTCCCGGGTGTATTATATAGACGGTCGTCAGGCGTGGAGCATTGATGATTAACAGTCGTCGGGCTCGGCTTACCGCAGACAGGCCTCGAGCATCTCGACGAAGAGCTTGTTCATGGGCGCGCGGCGGTCGCGGTGCACGGCGGCCCAGAAGCGGCGCACGGCCACGTCCGCGTGGCGCAGCGCCGGCAGCACCAGCAGCAGCTGCTGCAGCGCGGAGTTGGCGCCGTACGGCCTGCAACAGCGACGCGTGACGTCACACCGCGCACGCACGGGGCGAGCGGGTATCGGCGCGCTTAGTGCGAGTGTTTTAACGTTCTCGATGTCGTAAACGTAACTCAAATTTGTATGGAGTCGCAACGTTTGCCTCCGTTTGCCGCTAGATTATTATTTTTTTCTACCTAAGCTGATGATAGCCTTGAGAGGCTATTTCAGCGTAGCCTTAACCAGTAGGTGAGCTCACGGGGCTCAAACCTGACGACGTTGCTAACACGAACCCTAGCAAGAGCAGTGCTTCGCAGAATCTACCACCGGATCGGAAACGCGACCCACTGAGAAGATCCGACGAGAAACTCGGTGGGCTATGTCTGTGGGTAAATTTACTCGTCTAGCCCTTCGACACAAGCGACGGGTTCGACGAGAACGATGACCGGTGCTTGAGGTACCTAAAAGCATCGTTCGTGGATCGGGAGGATCCGAATTGACGTGTTTTGGGCGACGTCGACTGTTTTCCATTCTGCTGCCGCTAGAGGCGTTGTTCCAACTGCATACAAATTTGAGTTAGCGTTCACGCTATCGAGAATGTTAGAAAACTCGCACTAAGCACACGGGATGCGGTGTTAAACAAACCCGAATGCGTTTTTAGAGATACTGTACTGAGTTCGTAGAAAAATTTAAATAATTTATTAATTAAACGGGTAACATTGACTAAAGAGTACCGTGTCATAGGTTAATTTTTTTAAGGCAACACCTTCATTTTCTGCCTCTCATCGTGTCATAATCTTGAAAACCACTATAACGTTTTAAACTATTTTTATGAATGCTATTTGCCATTACTATTCTGCATTATTTATGTTGTATATAGCGTCAAACTAAAAAAAACAATCATAAACGAATAGTCTCAAATGACGTCACACGTGTGTGTGTGTGTGGGTCACTAACCGCAGCACGGCGACGGCCTCGTTGAGCGCCTGCAGGATCTGCTCGCGGAAGCGGCGCAGCGTGAGGTGCTCGTCGAGGCGCGCCTCCGAGTTGGCCAGCACCAGCGCCTTCAGCAGCACGCACTCCTCGCGCACGGCGCCCGCGCGCTCCAGCCGCCGCACCACGCCCGACACCTGCACGCAGCACGCGCCGCTCAGCACTACCCGACTACTGAAGTGGTCCGACTACGGGCCTTTTTATCCACTAGTTATTCAAGTTTTAAGAAAACCCAAGAAAAAGTTTTTATTTTTGTATTGCTTTCATGGGTGGACGAGCTCACAGCCCACCTTGTGTTAAGTGGTTACTGGAGCTCATAGACATATACGACGTAAATGCGCAACCCACCTTGAAATATAAGTTGTAAGGTCTCAAATATAGTCACGGCGGGTGCCCCAATCTTCAAACCGAAACGCATTACTGCTTTACGGCAGAAATAGGCAGGATGGTGCCAAATTACGCAAATTATATTTTTTTTATTTTCATTACACGATGCTATTCCTTCACCGTGGAAGTCAATCGCGAACATTTCTTAGGTACATATTTCATCAGAAAAACTGGTACCCGCCTGCGGGATTCGAACACCGGTACATCTCAAGGTGGATGACCACATTTACGTTGTAGATGTCTATGGGCTCCGGTAACCACTTAACAACAGGTGGGCTGTGAGCTCGTCTACCCATCTATGCAATAAAAAATAATAATAATCTAATTTTAGTGTTGTTCATCTCAGACGAGTTCTTTAGTATTTATCAAATTTAATCAGATATTAAATGAATGATATAGCTTTGCTCAATTCCAATAGTTCGGGCGTACCTGTAGAAACAGATCGGTGGCCCCGATGTCGCGGGCCTCCTGCTCGTCCAGCGTGAGGTCCGAAGCGAACCGCAGCTTGAGGTTGGCGCCGCTGGACATCGAGCGGTACGCCACCATGAGACTCAGCATCTCGGCCCAAGTGCTTTGTAACAAGCGCATCTGGAAATTTAATGATGCGTGTTAGAACATTGGTGGGTAGGCAGGGAAATACCCGCGTTGAGTCCTAAGGCAGGTGTAATTTTTTTTTTAAATGTTAATTAGTGTTCTGTCATTTTCATCCTTTATATAAAACTAGTGGACCCAGCAGACGTTGTCCTGCAAAAATTAATTCAAGTCGATCCAGCCGTTTAGTTGCAGTATAGATATATAATCTAGATACCGAATGCAGCGCCATCTGCCGGGCTGATTTGTGAATCTAAAGCATCCGGGGCGCCAAATTTGTCAAATTGAAAATAAATTATTTGTCTATAGTGTAGTCTTGGCGAAATCTGTGATTATAGAAGTATAAATAGTCTGAAAATATAACCATAATAATGTTCCAACTTATAATTTCAATTAATTACAGTCGAATTTAAACTACTGGCAGACCAGTAGTATATATAAAGATAGGATTATTTTTTATTCGCTATAGAGTGGTGTCGACTTAGAATAGTCGATGTGATTGAGATGAATAGGCAGCGGGTAGGCTCTGCCCCTGGCATTGCTGAAGTCTATGGCCACGGTAACCACTCACCATCAGGTGGGCAGTATGCTCGTCTGCCTACAAGGGCAATAAAAAAAGGTGTGTGGTGTCGTGGGACAACAAATAGAAACGAAGTTCCTTATTATAAAAATATTAATTTTAAGTTCTATTCGAGGTATAAAGAAAATAAAACTGAAGGTTTAGCAACAACCCGCGGTCACTCGGTAGCGTGCGAACTTATTGTGGTACACTTCATTCACGGTTGTTTGCATAAGAGTTAGTGTACTGCGCAAACGAACGCTCTGAGATCGTGGTCAATGAATGATAAAAAAAAAATGTTAGTTTTTGTACGTTATTACAAAGTTAAGTCGTACACTGTGTGCATTACTAATAAAAATATTACGTTACGGACGTTTTTCCCCGGTTAGGGTAACCCTCCGCACGGTCCCATAAGTGAACTTCGTAACAAAAAAAAAGATGTGTCCAGGTACCTGATCGTTGAGCTGCAGGTCCGTGAAGCCGGGTATCTGCTTGGCCCAGCCGATGATCTCGACCAGCTCCCGGTCGTACAGGTCGGCGAGCAGCGCCAGCGTCCGCGCGGCCGGCTCCGTGACGCCGGGGGGCGCGGCCGAGCACGCGAACGGCTCCGGCTCGTACGAGAGCAGCGCCTCCAGCACCTGCAGAGTTTTCAATACAACTTTGAATAATCACCGTTGTTTTTAATACGCTTCTTTTATAATAGCTTCAGACGTGTGTATGTTTGTAACGGAATCTTTGAACATGATTCTGATCCCCTTCGAAATGTCGGACTAACTTCAAATTTGTTGGTATAATATTTAGGATCGATGACAATTAATTCAATATTCAAAAAAAATTATGAAATTCAACAAAAAATGAAAAATATATAATTAGTTTTAAAAAAAACTAAGAAAATACGCTTTTATAGAAAATCCAACTAAAAAATAGAAAATAAATTTTAATTAAAAATAGTGTAAGAAAAAATGATTTTATTGTTGAAAAAGCGTAGGATGCTTTTCAGGATATTATCAAAATAACCTTTCTACTCATATCTGTTCATAAAATATTTATAACTACTGATACCATGCACCCCACGCTTTTTTTTTCTCTCTATTGCTTATATGGGCGGACGAGCTCAAAGCCCACCTGTCGTTAAGTGGTTACCGGAGCCCATAGACATCTACAACGTAAATGCTGTCACCCACCTTGAGGCATGAATTCTAATGTCTGTTTTAACAGTACGACAGCTAAGCAACCTACTCTTCGAAGCACTGCTCTTGCTAAGGCCAGTGTTAGTAACACTCCCGGTTTGAGCTCACCTACTAGTTCGATGAATCTAGAATAACCCCTAATAATGCAACCTTTTTTCCCTACTTGTTTGTTGGTATCTTAAGGGGCTATATTCCAGCTGACAAGTAGGTGAGCTCACGGGCTCAACCTGAAAGAATTTGTTAACACTGATCCTAGCTAGGGCAGTGCTTCGCAGAATCTACCACCGGATCAGAAACGCGACCCACTGAGAAGATCTAGCGAGAAACTCAGCGGGCTGTGTCTGTGGCAGGGGTGGCCAAGTGGATTAGAACCATGATCTACTGTCTACTGACGAGGCACTCTGCGATCTACCAATGACCTTTCTTGAAATTTAATGAAATAATGTAGTTCAGTCTACAAATAAGTAACATATTATTATATTATTTTATTAAAAAGATTTAAATAAACCTGAAATTATATAATAAAAGAGAATTATTATGTAGAAGAGAGGATAAATAATATGACGTAATGGTCATTAACAAATGATACAAAATGAAGATGTTGCCTGCAGCAATTGGTGATTACATTGCGCAGTCCGCTCTATGTATTTATATATTTTGTCTAGCCACGATCGAATGGGTCGATCGCGATCTAACGGTTGGCCACCCCTGGTCTATGGGTTAATTTACTCGTCGAACCGGACGGTGACCGGATCCAGATACCTAAATACCTTGTGCACGCACGCACGCACGCACGCACGCACGCACGCACGCATGCACGCACGCACGCACGCACGCACGCACGCACGCACGCACGCACGCACGCAAGCACGCACGCATGCACGCACACACGCATGCACACACGCACACACACACAGTCCCAGTCACGTCTGCCGACCTTGATGTCGTCGAGCTGCACCCTGGGCTGGGCCTGCTCGGGCGCGCGGCGGTACTTCTGGCGACCGCCGCGCACGCGGTCCAGGCGCACGCCCTCGCGCAGCATCCCGGTGCGCAGACACTTGCGGAAGCGGCACGCCTGGCACGCCTTGCGCCGCCGCTTGTTGATCTCGCACTCGTTCGCCGCCGGACAAGTGTAGTCGATGTTGCCCTGGACACGGAATATAACGATAGTCAGCTAGAAGTCGTCGTGGCCTAAAGGATAAGACGTCCGGTGCATTCGTATCTAGCGATCCACCGGTGTTCGAATCCCGCAGGCGGTTACTGATTTTTCTAATGAAATAGGTACGTACTTAAGAAATCTTCACAATTGATTTCCACGGTGAAGGAATAACATCGTGTAATAAAAACCAAACCCGCAAAAATACTAGTGGTAGGACCTCTTGTGAGTGGTACCAGCACCCTGCCTATTTCTACCGTGAAGCAGTAATGCGTTTCGATTTGAAAGGTGGGGCAGCCGTTGTAACTATACTTGAGATCTTAGAACTTATATCTCAAGGTGGGTGGCGCATTTACGTCGTAGATATCTATGGGCTCCAGTAACCGTTTAAACACGAGGTGGGCTGTGAGCTCGTCGAAAGCGAGAGAAAGAGAAAGAAAGACAGAGAGATAGAGACAGCTAACCTGTATGGTCCTCTTGAAGAACGCCTTGCAAGCCTCGCAGCTGGCTACTCCGTAGTGGAAGCCAGAGGCGACGTCCCCGCAGACGAGGCACCGCCTGCGCGGCGTGTCCTCGTCCCGGTTGCCGCTGGCCGCGGCCGCGGTGGTGGACGAGCAGTGCTGCTGCTCGGGGCTGGTGTTGCCCACGATGGTACCGTCCTCGGGCGAAACGCAGAACTTCACGTCCTTAGTCTCGAGTTCCAACTGTTGGAGAGGCATAGGTACCTAAATGTGAAATTTCGTTTAAAATCATGTCTATTGTGTAGTTAGTGATTGTACCTACAATGTTTCGTATGAAATGGGATTTGTTAGAATACGGAATGTCTCAAAGCGGCTTGGCTCTGTCCCTGGCATTGCTGAAGTCCATGGGCGACGGTAACCACTCACCATCAGGTGAGCCGTGTGCTCGTCTGCCTACAAGGGCAATAAATAAAAATAAAAAAGATTTTTATGGATTTACGGAAAACTGCCTATTTCTACAAAAGACTTAAAGTATAAATTTATAAATTCAGTTTAATCTAGGTATAAGTTTTTTTTTCTTCCGGAGATGGGTGAAGGATCTCACGACCCACCTGATCTAAATCGGTTACCAGGGCTCATGTACATCGCAACGTAAATACCGTTATCCACTTTCACATACAAAAGGTCGAAGATCCAACTGTACTATATAAAGACCGTCCCATCTTCAAATCGGAAGTTATGGCTGCTTCACGGCAGAAATATGGGGTCGAGTTCACAATACCACTCCTACCACCAATAAATGCCGATTGGCGATGGCGATACGCTGGTATATTTAATTGACCCTTCTTTCCGTTCTCAGCCGAATCCTTCATTAGCCTTTTACGACAACCCAAGAGCAACCTATAGAGAGAATAATAATAATAGAGAACAAAACACGCACGATCATCCGGTCCCAAATTACGTATCTCCGTTTTATTTATATCAGAAACTGACAAACATACTAATATACGTTTAATTTATACATATATAGATAATGAACACCCACAGACAAAGAGCAAGCAATTCTGTTCCTCACACGAATGTTTGAGGGATGTGGAAAACGAACCCACGACCCTCAGTGCAACAGTCAGACAGACAGTCAACCGACATTAGAATTTATATCTCAAGGTCGGTGGCGTTATTTACGTTGTACATGTCTATGGGTTCCGGTAACCACTTAACACCAGGTTGGCTGTGATCTCGTCCACCCATCTTCTTCTTCTTTTACTCCACCTTATCCCACTAGGTGGGGTCGGAACAGCTAATTTTTCTCTTCCATGCTCTTCTATCAGCCGTCAGCCTAACACTCACTGTAGGTTTAACGAAAGAGAGAAGATCTTCCACCGAACGGGTGGTATTGCTCGGTAGACCGACGGTCTGAATGTTGTTTTTCGGAACTTGCAAGCTTATCTTGAAAATGTCGTAAGCGAGATTCAGGCATCTATCAAATATCTTGTATTGTATGATGGCTACCCGCCACACTCACTACTCTCCCTCTTATAATATCATCATTCACACACTCCTCCATCCATCCATCCGTCCTCTACCTTGCACTACCATTGCCATACATCTCCTAGTCACACGCATCTTCTCTCTACGCATCACATGTCCATACCACGCTAACCGTCCGCTCTTTAGCTTGTCAATCACCGGGGCTATTTTCACGCTTCCTCTGATACACTGATTCCTTATCTTGTCCATTCTCCACACATCCATCTCAACATTTTCAGCTATGCAATAAAAATAAAAAAAAACACTGAACCACCACCAAAATCACTACAAATGATCCCGCAACGTACCTCCGGTTGCATCAAGGGCATCGGTCGGGGGTGCAGCGGCTGGGGGTGTGGGGGCTGCGGCTCGGGGGGCGAGTACTGCGGCGACGGATCCGTTTCCTGTTTGACGCGGCGTAGCATGGGCTCCCCACTGACTGCGGACATCATGTGCACCTGGGACACGAAACAAAGAGAACTTAACCCAATTGACTGAGTCACGCGCGATTTCAAATTCACGTATAGACAATAAAAGAGAAGTTTTTATTTTTTATTGCTTAGATGGGTGGACGAGCTCACAGCCCACCTGGTGCTAAGTGGTTACCGGAGCCCATAGACATCTATAACGTAAATGCGCCTTGAGATATAAGTTCTAAGGACATAGTTACAACGGCTGCGCCGCCCTTCAAACCGAAACGCATTACTGTTTCACGGCAGAAATAGGCAGGGTGGTGGTACCCACCCGTGCGGATTCAC
Source organism: Bombyx mandarina (assembly GCF_030267445.1). NCBI lineage: Eukaryota > Metazoa > Arthropoda > Insecta > Lepidoptera > Bombycidae > Bombyx > Bombyx mandarina. Next base: position 11,768,640 of record NC_143231.1, on the reverse strand, counting down.
AAGAGGCCCTAGCACCAGTAATTACGCAAATTATAATTTTGCGGATGTATTCGAAGTGTCAAAATAATTAGCATTAGCTAAATCCGTGCTTCGCGGAATCTACTACCGGATCGGAAACGCGACCCACTGAGAAGATCCAGCGAGAAACTCAGTGGGCTGTGTCTGTGAGTTAGTTTACTCGCCGGGTTCGACGAGAACGGTGACCGGTCCTTTGAGCTTTGAAAAGCCTAGCGGTAAACCTTTTTTTTTTAAACTGTTGTTTACATCTCTCAACAAGTCCAAACGCCAATCGAAAGTGTGTCGAATAGGCCAAAAGTTCAACACGTGACCGCAAACCTAGCTCAACGAAATAAAACGAAAATACGTACTTTATCTAAAGCGATTACATTCGATTCGACAGAGCTTGCTACAAAAACAAAACTTATCTACGATAAGTAATAAAATATTTATATGAATGTTCAAGGATACATCGTCGGGTTCAACGTACTCTTGACATTGCCATTTTTATGATAATGATGCAAGCGTATTTAATGGGTGACACGAGTGCATCTATTTAATTTAAAGTTTTATGAAACAAACAAAAAAAAAGCATACATTTTGTATGAAATATACACGCGCGCACGATGTTACACAATCGTTCGATTCGCGACGGATAATTTCCATGTTTCTCTCTTATTTAATTAATTTTAATTACGTAGACACCTATTCAATATCTCAATAGTATAATAATTATACAAAGACAATTGTACAAAGACAGACTTCGTTTGCCTTTGATTGATCAAGTCTGCATTTCTTTATTAGACAAAAAAAAAAAAAAAAAAGAGAACATTCTCGAAACATTACTTTAAATAACAAATCATTTGATGTTCGACAAAACTGAAAGATACAAACTCGAAAACGCCAAATAAAGAATCGGTTGCGACCAAATAACATTCAAATAAACATATTTACATAAATCTCCATGTTTTAAGTGATCGTTTCGCGAATAAATGTTGATTCAATATCGAAAAAAACGTGGTTTGCTCTAATTCTCCGTGCGGCTCACGCGGCACTCAACGGAACAATCAGTGAGGTAGGTCGGTTAACAGATAGTACGGTCGGTACAGTCATTCTAAAAGAGGCGGTGGTAGATTCAGTGAAGCACTGCTCTTGCTAGGGCCAGTGTTAGCAACACTCCCGGTGAAGCTGAAATAGCCTCTCAAGGCTATCAGCATAGATAGGAAAAAAGAAGAAAAAAACGAAAAGAATGAAGGTTGCAGTTAAAAGTTGCAAAAAAACAACAAGCAAGACATTAAATGAAAAATATTCAAAAACTCGACGAAATAAATACTGACAAATACCGTAAAACTCTTTTTGTATGTTTCATCTGTTTTTAATGAAGATTGTAACTTTTGTTAGCATACTACTGTATTGTGCAGAGAAAATTTGGGGGCTTCTAAGCCTTTAAAAAAACGCTTAAACGTAGCCAAACACGGTTCACTTGCTTTTAAAAGCAGGATGAATCAACCGATAGAACTTACACGTACATTTGAAGCAGATGCTAAACACAGGATGTCGATGGATGACAGGATGACAAATACCAAACCGACAATAACTAACAGGTTTTCCCCATTATTACAAAATCCTTTTTCATTATAATAGAATAATTATTAATTAGTGATTTTTAACGTTCGTAAAATAATTGTACATTCCAATGAGCTTCAGTGGCGTGTTCCACTCACGAGTGACACATTATTCTAGAAAAATCGATTTAAAATGATCATAATACTATTATCCGAACAAAACAGTACACAAATCCGCATAGGTGTAATGTTAGGTGTCTTCTAGGAGAAACAAAAAGGTTTCATTTTAGAAATCGATGCAAGAGTCCTGCGGAATAGAGGTCACTGGTTCATTTGCTAATGGGTCACAAATGCTTGGGCGTGAAAACCGGCGGGGGTGATGCTTGGATGCCTTAAATCGAAAATCTATTTTCGGAGAAAATATATAGTATCGACATAGAACGCATCTATTTAAATATTGGATTTTTCTATGCAAAGAACTGTATATTACTATTTTTTCTATATTTTATGAGTTATATAGTTTAAAAAATAAATAGGTTAAATTTTGTGAAATTTGTAATTATTTTTTTGTGTGTAATTTTGATTTGTTAATAACTTCAGTGATAGTTCAGTTCGAGTTCAGTTTTAAAGTTTCAAATTATTCGGATTAGCTTAAAGGCAAATAAGTTTAAAATCTATAGCAAAATTTGTAGCATTTAGATAAGAAAGCTACAAGTTACAAGCCCTATATGTAGGTTTACGTGACGACCGGAGTTCAGAATGAAACAGGTCATTATTAATCCTTTTACAAACTGTACAATCATTTTATATAATTTTTAATGTAATCAATGAAATAATTGACAACATGAACTCTTTTGTTATTGTTCTGTAACTTATTTATTAATATAGCTAGCTGGCTTGATCCAAATAAAAAGAAACTGGGTCAGTGCGGGTTTAAATTGATGTCACTATCTATGGTGCAGTTCACTCGTCCCGTTTCGTCGAGGGAAATCGAATAATATAATCATCCGAGCAGTAAAAGGTTGGGTAGTCTAAAGTTAAATTTAAAAATGCATCATTCTAATAACACCTGATTCCTCACTGCGCCACACTATTTGTGTTCTGTTCATTAAATAGGTACGTATTCATAATAAGTTGCTGGGTTCAGCGACCGTGTGACCGTGGTCTCACCTTCGTAGATAAACGTCACTCTGACTAGCGAGGGAGGGAGGAGCGCGCCGCAACGCAACCACGCCGACATTGAGGCAGGCTCGCGGCGCCCCAAATTTCGAAATCGAAATATCGATCCTATCGACATCCTCCGAAATATGCATCCGCTCCATAAAGTAATCGATTTTTATATTATATAATAATAACACTAAAGAATTAATCGTGATTCTTCCAGAATTTATAAACGCTATATATTTTTTCTTTTTTTAGTTTATTCCAGTGATGTTTCTTTTTTTTTATTGCCCTTGTAGGCAGACGAGCATACGGCGCACCTGATGGTGAGTGGTTACCGTCGCCCATGGACTTCAGCAATGCCAAACGCTTCGAATAAAAATTTTCAAATGCAAAATTGCGACAGTATTAGTTTCCGTTGCGGTGGCCTTGATGCCGTTTTAAATTTAGAAGCTCGAAAGCAAACAAATTTTTATGCACGTTTCGTAGAGTCGCTGCGTTTTGTTTTCCATTCGAATTCATTACGCGCGTCCTCCTATTTAATATTACATCTAATTTATATACAACAGAACAACACCGACCTAAAGCGGTATCAATACAGCTATCATCGTCATGTGTGCGCTACGTAAGTATCTAATCTCGCAAGCGCTGGCGTAACTTCATGAATTGACAAATGGACGCCAATAAAAAACACCAAGCAGCCGCGTGGCCTATGCGCAACCCGGACCTACCGCAACACGATTCGAAGTATCTAGTCAGGTATTATTATTCCGTGCTACAATCTTAGCGTTTCTATATTGATAAATGTTTAGGTAGAAACGCTTATTCGTATATTGTTATCGTGATAACACACACGTGAACATGTACAATGTCTATGTATAAAGTCTGCATGCTTTCGAAAGTTTGCACAGATGTTGAGTGGACTGTTTCTATATTATTGCTTTACATAATACCGTTGTAGACGACAATTATTTCGATTCGCATGTTTTTTACTAAAAATACAGAATTAAAATTTCTGCTTGAATATTCATCATGTTCAATTTTGTCGAGTTTTCCACTAGTCAATATGCCTGGGTTAGGTTGAAAATGAATATCCAGAGACATTACGCTGTATTCTAAAATATATTTGTATAAATAAATAAGTATATAATAAACGTGAAGTGTGCTTACGTGCACTCCCAAGTTCCAGAAAACAAGCCATTAGGTTAATGATTTTTTTCAAGTCATTTAGTCTAGAAAATTGTGGCTTAAAATAAAAAACCAAAACTTACCCCCGGCGCTAAACAGAGAATGCGTAGTACATTATATTCACGTATTAACTATTTCATCGTATTATAGGGAACATAGATAGCCACTCAGGAGATCGGAGCCGATTTAAGGAAATTATCAAAGAAAAAGTTATATCATAGTTTGGATGACGACGGCGCTCGACTTTAGCACTATTAAATGAAGATTGAAATCCTTTGCTACCTTTAGAAGCTTGGTTTTAAGAGAATTCAATTGAAAATTTAATATTAACGACATATATTATTATTATATATGTCGTTAATATTAATCATACATAAGATACGATTTGTGTTAAAGTCGTATACTATAATATTACAAATCATATTATTTGAATTTTATTTACTACATAAAGAACACAATATTATGTATGTTTGATAACGCTTAACGTGCTTCGTTCACTGTCAAGGTTAGACATTGAGGTTTACGTATTTTTAACAAATTTCAGAAAGTAGGGAATTTTAGTTACCCAAGCTGCACTATTTGGTGTAAAATTTGATTTAATTCAAGTTATTTTTTTCTTATTTCCAGTAAATATATTATAACGACGATGATTACAAAATTTATGTAAAACTATAATTTTAAAGTTTGCTCTAAAACTCTTGAACTTACAAAAATAGGTTCATCTTTGAGAAAAAGACAATATCATCTAAATATAAACTATCTAAAAAAGACAAATTTATTATCTCGTCATTATAAGTTTCAAATATAATATTAATTTTATGAAAAATAATAATGTTTTCAAGAAACAAACCTACACGACATCATCAAACCAGATAATGACGCAAACTTTTTATTATTGAGACATTGTTAAAAACCGCTGTCCAGTTCAAGGTTTGTATAATAATTCGCTCCATGGTTTTTTTCATAGCGTAGAATGTTTTATTCAAAACTAAAACGTTCGACACGAACGCGTCATACTTATCGACAGAATTCACATGAGCGCTGTTCACAACAATTTGCTTGGTGTAGGTCAGGGTAAACAATTTCAACGGAGCCCGGGATAACACGTAATGCTGAAAATTTAGGTACAGCGGAGGGGGTAATGGTGTGGGGAAGGTGTTTGTCGAGGGGATGCGCGGGCGGGGGGTGTGTCTAGACATCGGCCTTGACCGCCACACGGTTTCCGCGCGTTCCAGGTCGCCACGTCCCGCAGCCCAGAAACCGACTGCGCCTAACATGCCACATGCTGTATGACTATGTCACAGTAACGATGAAGCCATTGGCACGAAAGAACCAGAAGTAATAGCCTCGCAAATGTCTCTTCCATAACACTAATGATATACATATGTGTTACTGCAATCATTAGCGGAATTGGTATATTTCGCCAATCAAGACGTATCTCATGCCAGGGAAATATGAAGTCATCTTCTGATATATCGATTTTTCATTAATTAGCATGACCCCGTAATAAGACCAGCTAATATCATCAGTTAAATCTGTTGTTCAATATATTGCAATACACCCGTTTTGAGTTATAACCGTTCTATTAAGCACCTACAATTTACTTAACTACGTTAGAGTGAACATTCTAAAATTCCCAGAAGGACCTAGCCTGGCGTATATTTTATTTTGGGTGTCGATAAAATTCGGCCGAACAACACACAGTCGAGTGAGAAAAGCAACGTCGCGACTAGGTCTGTGAACTCGAACGATTCGACATTGCGCCGACATTGAGCCGGGCCAAATAACGCAGATAACGAGAGGTCGACGACCGACATCGCCCAATATCACGCGGACGAACGCAAGATTCGCAAGCACCTGCCGCCACCTCGTGGCAGTTATATAACCAACCACCATTCCATTACTGACCTACCTCGACCGAGATATACTTAACTTGCCGAGATATTCGTGTATATTTTTCCGTGGGAGAAAAGTCACGGAATCATTAAATAGACGCCATTTTCCTACATTCGACATATTTCTACAGATAACATCAGTCGTATGCGCTAAATAACGTGATTGACGCGACTTCACAACGCATCGAAACATGATTCAGATGCAATGTGGCATCTCGATAAAAAACATGGAAAGATCTGGTTTAGTTGTAATCAAAGGGGCCGCTCGATTGCGTTTCGGAAATGTTTTATGTTTGAATCGGTAGGGGGTGTGAGGGCGGGTGGCGAGGAGGCCGAATATCTCCGAGCGGGGTGACATTGCGCGGCCGTCGACACCGTGCCCGACCTACGGCACCGACGATTGCCCCGCACCGCCGGCGGCCCGCGGAAAATCGCCGCCTCATCCGCTCCCGTATTTTGGCTACACTTTTATTTCACTATTTTTAATCGCCTTAAACATACAAAACAAGGCAAAAATACAGTACAAAGTACTCTTAATAATGCATGTGTATGTGTGTGTGCTTTGTTGCATAAACGTTAAGTATTAAATTATGAATTCACTGCACGCTCCCCGGTTACATAAATGACGCAATTCGTTTCGAAATCATTATTTTGTCACTGAAATTATGCGGAGGGTTTAAAAATAAAGTTACGATGTTCTTCTGATTACGCATACCTTAGTTTTTATTTTTAATTCTTTTTGTTTTTGCATTTCTCGTAATTTCGCGAATACATTACTTCGGACGTGATCTGGGTTTTTCCGTCGTCATTCTTAATTTAAGTAGCTGAGAACAGATAGTCTATTTTTTTCGGCGTAAGTGTAAGGATTGATCTTCCGGCCCACCTTCTCCACTTTTAAGCTGTTGCCAAAGTACATACATAGTCAAAACGAGGGTGACATTAACTGCCCTTATTGGACAATACTATTTTCGCTCTACCCACTTTGAGATAAGAATCTCTAGTATCTACTCTTATCAGATGATGCGATGGGACTTACCCAGTCTATTGTTATATTCCTGAGCTTGTACTAGTACTACTGGTGGTAGGACCTCTTGTGAGACCGCACGGGTAGGTACCACCACCCTGCCTATTTCCGCCGTGAGGCAGTAATGCGTTTCGGTTGGAAGGGTGGGGCAGCCGTTGTAACTTTGCCGAGTGAGACCTACTCATCTCAAGGTGGGTGGCGTTATTTATGTTGTAGATGTTTATGGGCCCGGTAACCACTTAACACCAGGTGGGCCGTGACCTCGTCCACCCACCTAAGCAATAAAAATAAATAAATAAAAAAGTAACTGTATTGTACTTTTATTTGTTTCAATCACTATTGACTGCCAGCGTAAAAATCGAATCAATCAAAAATTTTGGAAGTAAGTAAGCTTTTCGGACGCTTTCAAATAACAATGACTATATCACTGATTCGGTATACAGTTTCATTAGTCCGGAAAAATCGGTAAGAAACTTAGATTTTGCCTTAACTCAGTTATTATAGGTGTTAATCAGAGACTAGGTTTATTGGTTCTCTCAACCGCAGATAATAATAGGTTTAGAACGGATGTCCAGAAATACGCCAGATGTTGGAATATATTTCCAACGTGTTCGACTTGAAAGAGGCCTGTCAGCTTCTCAAATATTCAGAAATTGTCCCCTTTGACAATCGTAAACTCATATCATTGAACCGACTCAAAATAAAGAGAAAAAATAGGTAGTCGACTCGAGACTTAGGTTTTTTTTCTACTTTACAAATTCAACCTACCTAAATATTGTTACATAGTTAAACAAGTCTGTATCTTGTGTCCTTGCAGAACAAAGGAAGTCCTTAGTCACTGTTTTTCTATGTAGAAACATGTTTAAATTAACAATTAGGAACGTGACGTCATGGGTACAGACAGAGTACAGAAACGTAATATCGATATACGTGTAAAAGTAACTATTTAGTATCTAATCATAATTAATCTATATATTCTATAATCTATATATAAAAATGAATTGCCGTTCGTTAGTCTCGCTAAGACTCGAGAACGGCTGGACCGATTTGGCTAATTTTGGTTTTGAATTATTTGTGGAAGTCCAGGGAAGGTTTAAAAGTTAAATAAAAAAAATGAAAATGCTCGGAATTAAATAAAAATAACAATTTTGTTTTTCCTTTGATGTGTCCCCCGTCGGACGGATTTCTTTTGTTTGTTTTTTGTTAGTTTCCTATAAAAAAATATTCGTACTTCTTCGACCAATTCATAGATACGTCTTTATTGGATCAAGATATTACTTTTAGTAAATACTTAATCAATCAATATTATTTTGTACATCTTTTTTTTAGATTTCCAGAATTTAATCCTCGTAAAGTTAAATGCCTGGAGTATTTTATAATAACCATCATGTAGAAGACACTAACCGCATTTTAATAGCTACAAATGTATGGTTTCAAATGTAAATCTGGTAAGTCTATTTCGAACAAGTTAAATAACAGTATACACCACAAGTATCGAATTATACCCGTGTAGATATTTAATACGTTTTACGCATTCAAGGCAAAATGTCGCTTAAAATCTTATCGCGAATAGGTTTTTTTTCTACCTATGCTGATAGCCTTAAGAGGCTATATCAGCGTCACCGAACTAGTAGGTGAGCTCACGGGGCTCAAACCTAGCGAAGTTGCTAGCACTGACCTAGCAAGAGCAGTGCTTCGCAGGATTTACCACCGGATCGGAAACGCGACCCACTGAGATGATCCGGCGTGAAACTCAGTGGGCTGTGTCTGTGGGTTAGTTTACCAGCCGAGGCCTTCGTCACAAGCGACGCGACGGGTAGCGCGAATAGGTTTATGTAAATAGGCAAAAACAAAATATTTAAGTTACATTTTTTCTCCACTGTTTGTCAAACTGTTATCTTTTAGTTAAATAACCATTGAAGGGTTTTAAAAGAGAAACGCGTACAATGAATCTAAATCTTGAGGAGACAGTGTTTACGGTCGAATTTCGATTGTGGGGCTATCTTATTGGATAGACATAATAGGTACACACGCACGTGTACCAATTATGATACAGACATGCGATGTACTTACTGTTTACAAATTGGAACTTTTTTCTTTTATTTAGAGCAATATGAGCCCGTGTCTGACGCTACACAGTTTTGGTCCTTCGGCATTATTCTATTAAACTTAGATTTCAATGTCGCAAAACAGAATGTTTTTTTTAATCAATTTATTTTAAGGCCGTCTGTCTTCGTGAATCATGGACGTGATTAAAACTACTTCTAACGTTCACCGCGGTTAAGAAAACTGTAAACAATGAAACCGTAAAAGCAATTAAAATTTTTATAAATTACATATTACTCTGTGGGTATAGATACGCTGATGATTCTCGACAAATGTTAATAATTTCATCGGATATTTTACTTGAAAGGAATATATTTATTGAGCAGTGAATACCTAATATTGAAAGCGAAACAAGAGGCACCGTTTCGTCTACAGTAAAAAAATTCTTCTTATAAATCAGTTCTTTAATAAATCAGTTCTTTATACAAAACATGATCTCCGACTTATCTGTAGGCACTCGTGTTTTATAGTAGTATTGGAAGGCTTTATAACAGAACAATTCATCCTTCTATTACGTATTTTGAGGTTTTAATGAATAGGGTTCATAATAAAAATTAGTGGGTAGGTACATGAAAAACTAATTTGTTTTATTTGCATTTTCAATTTTCTTGCTGAATCTCTTGTTATACCAAAGGCGCACTGAGCCCACAGCCACGCTGGGACGATAAATTACGACATTTATATAAAGGCCCAGTTTTTAATTACATACTTTTATTTTATTTTTTACTACATGACGATCACGACCACTCTGTCAAGAGTGACACGACTGAGAAGAAGAAGAAGAAACTTTTCTTCGCCCACTGAGTTACTCGTCGGATGTTTTCAGTGGGTCGGGATTTCAATTTGGGGTTAGTATCAGCGAAGCACTGCTCTTGCTAGGGCAGATGTTAGTAAAACCTTTGAGGTTGAATCCCGTGAGCTCTTTTCATTTTGATCTTACTTTTTAAGGGACCCTTAAAGAAACGTGTCCCGACTATAGATTTAGGTGTCAGTTAAAATTAATCGATTTCATTCAAAATACCCCTCTCCTGCCCTGATTATAAAGACCATTATGGGCGCTTCAATAACACAAATCAGTGATTGAGAGATAAAACTAAGCATTTAATTTACTTGGAAGGTGGACATGAGCTCACGGCCCGCGTGTCGTTAAACGTTTATCGAAACCAACGGACGTTATGACACTTTTTAAACATATGTATATGTATATCGGTTTTAATATACATCATGTGGAGGAGTGAAAAGCTATTTGGCTTGCAATTGAACATTTTTGCAAATTTACAGGAGAGCCATTTCAAGTTTAAAATTTGGATTTTTTTTAAAAAAACGCTTCTTTAGCCATTTCAATGGATTTTCTTTTCTTCGTCTCTGAAATTAAGGCATTTCAAAAAATTTGCCGCCCTTCAAGTTATGTTACCCTATGCCCGGGGTTTCAGGAGCCTAGGTGTACTTCCATCACTGATTTCGCCACAGAAACCCAAAAAATCTTCGTTGAAACAAAACAAATAGCTTTTCCCAAATATAAAGTAATCCTTAACATCTATTAAAATACATACCGAAGTGACGCTCTAGATAAAAATGCAACTGTCAATATAACGAGGTCAACGAACTTGTGTCACATTGAGAACGGCGGTGGAATTTTTTTAATATTTTTATCTGCTTAGAAAATCTAGCCTACCCGCTTTAAGGCAATTTTCGGAGGCATTATAAACCTTCATAATACACGCTGTCGCCAGAAAACTACCGATAGGCAAGTATGGGGGAGACTCCGTCATCACGACAACGAGCCGGGCTTCATCTTGTAAGGACGTATAGTAATAAAAAAAATCATATGGAAGGGCAAAAGGCTTTTTATTTATTTATTGCTTATATAGATGGACGAGCTCACAGTCCACATGTTGTTAAGTGGTTACTGGAGCCCATAGACATCTACAACGTAAATGCGCCATCCACCTTGAGATATAAGTTCGAAGGTCTCAAGTATAGTTACAACGGCTGCCCCACTCTTCAAACCGAAACGCATTAGTGTTTCTCGGCAGAAATAGGCAGGGTGATGGTGCCTACCCGCGCGGACTCACAATTATTATAATAAAAACCGGCTATTTGATTTCGCGACATTTTGGTTAATATGCGACAATTATCTTTGCGATCACAGTGAACTTTATTTATCACAAGCGGCCCGCTCCGGCTCCGCTCGGGTCTTTAACAAAAATTTCAACGATATTTAATTTTGACGTATTATTTTTTTAAATAAAAGAACACTTATTGCGGCATAACTATAATAGTTAGACATATGCTGTCGCGACACTTTTTGTAAATAATAATATGTTCTACAAAGTCGTAGTACATTATTTTATTCTATCATGAATAGTTTTCGCAGGGCACGCGATGTAAAGAATATTTTAGGTAATTTTTTTACACCTTGGGTTACATTATCACTCGGTAATAGTGTAGCTTCCAAACAGTGAAAGAACTTTTCAAATCGGTTCAGTAGTTTCCGAGCCTATTCAATACAAACAAACAAACAAATCTTTCCTTTTTATAATTATACTAGCTGACCCGGCAAACATTGTTTTGCCATATATAAGATTTCTAGAGAATTTCTAGTGTAGAAAAAAAAAACTAACTTATTGTAAGTGTGTAAGGATGTGGTAAATGAGTGAAAGAGGTATGTAGTGCTGTGAACGATGAGGGAATATATAATAAAAATAACAAAACCTCATTCAACCACATAATACCTCATTATAACAAACAAAAATGTCCAAATAAAAAAAAAATGTTAGGGGTGGACAACTCTAATCACTTAGGGGTATGAAAAATAGATAGTAGCAGATTCTCAGGCTTACTGAATATGCATAAAAAATTTCATGAGAATCGGTCAAGCGATTTCGGAGGAGTATGGGAACGAACATTGTGACACGAGAATTTTATATATTAGATATATAATAATTAGTATAGATATAGATCAACAGTTCGATGTTTTTAATTGAACTTCAATTAAGTTTACTCCGTTCAAATAACTAAAACGTTTTTTTTTGTAATTATATTTTAACCAAATTTAAAAATTTTAAATGACTCTCCTGTAAAGTTGCAAAAATGTCGCTTAAAGAAAATAAATAGGCTTTCACTTTCAAGATATCCAATAGACCTAAAACGCAAAAAGAACGAAGTAATAATATGTGAATAATACAATACGAAACATGTTTTAGGGTAAACAATGAAATTACCAAGTAAAATTCCTCATAAACGTCGACAAGTGGATATCGGAGCGATGAGCGGTGTTGAATGTATAAAAGAAAAAGATTATATGACTGTGCAATCGTAACTCGCTTCAAGAGTGTATTGAAGGACTTCAGACACGCGCCTAGAGTATCGAAAATTTGTGACAAGACTGACGTAAAAACTAAGAAAATATACAACAAATTATATTGGAATGGGCGCAAATTTAATTTAATACGCTTTACTGGTGGTCGTGTGAGTCCGCAAGGGTAGGTGCCTATTTCTGCCGTGAAGCAGTAATGCGTTTCGTTTTGAAACATGGGGCAGCCGTTGTAACTATACTGAAACCTTAGAACTCATATCTCAAGGTGGGTGGCGGCATTTGCGTTGTAGATGTCTATGGGGTCCGGTAATCAGGTAACATCAGGAAGCCCGCGAGCTCGTCCACCCATCAAAAAAAAAATGAAGTATTTATTACATGAACGCGGGTCAATGACCTTCGGGGAACACCGCGATTTTTTTTGCCGTCTATGAGCAAACGATCGCGCGGTGCACGTCAGGTCATTGTCTATAATGTTTAAAAAAAAATTGTATATTGCTGTTCTTTTCCACTTAGGTAGGTACACAAAAAAAACGTTAATAAGAAAACATAATTTTTTTTTTAAATCGGAATCTAGAAGCAATTGTGGTTTTATTTCGAACAGCGGACGTACCTACTACACTGGGTAACGCTAAAATAAACGAATCTTCTTTTTCTTCACCTTATCCCACTAGGTCGGGTCGGCACAGCTAATTTTTCTTTTCCATTCTCTTCTATCAGCCGTCATCTGAACACTCACTCCTGTCTCTTATATCGTGATTCAGACTCCATCCATGTCTTCTTCGGTCGACCTCTTCCCCCTCTACCTTCACTACCATTTCCATATATCTCCTAGTCACATGGATTTTCTCTCTACGCATCACATGTCCATACCACGCTAACCGTAATAAACGTATCTAAGAACTAATGCAGCGATCTTAAGCTTCTATTGCAAAATCACTCACACTTTATCTTATTTTTTTTTATTGCTTAGATTTGTGGACGAGCTCACAGCCCACTTTGTGTTAAGTGGTTACTGGAGCCCATGGACATCTACAACGTAAATGCGCCACCCACCTTGAGATATAAGTTCTAAGATCTCAGTATAGTTACAACGGCTGCCCCACCCTTCAAACCGAAACGCATTACTGCTTCACGGCAAAAATAGGCAGGGCGGTGGTACCCACCCGCGCGGACTCACAAGAGGTCCTGTCACCAGTAAAAAATATTTACTGTATTTTGATTTCTGTCAAATTACATCAAAAGTTATACTGTAAAATAGACACGAAAAATCAATTTCCGTCACAATAGAGCTCTTACAATGCACACGAAACGCGGACGGTACGAGAGTTCATTGGCACCTTGTTCTACAAAGTCATTTTTTCCCATTCGATTCTCACATTAAATTTTCAAAAGATTAATTATCGAAATAACCTAACGACAAATTAGTTAACTTTTATCCACAAGGATGTTGATTTTTTAAAAAAAAAGAACCTATTGGTCTGTGTTGTTACTGTGGAAATTTGTACTTGATTTTTCCTTTCTATTTTTGGTACATTTATCACATAACACAGCTAAAGGTATCACTATTAAAGGTGGATCGAAAAAAAAAAAAAAAAAACTCTCCCCCAAATATAGACGTATAATCTAAGAATTACCCGGCAAATTTTTGACATTTTAAATGTTTCAATTAATTATGTTATAGCTTACGTAATTTACTTATTAGAACACGAATAGATTAAGTTATCTATTTGAATATTAGTTGTTCGTCATAACTCGTATTTTCGACCATAAACTGCGTATTAGATTTAGCTACAATTTTTATTGCGCATTTTCATTACTTACATAAATCGTGACATCAAACGTATTATTATAAAGATTTTCTTTGACACATTTGTAATTATTATTTTCCCTCACAACTCTGATAATCTAAAACACAACTCACATTTTTGTGCTTAACAACGTCCAAGACAGATGTTAGATCGGAAAAAGTCCAAGGATCTTCGAGAACGCCGCGCATTTTCCTAACACCGCACCTCACTTGAGTACTTTTTTAATTTTTCTTTTTATCACGGACATATTCCAAGCGTACGGTCGTAACGCTTCCTCGTCGTGGTTGTACTGTTGCGTACGCACCGCGCACACGCAATGCGTACACGCAGATCCCGCCTCGGGCGCCCCTCCACGAGCCAAGCAAGCACGTGCCACGCCGCCCCCCCAGCGCCACATGCGAACGAACCCATGCAGATTGGTCCCTTCGCCTCAGATTCGACGAATGAAGGCAGAACGTAAATTTCCCTGAAGCGCTGCCAAGGGCCGTATTCTGCCATTGGTCGGTCGCTTCACACGACATGAGCCGTAAACAAAACGAACATTATATTATATGAATTCTGTTGACAATATACCTACACACGTAAATTGTATATAGATATCTTTTTAATTTTTTTTTTAAGTCTGTAGTATTTTTAAATAATTAATCGTAATCACTGCATAGTATAAAACAAAGTCGCTTTCTCTGTCCCTATATCCTTATGTATGCTTAAATCTTTAAAACTACGCAACGGATTTTGATGGTGTTTTTTTTAATAGATAGAGTGATTGAAGAGGAAGGTTTATATGTATAATAACATCCATTAAATAGTGGAGAAATCAATAATAAATTACAGTTTCCGAAGCGAAGCGAGGGCGGGTCGCTAGTATTTTTATAATTTAATATTTTGAAACGAATAGATCTCTAGTAGGTATTATTTTATGGGTATTTAATTATGTATTTGGTTCTGTAGTTTACGATTTCGAGTTGGAAATGGCCTATATACTTATCTTATCAAGTGACAATACGAACCCTAAAACATATTGAAATGGACTCGTGATTCGTAATACAACTTTAATTAATTTGTAAGAAAATTTTCCACGAACAAACATCATTCACGTTTTTTTTTAAATTTCAATGTATTATTGTGGGTATTATTTTTTTGTCAAAAACTTTAATTATTGCCGTCGTCAAAATAATGTACTAGGTGTGTATAATATATAAGGTATTTATAGTAGGTATAAATGTATAAATTATACACTCGCGTCATACGAGTCATACCTTGCAAGGCCAACGAGAATTTTGTATGCAAAGCATCAAAGTTTTCGGACGATAAGCTTAAATTTTGCACCTACCTGGTATTTTAAGTTTATACTACAAATCGATGCCTCCAATGAACACTACGCTAACTCCAAAAATTCCTAGGTTTACAGGAGGAGCGTTTAAACGAAAAAAGTTGATAAAATCTTTGTTATTGCAGATATATTGATGGTTTTTTTTTTGTGTAACTATCTGATTTACTCTTGCTTCGAGCCCCATCAATATAATTTGTAATACTTTTAAAATAGTGAAGCGATTTGCATGAAAAACGAAAATTTCAAATTTTTGAGTTAGAGTAGTGTTCATTGGAGGCATCGAAACACACGTACACAACTAAAACAGAATTTAGTTTGTGAGATCGTGTGTGTAATCATCTTCTCTTTATATATATAATTCTACTGTACGTGTTCTACTTTTTTTTTATTGCTTTGATGTGTGGACGAGCTCACAGCCCACCTGGTGTTAAATGGTTACTGGAGCCCATATATATCTATGACGTAAATGCGCCACCCACCTTGAGATATAAGTTCTAAGGTCTCAAGTATAGTTACAACGGCTGCCCCACCCTCCAAACCGAAACACATTACTGCTTCACTGCAGAAATAAGTAGGGTGGTGGTACCTACTCGCGCGGACTCACAAGAGATCCTACCACCAGTAAAACTGTACTGTAGTGTCGTATGTCACTAAGCTCCTCCTTAATTGCTGGACCGATTTAAGTGATTTTTTTTGTATGCGTTTGGGTGGCGCTCTGGATGCTTTAGATTCACAAATCAGCCCGGCAGATGGCGCTGCTGTCGGTATCTAGATTATTTATCTGTACTGCAACTAAACGGCTGGATCGACTTGAATGAATTTTTGTGTATGTATTCATTCATTTTGTGTATGCATAACGTGACCAGACGTCCCGTTTTGAACGGGACAGTCCCTTTTTATAATTACGAATCCCGGTGTCCCCGAAATGAACTCTGGAACGGAAAATTGTCCCGTTTTTGGCCAAACACAAGCGGTGTAAGCTATATTAAAGCAAATTGTACCTCTAATAAAAATAAATATAAATATAACTAAACATCTTGAGTATAGATACATATATCGTCTTTTCGCATTAAAAGTGCACAATTTCCAAAAATATTCGAAATTGAGTTTAAATGCGGATAATTTAGAATCACCAGTATTTTTCTCATAAAAAAATTTCAAAAGAGCGTAGTTTAGTTTTAGTTTACCTATATTTTGACTACTATTAACAAAATTAATACATAATTGTATCTTACTTTAAAAGACAGATAATGTAACTGGTAAAAGATAAAAAATAAATGTTGCAATGATGATTAATATTAAAAATATCACATGTGAAACCTTTAAAACACTCTCCTGTAAAATTAGTAAGTTTTGAGATTATACAGTTTAAATGCGAGAAGACGATAATATTATGTTCTTTAATTCGTAATTTTCAAGCTAACTTTTCCGAATAATAACTTTAAAAAGTACTGTTTTTTTCCATCACGTAATGTCCCAATGTGTCAATTGTCCCAAATAGCTTTCCGGTGGTAGATTCTGCGAAGCACTGCTCTCGCCAAGGCCAGTGTTAGCAACACTTCCGGTTTGAGCCCCGTGAGCACACCTACATGTTAGGGTGAAGCTGAAATAGTCTCTCTATCATCAGGCTATCATCAGCACAGGTGGGAAAAAAAATAGAAAAAAAAGTCCCAAATAAACCAACGCCCCGTTTTGAGTAAAAATATAAATGGCCACGTTACGTATACAGGACATCAGTCAGGTCCACTAGTAAGTAGCTAGTACATTTATATATTTTCATTTCATTATTTTCGATGTTCGGAATGATTGTCAGTTTTCGTAGTAGGTAACGGACTAAAGTGTTATTGACCGACATACAATATATATTTTTTCCTACTTATTTATTGGTAGCCTAAGAGGGTATTCCAGTTACGCCCGGATGTGTAGGTGAGCTCACGGGCTCAACCTGAGAGAATTTGCTAACACTAGCCCTAGCAGGAGCAATGCTTCCCACTGAGAAGATCAGGCGAAGGCAAACTCAGTGGGCTGTCTATGGGACGACATCTGCATATTGCGCTAACACTACCATCATTTTTTCTACAATTTCATCATTTTTATATAGACAATTTGAAACGTCATTACCAATTCAGGGATGATATTCACTAATTCCAGCCTTCTAGACAAATCATACGTGGCCTAATTAAAATCTGATTCCGCTCAATGTTCTAATTTAGCATCGAAAGTTCGAGACATTATAAAAGACCTTGAAATTATTTTGAAATGAGTCAAAAAAAAAAAAACTCGACGAATAAATCAATAGCGGGCAGACGTGGAAGGAAGCAAACGCAGATGCCCTTGAAACGCTATGAGAAATCTACAAACAATAGACGGGACTAATAAAAAACGAGAACTCGAAGCATTTGAAAACGAAAGGAACGTTTGGGACAATAATATGTTAGCGGACGACGCATTAAAAGTGAAAGTATGGACAGGTCAATAAGTATAGGCATTAGTCTATATATTGACATAGGCCTATCCATGACTGGAAGTTTTTTTTATATTTTTTTATATACGACGAAACGATTTATCAACGGATCACGCTCAAACAGCTAAAGTATTCACACGTACTTATTCTTCCACCTTCGACCTCTAATCATTGTTCTCGTAATTTCACCCCACCGTATTCAGCGCCAAATATTTTTTTTTTTTTATTGCCTTTGTAGGCAGACGAGCACATGGCCCACCTGATGGTGAATGGTTAGCGTCGCCCATGGACTTCAGCAATGCCTGGGGCAGAGGCAAGCCGCTGCCTACCGCTTAATACTCTCCACAAGCCTCGTTTGAAGAAGGTCATGTCATAGCGCTCGGGAAACACCGTGGAGGGGAGCTCATTCCATAGCCGGATGGTACGTGGCAAAAAAGACCTCTGGAAACGCACTGTGGATGACCGCAGTGGCTCCAGGTAGTATGGATGAACTCTACTCCGGTGGCGGGCGGTGCGATGGTAAAAACGAGATATATTCCCACAAAATTTCATCTGTATACGTGACGGACGTCATAAGTGTATAACTAGATCAATTGTATGCAAACTACGGAACCCCTTATAACACTAATCTACCACAAACACACAAAATATAAGAACAAAGAATAAAAGAATAATTAAAATGAAAAACGAAACTTTGTAGTTCCTGGATGATGTCATAGGGTTGTACCTATACTGTGAGACGCGCAAAAAGCAGACGAACTTATTCCGAATAATACATATTTATTATGTATTTTATAACGTCGACTAGCTTTTGCCCGCGACTTCGTCCGCGTAGAATAGTTCACAAATAATGCTTTATTTTAGAACAAATTTGGTTAGCATAAAAAACGTTATAGTAAGCCAACCTTAACATACAGACATATGCTGCCGCGGACTTTTTCTTAGATCTTTTAATGGGGAACAATTCTGTCATACACTATTTTAGCGAACCTTTAACCGTTTCTGCAGCGCAACGCAGCGGAAGCTCTCAAAAAGTCAAAATAACGCCGATTTTGAAACATTCTTTATTGGTGCTCCGCTAGTATTGGTCTTAGCGTGATGTTATATAGCCTATCCTCGTCCTCTATACTATCCTGTTATATAGCCTTCCTCGATAAACAGGCTATCTAACACTGAAAGAATTTTTCAAATCGAACCAGCAGTTCCTGAGATTAGCGCGTTCAAACAAACAAACTCTTCAGCTTTATAATATTAAGTATAGATTAGGTATGGAGGACCTTGAAACAGATCCTAACGATACGAAAATAATTGGCGGTCGACTGCATTTTTCAAAACTACACAACGAAAACAGTTCATTTAATATCCTATGCATCGCATATACTTTATTCTGTACGTTTCTAAAAGATTGAAATAGCTAAGAGCCGTTAATATCGTTCTAAATATTGTGGAGTCCGTTTGCGTAACTTGATCATGAAACTGCTGCATTTTATATGCGGCAGTATCATTTTCTTCAGTCAAGTACCCCGGAATCACAGATAAAGGTAGTTATATGCAAGTGAATTCTTTATTCCCTTCACCCATCCGTTTTATTAAACATAAATATTGATGTCCCATATTAAATAAAATGCCGTGAAGCAGTAATGAGTTTCGGTTCGAAGGCTGGGGCAGCCGTTGTACTGTTTAAAAATTGAGACTTTACAATTCATGTCTCGAGGTGTGTGGTGGAATTTACGTAGATATAGGTGTAGGTGGAGATGTCTATGGGCTCCGGTTACGACTTAACAACAGTTGAGCCGTAAGCTCGTCCAACCCACTAAGCTAAATAAAAAAAAACAATATCGTAATATAGGGAAACTTAAATTTTATAAAAAAAAGTACTATATGTAACTGCCGTAGTCCATAGACATCACATGTGAATACCGCCATCTACCTCTCAATTGTATTAGTATAACGGCCGCCCTTCAAGACAAAAAAAGCATGTCTGATACGCGGCAAAAATAGGACGAATCGTAGTATTTTTTTTATTTTTTTTTATTGCTTAGATGGATGGACGAGCTCACAGCCCACCTGTTGTTAAGTGGTAATGCCAATCTACTTCGTATAAGTCTTGTTATTCTATTCTATCAGTCCACAGACGTCCACTGCCGGACATAGGGCTCCCGCAAGTCTCGCCACAAAGATCGACCCTTCGCTGTTTGCATTCAGCGGATCCTCTTATAAATATTGTTCGCTTCTTTCTTATTTTGTGTAGCAGGTTTACCATACCAAATTAATTCGCATTAGTATTTATCTAAACTAGGTACTATACTGGGTACAATAGTAATAGGTATCGTTTGGTATTATGCATAATCGAAATCGGGAATAAATAACGACTTGGGATTTTCAATTGTTTATCTATGCATACGTGCACTGCGTTATCAACTATAACAATCAATTTTGTATTTAATTTACAGTGGATACATTGATTTAAGCTTTGACCGACGTAAAGTTTAATTATTTTTTTTCATTAAAATCGATATTCACACAAAAAATAAGCAAACAGCAATTAATATTTGTATTTAATTTACAGTGATACATTGATTTAAGCTTTGACCGACGTAAAATTTTTACGTAAAGTTTAATTTTTTTTTTCATTAAATTCGATATTCACACAAAAAATAAGCAAACAGCAATTAATATTTGTATTTAATTTACAGTTATACATTGATTTAAGCTTTGCCGACGTAAAATTTTTTTTTTTTTTCATTAAATTCGATATTCACACAAAAAAATAAGCAAACAGCAATTAATATTTGTATTTAATTTACAGTTATACATTGATTTAAGCTTTGACCGACGTAATTTTTTTTTTTTTTTCATTAAATTCGATATTCACACAAAAAATAAGCAAACAGCAATTAATATTTGTATTTAATTTACAGTTATACATTGATTTAAGCTTTGACCGACGTAAAGTTTAATTTTTTTTTCATTAAAATCGATATTCACACAAAAAATATGCAAACAGCAATTAATATTTGTATTTAATTTACAGTTATACATTGATTTAAGCTTTGCCGACGTAAAATTTTTTTTTTTTTTTCATTAAATTCGATATTCACACAAAAAAACAAGCAAACAGCAATTAATATTTGTATTTAATTTACAGTTATACATTGATTTAAGCTTTGACCGACGTAAATTTTTTTTTTTTTTTCATTAAATTCGATATTCACACAAAAAATAAGCAAACAGCAATTAATATTTGTATTTAATTTACAGTTATACATTGATTTAAGCTTTGACCGACGTAAAGTTTAATTTTTTTTTCATTAAAATCGATATTCACACAAAAAATATGCAAACAGCAATTAATATTAGTAACTAATACATTAGCGCGAATCAAATCTTTGTTAACGAATAAAACAGATTTATATTTCGAATTATTAACTTATCGAATAACCAAATAATCTGCCTACTAATAAACTCAAAGTTGTATTGAAGGTAAATGAAGTTATACGCACATTAGTAGGTACAAAGGCAGATTTTGAGACTCGTTAGACGTATATTTCGGCAATATCGATAAACATCCCGTTGGGGCCCTAGGCCGTCTATGTTGTCTTAGGGCAGGCACGCAGCGACGGCGCGACGGTTCGAAATGAATTCGTTAGCTATTTTTTTTTGCTTTCAGGGTTATCACCGTATTAGAATTTTCTTGTCGTCGAAAGAAAACCAACCTAGATGCCCAATATTATTCTCCTCAAACATCATATAAGAAAGATAATATAGTACCAGAATGAGAACGACGAAAAAAAAGCTTTATAGTCAATGATCTATGATTCTTTTGCTAGTGATAAAACCTCTTGTGAGTCCGCACAGGTAGGTACCACCACCGTGCCTATTTCTGGCTTGAAGCAGTAATGCGTTTCGGTTTGAAGGGTGGGGCAGCCGTTGTAACTATACTGAGACCTTACAACTCATCTCAAGGAGGGTGGCGGCATTTACGTTGCAGATGTCTATGGGCTCTGGTAAACACTTAACAACAGGTGGGCTGTGAGCTAGTCCACCTATCTGCACTATAAAAAAAATATTTAAATTTATTTAATTAGTTAATTTATTATCGGTAGGTATAAGACGTTTTTTTATGGTATGTTCCATAATGCCCTTCTCCTGGGGACACAAGACGAACTGCGTAAGACAACCCTATCGTCGTTTGATAGTGTGGGAGGAGGCAATTCGTGGAATAACTTCATATAACGCCCGTGTGTGTGCGTGTGATCAAATACAAAATAGGAACGCGCTAGTGTGCGCGCCGCCGGTTCACTGTCAAGGCCAACTGCCAAAATCTCCCGCTCGCGCCCCCCTCGCTCCCGCCTCACTCAATCCGCACACAATAATTCGAATTTGGCGAATAACATCGAAATGTTGAACTCATAACGCGCGTATTGTTAATGATTACGTTCCACGTTGGTTAAGTGAGCCCGCAATAGTCATCATAATAAACATTAAACAATTGTCACTATTTTTGATCGGCGATATTGTGTAAAACTAACAATTTACAAACCGTTATGATTCTCGATAAATGTTTCTCATCATAATAATGCGGCGATTATGTTAGAGTTTTAATAGTGCAAATAACAAAATAAAAACGAAGCATTTGAAAGCGCCGCATAAAGCAACTAGAATCAACATAATAATATTGTATCACAGACAGCACGTTGTTGTCAAGGTCTCCCGCTAAATCACGACGCATGTTCGATCGCAAATCAATGGAAATTTGCATGAGTAAGAAAAATAAAATATGTCATAGTAAAGTATATAGACAATCATTATGTAATACACGCTAAGATCTGTCATTGTTTAGACAATAATTTTGTACGCTTTTAGAACAGTCTCGTAACAATAAAAATTCCTTTAATTAGAATTTTTAAACAAGGAATCTTTTGCCTTATCTTTATTATTATTCTATGGCTCATGGACAAGTTTATGCAGAATATCGTTGTATATAATTAAAAATATATAGTACGTACGTGTCCTCAGTACATAAATCTATTAATATGTGTTACCTACAAAAGATACCTAAGTAAAAAAAATACCTACATTTTTATTAATACAAAAAAATTATTAGTATCGAATTATTCAGTCCCAATAGTGAGTGATACAATTAACAACATATATAATTTTTAAAAAATACGAAAATCAAGTAATGTCACAAAATTATATTATCATATTATTTTATCATCTTTAATACTCTGTTCAATGCAGTAACATTAATTAAAAGAAAACAATGTTTACATCAATTCGAGACTAGAGATATTTTTTTTAAATAAATGATACATCCATTGACGTCATAAGAAAAATAAATACTCGAGTCGTTTAAAACTTCCAAAATAATTAATAAATTTTATTTTCGAGTTGTTCGACACATTCTAGAGTTGTTTTTTTTTTGTAGCCGCCCTTCCGATATTTTTAATACTAAGTATTGATACTTAGTATCATTATGTCTATATATTGATACTTAGTATTAATAACATTCGTTATGTTTAATTGAAAACTATATATTAAATACGTATGAATAATATGTGTCAGTACGTGCAACGTGCGAAGATTGGGTAAATGATAAGATGCAAGTCAAGGCCGAGTTATATCACAATGCAACGTTGTGCATACAGCAGATTAGATAGAAATGTAAACGTTGCCGAACGCGAAAAAAAGGAAGTTTTTGGAGTGCAGTTTTTTTTAATATTCAAATTTTTTATGGCTTCACTTTACGGTTTTTTTCCAACGAAAACGCTCTTTCGTGTCCTTGAAGAAGAATGGATAATACGAGTATATCAATAATCGGCACCCGTAGACAATCTACAAATACATACATATTATGGTACATACATACATACATACATTTTACTGGTGGTAGGACCTCTTGAGAGTCCGCGCGGGTAGGTACCACCACCCTGCTTATTTCTACCGTGAAGCAGTAATGCGTTTCGGTTTGAAGGGTGGGGCAGCCGTTGTAATTATACCTGAGACCTTAGAACTTATGTCTCAAGATGGGTGGCGCATTTACGTTGTAGACGTCTATGGGCTCCAGTAACCACTTAACACCAGGTAGGCTGTGAGCTCGTCCAGCCACCTAAGCAATAAAAAAATAAAAAAATGTACATAGATTCTCGGGAATAAACGAAAAACCTTTTATCTGATGCTATATTTGATGTTCAGCAGTTACCGAAGCTCGTAGGAGTCGCAGCGTAAACGTTGTCTCCCATCTTGAAATGTGACGTCAGAATCTAATTTTTAATACAAACTAAAACGGTCACCCCACCCTTAAAAGTAGAACGCGCGGCTATTTTGCGACAGAAACACGCCAGATGGTGACACCTACCAGTGCCGGCTTAAAATACGCCCCAATTTTCAACAATTTTTTTTTTTTTATTGCCCTTGTAGGCAGACGAGCATACGGCCCACCTGATGGTGAGTGGTTACCGTCGCCCACGGACTTCAGCAATGCCAGGGGCAGAGCCAAGCCGCTGCCTACCGCTTAATACTCTCCACAAGCCTCTATTATATCTAATACAATTATCTAATAATATTATCTAATACAACTAGTATTCATTAAATTATGTGAGTTTCATTTTCACAGCGGACGAGATTCGTGAAGGCTATACATACTTAATTGCGAAGTTTAATTAAAAAAATTCGTTTCCGGCCTGCGGGATTTGAACACCGGTATGGTCGCTCGTGACGTGTGCACCGGGCGGCTTATCCATTCGACCACGACAATGCGTTTTCCACATAGCAACCAAAACCATAGATAACTAACATTACAAAAATTAACGAATTTCTGTATAGGTACTTTATTTAAAACAAATATCAAAGCACTAATTTTAATAAATTTATTTATATAAACGAATCCAACTCTTTGATGTTTAATAAATAGATCTATGATTCTAACCAATATTCATTTATTTGTTAAACGTATACCAACAGCGTAAGTCAGCAGAGAATCAGTGCTACCAACGAAACGCTCTAAACGAAATTCAAAACTTTTTTTATGCTACTAATTAAACTGTTCTCTATTCAAACTGAAACATAGTAACAAGTTTTTTTTTAGTTTCTACATAACACCGTGTTTTTAATACGCAAAAAACTGCATACATAATCCGCCCACCCACGATCGAATGAAAACTGCATTCTATATTTTAAACGTTACAGTTCGGTCGAAATAGCGTATCAGGAAGTAGATTCAAATAGTTGTCTAATATAATGATAAAGTTTTTAGAGTTGCCATTCGGAAAATATCAATACGTCGAAAATACGGCTACATATTGCAATCATTAGTTTTTTTTATTTATTTACAAATATTCGTAACAACTGTAGATTGCGTGCCGATGTCAGCATACATGAACTCACTACGGGTGGCCTATTTAGGAAGATGTTAATAGCCTCATAGAGTAAAGAGCTGCCTATTCGCCTATGAGATTACCGAAGACCCTACAATATAAAAACCGTCGTGTAGACATATCTTAGTATCATATATGTTATTTAATAATGAAGTGTAATTAGGTAGGATACTACAGGCCTTAACCCGTGCATGTCATAAGGTAGTAATAAGTACCGCATACCGTAACTTCTGAATGTAAGACACAGGACTTCGGAAAATCTCAACACGAAGACCAGACAATCGGGCCTTTATTAAGTATATCGAGTGTGTGGCGTCACCTCGAATATAAATATCGAGAATTCTTTTTCTATTACATCGATAAACAAGTATAATAAATGTGTGGTTCGTCTCACGGTGTACCTACTCAAATGTCTATGTGGTACGTAGCCGCCGGTCGACACTAGCTAATACTCGTAGGCGGTATCGATCTACCGCGTCGCGGATTGGGGCAGGTCGTGGTAAAACGCACAACGTTTTTCGGTGTTAGCCCTAACGGAGATGCGTGAAGCGACTGCACGTTTTCTTGTGAAATTACTATCTATGCTTTGATGCGCGGATTTATTGTAGTATTTAATACGATGCGTTTTCTGGCGTGCCGTAATAAAATTCGATATTCAAAAATTCGAATTTAATTCTAAATGAATAATTTTGTTATATAAGAAGAAAAAAAAAGAACATATGTAGTTACAATTGGCGTTCGTGTAATATGTTTTTTTAAAAAACCGAATACGAATTTAGAAACCACAAATGTACATATTATTATTTCAAATTGAGGAAATAAATTCTGGAATATTTTCTTGTGATTGCTTCTAGCAAAATAAAATATTAAACCGTTTGCTAATATGTAAAACGAAATGAACTAGATATTAAATGTGTAGCTTTTTAATCTGTTATTTTTAACAGTGATCTGTCGGGAATTATAACAGTGGATTTTTTTCCAGAATTAAAATATTTTAAGACCCATTTTCATCTCTATATACGTACTGTACTTAATACCAACGAGGAAATATAAAGCAGGCACTGATAAATATTTGGCGGCTGAGTTCAGTCTTACTGATAAAATGTTAGGATAGGTCAAGGCAAAACATAATTTGCCCAAAATAATCATTGAAATTGTAAGGCATCGCTGTAATTAACAGGCAATAAAATAGACTATTACGCACCATATCCTCCATCTCCATCCAGTCCATCTCGGCTTGTTTTTATATGTCTAGATTATTTGAAAAGTTCAGGTGATCTGGCGCGAAAGTACTGCGCGTCGCGACGTTCAGTACACGAGTGCAGCGTCGTTTCGTGTGTGTTGCACCAAAAATTCGTTCCCGCACCCCGTGCCCTCACCCCGCACCCCACCCCCGTGGTCGCAAATTTTCAAACTTCGAATCGCGCAACGCCATCTAGCAGCGATTGGCGCCCTTTTAGTTTCTTCCAAACGTGGCCTTGAACTTGACCAACGTCGCGACCGACCCACTTTTGCGTTGCGCCCCCGCTCCCCTCGGCAGCGGGTACCCGCCGACAGTCGCGCGCATTGTCACGGCCGCACCACCTGAATGGATTCTCGCAAGCCGTAAGGTACAGAATCGCTTGATCCGTTCAACACTCTTGTTTTCAATGTTTGCGGTTACGTCATTTTTGCACGTTGCTATATTATTAGTTATGTTATCGTGCACGCCGCGTGAATTTTAATGGTTTTCAAAAATATCAATTACTACACCGGTGCGGATTTCACAAAAGATCCCACAGATGAATTGATAAAAAGCTAATTTTACTCTTTAAGTTCTTTCCTAATCACAGAAATACGTAAAAATGAAAACGTAAAAGATATAAATTATTTACATCACTTATTGGGATTTGTATTTCAAATTATTTTATTGCATAGACAAGATGTCGGCCCATCTAATTTTAAGTGGTTACCCGAGCCCGTTGAGAAACTTAAAATTTTGGTCTCAATTGTAATTACTCAATTACAATAAAGTAATTACTTTACTAATATGAATCATTTGAATGATAATATTATACATACAAATAGTTATAAGGAACAGAAGCAAATGTCATTTTTTTCGGGTTTAAATTTTATTACACTATAATATTATTCCTGTATTGTGGTATTCATTAGTGAAGATTCGTTATTTTATTTTTTTTACGTTAAATTTTCAGGAAAATTTTCGTCTAGTCTTGTAAAAAAAACTAACCGATTTTTTATGAATTTAATGTATTCGATAAAATCCACTTGAAAATTGTATTATACATAAAAAATACTATTAAGAATCAAGAGGAAATCGGAGGGAACAAACCATATTACAAATGTAACCACAGGTTTTCACCGAAATTCCAAAGACCCAAATAACTAACTGATTTAATTGATAGATGTCGAAGTTTGAATTTGCAATGGTCAATAAAAATCTCACTGCACATGATATAGAAAAGCATGATAGAACAAAAATTAATCCGCAACAGATACCAGTCTTTTAGTGGATTGTGCAAGGATTAACACTTTGAAAGCCATACGAAAAATCGAATATTTTCATTCGGGCCACGGTGCTCACCGGTGAGCCTTTTCTTTCTAAATCATACGGGTCATGATGGTCATCCTTTTATATATAAAGTAGACGGTAAAAGTCGCAAATTTTTACCGTCCACGCAAATTATCGTAATATACAATATTTTAGAATGAAAATCTCAAGTTAGTAAAAATTACTGATTTTGGCTTAGCCTAAATTGCATAGTACTGTTACGCCAGTAACACCATCTATCGCCGAATAGTTGAACGAATATCGAAGGATCCAGTAGCACCTAGAACGCTCGAGAAGTACAACGCCCTCTATTGTCAGTCAGCGGAAACACAATACTCGAAATGTGTGGAATATTCTCGATAATTCTAGGGATGTGGTATCGGCTACAAAAGCGTTGCAGAGATGGCACGGAGTCAGTCAGTAATCGGAACTACTCGAAGCGAAACAGCGAACGGATCACCTGAAGCGAAGGGAAGAAGTGAATTGAGAGTTTTAAAGTGTTTGTTGAGTGTTTTAAGTGTTCTAAGTGCTAATACAGTGTTGTCTTTTATTTAACCCGAACTCCAGCGCGTAACAGTACGCTAGGCCCACCGGTGGGTCTTAAAGCATACAGCGTGTTAATCAACCGAGAGCATGTATTAATGAAGAGACATGCACGTTCATAAAATACAGTTAGGTTAATCCATTGCCGTGTGACCAATAGTGATGATTAAGGGCAATCAATGAACGTCCAACGTCCAGTGGGTTATTGACCTAATTACGATTACTACTTGTACAAATTTGTATCTAAAATGGAAAAGGGTGTAAGTCCTATCTACATAACGGCATATCAATAGATTCTGCCTGTAAATATGACTTAAATGTTTTCGGAAATTGATAGTAGGTATTTGGAATGCTTTTGAGACAAAAATCGGACATTTTTTTATTTTATTCGATCCACAGAGCCTTTTTATTTTATTTTTTATTGCTTGTGTGGGGACAAGCTCACGGCCCATCTGGTATTAAGTAACCGGAGCCCTTAGACATCTACAACGTAAATGCCGCCACCTACCTTGAGATACGAGTTCTTAGGCCTCAGTTTTTACAGTACAACCGCTGCCCCACCCTTCAGATCGAAACGCATTACTGCTTCACGGCAGAAATAGGCAGGGTGGTGGTACCTACCCGTGCGGTCTCACAAAACATCCTACCACCAGTAACGAAAAGCTTTCTGATTGCTTAATTTTCAAGAGAATTATGAAGTTACATATTAAGAAATTAGGCGTCAAATGATTCAAAGGAAGAATTAGTTTTACCCGATTAAGAAAAATATTACAGAATTATATGGGCAGATTTGGAGGCAGCTATGGTTTTAAGTTTTAATGACACAAGTGGTGATAAAATTTACGACTGCACAGATGTTTGCCAAAGAAAGTTTTCGACTGGATAAGTTAATTTTCATACGATTTCAGCAATAGTTATCTTTTTAACATGCTTTTATTACCCTGATATATGGTACTTAAATGTATGTAACGGAATCTCTGAGCGTCATTTTCACCGAACCAAGACGTCCAATCAGCTTGACAATCCGGTGGTAGATTCTGCGACGCATTATTCTTGCTAGGGCTAGTGTAAGAAACGTTTCGGAATTCCCTAGGCATAACTTTTGAATTTCTCTCAACTTAGTTGTCATGATTAAAATGGGGCTGCTACCTGTCATATTTATTTTGAAAATGGTAGAAATTTCCAAAAGTTCAGTTCGATCGATATTTCTGGTAAGGATTCGAGGGCCCCCTGAGCTTGACGGCCCCGGAGCACTGCCCCGCCTAGCCCCTGGGTAGCTACGCCACTGCTTACATGGCATACAGTGCATATTAAAGTAACAAGAAAAACTGTATCGCAATAATAAAGTACGTAGTTTTTAAACTAAAAAAAAAAACTTAAATCGCAAATCAAACTAACATTTATTTTCATCTTTTTTTTATCCTGTTCATACCGTTCAGGATATTATAAAATTGTTGTATTGTCATCGGTACCTGAAGTTAATCGGACGGTTGAAAATTAAGTTCAATGATTCCGTTAGAATGATACAAACTTAATAACTAAAACATCAAGCTAGTTAAAAATTTAACCGAAGGGACAGTGTATGTTAAATTTACCATTTTGTAGCTTGAGTGAAACTGTGGCATCTATAATATATACTTTTTTTATTGCTTAGTTGGGTGGACGATTTCACGGCCCACCTGGTGTTAAGTGGTTACCGGAGCCCATAGACATATACAACGTAAATGCCGCCACCTACCTTGAGATATAAGTTCTAAGGTCTCAATATAGTTACAACGACTCTTCAAGCCGAAACGCATTACTGTTTCACGGAAGAAATAGGCAAGATGGTGGTACCTACCCGTGCGGACTTACAAGAGGTCCTACCACCAGTAATAATAATTTATGAATTTACTTTATATCTCTAAACTGTCTTTCATTAGATTAGTCATAGAGAATTTTTTTAAATAAATCTATTAGAATTGGTGACAACGCCATCTAGTGATGACCATTGACACGATAAAACTCTTCTATTAATGCCAACTGTAACCGACG
This sequence comes from Bombyx mandarina, assembly GCF_030267445.1. Classification (NCBI taxonomy): domain Eukaryota; kingdom Metazoa; phylum Arthropoda; class Insecta; order Lepidoptera; family Bombycidae; genus Bombyx; species Bombyx mandarina. The sequence goes on along the minus strand of NC_143231.1, from coordinate 11,738,273 downwards.
AGCGTACGACACACTTGCTGGTAAATGGTTATTGTCGCCCGTTGACACTGGTAATACCGGTGACTTTTTATAACGCCAAGGCTCTATCTATAATCGACGCATATTTTACATAGTTTTCTAACTACTTGAAACATATCTTCTATTAGTTATATACATTAACGGGACTGTCACAGTAAGAAAATTATGTATATCATTTTAATTATTTATTCTGTATGCACAGCGAGTTTCATGTTGTCTTCCTTACTATAATTCATTGTGAACAAAACCACTGGTTCTTAACAGACATAATATGTAACAACTCCTATTTTGAATTTAAAAATTATTTAATTACTAAACAATGAAAATCTGTACATTTAAGAGTATTTAAAATCAGGAAACTTAGGAACTTTTATGATATTTCATGTTAGTGGCTTATTTCCTAGGAGATTTGCCCATTTAAACAATTTTTTTTCTGCTCTGCAATCTGCACTTATTTTAAATTGAATGTGTTTTTTTATGTACTAATTATATTCGATTAGTGGTGGACTAATTAAATATGTGTATTTATTCTTTTTAAAACTATTACGCATTTGTACTATATAAGCTCTCTCTATCCAAGGCACAAAGAGAGATATTGTTATGAACAATAAGTCTGTTCATTGAAACACTCCTATCCCTACTTTCAAATCAATATTTACATTTTGTTTGCCATGTCAAATAAAGATTTTTTTATATTGTTCCAATGATTCAATCCAAATCCATTTTTATAATGGCTTTTATTAAGAATAAGTTTTATGGCCAATAAAGAGAATAGAATGAATTGCGTGTAAGTACCTACCAGAAATTAAATGTACATGCTTAAATGTTATTGATTTAAATAAAGAGGGTGTTATTTTTGTAAATTTATATGACATTAAGAAATTAAAAGTTCTATTTAAATATTATTTTTGTATTATCTTCCTCACCACCAGCTCACCAGCCAGTAATCACCATAGCTCACCAGCCAGTAATCACCATAGCTCACCAGCCAGTAATCACTTAAGACAGTACTTTAACAGGTAAATTATGAAAATTTTGGGGTTTGGGAGATATAGCCAATGTAAATCGTTGATATTCATAAATAGTGAACAAAGAATACCTCAATGAATAATTATGTTTGGTTGTCCTTCACATATCTCCTGTGAGTTACAGGGTCCTCTGTAGAAACTGCGAAGAGACATAGTCGCGGTCTGAAAATGAAATTTTACAATTTTATTATTTTTCTGTTATATATCACTAAACATGCCCTATGGTTTCACCCTTGTTATACTTATATTTTAGAAATGTTAAACACATATTTTACTGCTATAAAGATTTTTTGGAATCACTTGCTCTATCTAATCCGCTGGTAAGGTTTTGGTAAAATCACAAACTATGAATTTTCATATCGTATTAATTAGAATTGAATATAAACAGCATTGTTCAGGTGATAAAAAATATGTTATAAACTATTTAAATATGTAAAATTATATACATTTATTTGAGTAATTTTTGAGTGATCGCATAACCAATATCGAAACTTATAAACTTTCACATTCATAATATTGATTGGTTGAAAACCTATAGAAAAATATAAGTAAGATATAATAAAAAAAATTTTTAAACTCGTCATAATGAATAAGGACGTTTGCAAAGTTCTTTCAGTATTATGTACATCATATAATAACATCATTAGGAAAAGTATAGCTTAAAATAGAATGATAAAAGAACATGCTGCACTGACATCGCAAGATGTGGGATAATGGCAAGAATCATCCTATTTTCAAAATAATAGTTTCCGATTTTAATATAACTATTGTAAAATAAGTTTTTTATACAATTAGTAATGAGCAGTTGTATTATTATGGATTTGTTGTTGTCATCTTACAGATCCTTTACAACAAAAATCTTGTAAGGAAATCTATGGAGTATTTTATTTTAATTAACAGCTTGGATCCATTATTTTACTTTCATTTATTAATATCATAAAAGTTCCTTTATGTTCAAAACGAATCGTTAAGGATCAATTAGTTAAGATGTAATTTTTTAAACTTTGCAAGATTATGTAAACTTACTTTTGCACAGATAGAAATGAGTACTCACCGAAATTACCTATATTTTAATGTGATTTACGGTCACTAAGGCATCGACGTACCGTACTTTCGGCAAATCATTTAATCAAGATCTGCACAAAACAATTTTCGAATTACAGAAATAAATTATGCATCTGTCAATCAGTCAGATGCAATTTATAATCTTCGCACTTTTATTTCACAACACAGCTATTCAAAGTCCCTTGAAAATTAAATAAGTAGTAGATATTGTAATAAGTTCTATTAAGTTGCGATTCTAAGCAATAATGGTTTCAAAAAAACTAATTTAAGGTTATTTCTTTAATTTCCTTGAAAATGCAAAATGCACTTTCGAATTCGACGAAACGCAGTGAATCGCGTTATTGTGAACTGAATTAAATTTAGAATATCAGCTAACGCTGTCTCTTTCATCCATGACGAGAAAATGTATTTATGTTCTTGTTTGCCATTTGTATTCAGCTATGATAGAAAGTTGGAAAATAACGTGCACCAATAAATGGAAATGGAACAAGCTTTTAAAAAATGGATTTCGAGAAATAGCTTGGCTGAATAAATTTAGATTCTATTTCCCACTTGAAAGTGTTTCGCAAAACATTGGATTCAAGTTAATTTAAATCAAATATGTATGTATGTATCACAAGACAAAAAATTAATATCGACTGATACTAATCACTGTTTTTCTGATACGATCAAAAAAATAGAAATTAAACTGTGAGTACTTATTAAACCTATTGTTCTAATAATATTAAAGCATTTATAATGTGAGGGAGTGCATATAGAATCCCTTCTTTATTTCGCCTGGTCGTGTTTTATGTAATTAACACCACAGTTGAAACAATATAAATTTTATTGATATAGCGGCATAAAGTAATTACATTAAATTAGTTATTTATCACTTTATAAATTATTTTTATGTTTTTCATATTTGGCGGTAAAAAGGTCTCGTGTCACAGACTATATGCTGTTTCCCACCTCTCGTGCGTTCCGGCTTACGCATCATAAAAAGGTGCGTACTTAAACGCCAGAAATGTAAGTACATACCTACCTAGCAGTATGGGTATAAACTGCTAAATCAAGTTCAAAGGAATGTAAGAATCCATTCCACGCAGAATTTACTAGAAGTCGCCGAAGTGAAATCTGGCAACACGATTACATTTTTCAAAAAAAAAAAATAACCAAAAGGTCGACGACGTTAGCCAACTCATCGGTCTATTTGACGTAAAATTAGAGATTATGTTTGTTTTCCGGTCATAAATGTTATGAATTCGGCTTTATTTATTGCAAGATAGATAATATATAACCACAATAAACATGGAGGTACAATATCTCGTGTTGTTACTGAGCTTAATCTGGCATGGAACTGATGCGATTATGTGGAGCTTGGCGCCGAACACACACAAGTGCTTGAAAGAAGAATTACACGCCAACGTGTTAGTTGCAGGAGAATATGATGTGACAGAAATACAGGGGCAAAGAGTTGACTATATTGTGAGTATAATTTCTGACATAACCAAAAAAGTTTGTAATATTCAAACGCCATGGCTTAAGTACACCACTAGACATTTATCGTTTAAGATACAATAAAAAAAAAATAACAGAAATATTTGAAAATTAAAAAATGTACTATTTTTTTTAAAAATTGACAATTTTTTTTGTAAACTTACAGTGTAACTCAAACAAAAGACCGAAACAATAATGATTTAAATTATTACAGATTAAAGACTCGAAGGGGCACATCTTATCACAGAAAGATACAGTAACAAAGGGAAAGTTCTCATTCGTCACAGAGAATTATGATATGTTTGAAGTTTGCTTTATATCTAAAGTACCATCAGGTAATTTTATTTTGGAACTAACTGAATAATTCTTGTAATATTTTTGTTTTAATAAAGGTTCTTTAGATTAGTTTAGAAAGTACATAGAGATCAGCATAGAAAAGTAGGTCACAGTTTACTGATACTTAATATACCTTCTGACGTTTTAACTATTACGAGTCTGAATAAAACACTAATGTGCAAAGGCAGCCTGATGGCAAATTGCTTGGCAAATTGCTCCAATCCTTTCTGATGATCTACTCCGTAGATATTTTTAATAGACGGATTATAATGTTGAGCAGGAAAATAATACTCTATTTAGTACTATAGGACCAGTTAGTTATGATCGGCTGGTAACTTCAAAGTCCCAGCAATGCCAATGCTGTCACCTATCACCAAAGCATATGACTATTTCACTGCAGTAATAACCAGGATGGTGGGCCCTTATGTGGACTGATAATACTACTAGTAAAAAAACATATACAGCATAATTCACCATTAATTAAAATACATTTTTCACCAAGGCTTGGAAGGGTTTTCTTTTAATAATATTTGTGTTAACCCCATAACTTATAGATACAACAATGTTGTGTAAATCTGTGTAGGCCTCTCCTATCTCTTGTCCCTCAAAGCAATCAAGCTTTCTGATTTCACTAACAGAAGTCATAATCGAAATATGTTATTGGTATCCAAATCTAGCCTTGTTGCTGCTATTATTTCCTTTATAAATGCATTGCATTGCGACTGCTATTATTTCCCTTATAAATGCATTCTCAGGTCAGCTATTGATTTCTCTATCAGCAGTGAAGTTGATGAGATCAAATAGCTGTAATTGTTACAAAAAAAATTATAATAGAAAATCTATTGGCCATTTAGATCTCATTCTCACGACACCTGATGTCTTATTGTGGGTAGCAAAGTGCTAGCCGGCTGTTCCAGATATAATTCATCATCATAATCAACAACGGCCCCCAGTCGTCCACTGCTGTACATAGGCCTCTCCCAATCTACACCACTGAGCCCTTATATAATTCACTTAGCTGATATAGTATAGAAAAGGATTTTTGTACTTAGCTGGTTACTATACTTTTAATACTGTATAAACTATTATATGTATGGATGTGTGCATATATGTATGTATGTATATGTATATGTGATTTTGTATATATGTAGATATACTTTTTTTTGTATGTATTCGTAACCTAATATAAATTTCATTGCACCTACCACTATTTACTCTGCACTACCTTTGGTTGACTGTTAGAGAATGCCTTAAGCATTAAGTCCGCCAATGTAAATTTTAATTAAAATAAAAATAAATAAATATACTTATACCCTACATTCAAATTATAAAATGTTTGCTGTCCTGCCTTTTAAAGGTGAAACTATTAGTTTATTGGTTTGCTATGCTATGATATGCAACTGAAAATTCGACAAGTGCAAAGAATAACATTGTAATTCAGTTTTAGGTAAATATGATTTACAATGTTATTTTTTCTATGTTTCAATATTATTTTATCTGAAGAAACATAATATAGCTAGCCAGTAATGTTATATTGTTTTTTATTGTCTCTTTCTGAGAAGGCTTTGGCTTTAAAACGAAATATTTTTAATTAATCAAAAACTTTTTATCTATTTATTTATGTAATGTAAGAGCTTGACATGATATTGTGGGCTTGTTGATACCTATTGATCATAAAAATTTGCTCTAGCCTATTCTTCTCCATTACAATCTCGGATTATAGCTTTGAAACTTTTGTGAATTTTTGTTGTTGTGGCGTTCATCTTATTATGTACTGGGTTTTTCTTGATTCAAAATCGTCTATTCAAGTATTTTTGTTTAAAAATATTTGATTCTCCATATTTATGATGAATTACTTCACCTTTCGTCATATGCATTGCAGTGTTTTCAGATACTTAAATGAACTCTTCTCTGGTGGTGTGCAATAGTAAGCCTGATTATTTAAATTTCTCATATATTTTTTCAGAAAGAAGAGGTATTCCACATCAAGTAAGCTTAGATATTAAAATCGGCATAGAAGCAAAGACTTATGAAGGGGTAAGTTAAAATATTAGTTAATCATGAAAGCAAAATGTTTCCATGTTTATAGCAGTATAATTAAACAGAAGAAAATCATTGAAATTATGTCTCCAAACTAAAATGACACAAGTCACGCTTGCAAATGGAACTAACATAAATTCAACATATTATTTCTAAAAAATAGATATAAAAATAAAATAAAAAGTACAATTTATAGAGACTAGACAAATGACTCATTAAACACCATAATAACACAAATAATGAAACATCTGTGTAAAGAATTTTTATTATTGCTCAAATGTTGTTTTAAGAAACTTCAGAATGGCTAACATTAATGATATCACAATATTCTTTATTTTGGTGCAAATTAAACATATTTTATTCAAAACCCATATTTTTGAATTGATTGTTTTAAAATCAACTCGAATATAACTATCAACTTTATCTTCATCAGTTAAAGTTTATTTTTGCTTTTTTCTGTTAGTTAAGGGTATCTTTATTTGATTCTTTGTTACTAGGATTATGTATAATAATATATTTAAATATATATTTATATTATCAGCCAGTAATGAAAAATTACTTGTTCTAATTATATATCTGTATGTATTTCTGAAGAAAGTTAATTCTCAGTTAGTAGTTGACATTATGTATGCTTATTTCCGCTTTTTAATTTTGTCTTTATATTTCTTTATTATCGGTAAACCAACTTGGGCCTCCAGAGTCGTTGGGTAATGTTTGTGTTTTGGTTTGAAAATGAACTATCTAACAAACAGCTAATAATTACGCAACTAATTAGTACGTCAGGGAAAAATAACTTAGACATAACAAATTATTAAAAAAACTTTTGTAGTTGTTCTGTTTCCAGCCAATTTTCTTTATTTGTTTATTAATAAGTATAATGTGTATAGCATGCATGTGTTTTTTTTTAAATATTAACCCAATGACATTCTCGATAAAATTTTGTTGTAAACCGTTCATTTCAAACATTCCATTGCCCGATCTTAAGCCCATCTTCTTCTTCTCTATATATAAAAATAAATTGCTGTTCGTTAGTCTCGCTAAAACTCGAGAACGGCTGGACCGATTTGGCTAATTTTGGTCTTGAATTATTCGTGTAAGTCCAAGGAAGGTTTAAAAGGTGAGAAAATATAAAAAGCTCAGAATTATATAAAAACAAACAATTTTGTTTTTCCTTTGATGTGTCCCCTTGATGTGTCTTTTATTTATCGATTGAGGCACTGCGAAGTCTGCCGGGTCAGCTAGTAATATAATAAAATTTAAACCAACTGTATGCTTTATGCATTGTATCATCTTAATTACGATGCTTAAGTACGGCTTAGTGAATTAGTCTTGCATATATTCATACATGTACTAGAAAACAAAATATCATTTATTCACACAAAATTGTATGTTCTACTAAGACCTTGATTTCGTGTCAAGCTGATTGAGCTGAATGAATGTTATTGGTTTAATATTTGTTTTAAGCCTGTTTCACATGAGGAAAACTCCTAAAAATTAGTACTATTTATATAATTATTACCTTTTTGTACATTAAATAGCATTTGCATGTTTGATTGATTTAGATTAAATTAAGTAAATATTACTGATTTTGTTAGAATGAAAACACTAGTGTTTAATATGATGATGTGAAAACATCTACATAAAAAAAATCAGGTAATGTTCTCTTAAAACAAAAATGGCATGTTTTAAGAGGCTTAGTATTATAAATGATGTAACAACAAAACAGTGTCTAAGAGAAAGATGAGAATTTAAAATTACCGATTTCTCTTTGGAATAAAGTTCCCAAAGAATAATGCCTCAATTTCACTTCCTAAGTGCTGTGACATATCATTGGAAAGATGTTTATTGGGTATTTTAATTAAATTACTAATAATTTATCACATTTCTAGAAACTTGGTACCTTAGCTGAATACTAGTTTAGTTATCTAAATCAAATCGTTCGAGTTATGAAGCTGTGTTCAAAAAGTTATAGCGTCAAGATACTGCCAAAGTACTTTTACTATGCTAATCTTTTTTATATACAGATCGGGGAGGCTGCAAAATTGAAGCCAATGGAAGTGGAACTGAAGAGACTAGAAGACCTATCAGAAGCTATCGTTCAAGATTTCACACTAATGAGGAAAAGAGAAGAAGAAATGAGAGATACCAATGGTAATGGTTCTTTTGTACTTTATGTCTAATAAATGTGCATATCTTATATTTGAAGAGTGTTTAGATGATATATTATTTAACTTGAACTAAATGATTTGAGCTCGAATTATGTCGTCGTGGTCTAAAGGATAAGACGCCGAGTGCGCTCGTTTTGAGTGATGCGACCGTGTCGGAGTTCGAATCCCGCAGGCGGGTACCAATTTTTCTAATGAAATACGCACTTAACATATTATTATGTTCAAGAATGATTTCCACAAAAAAACAAATAAACAGTGCGATACATTAAATACAAAAAAGTACAATTGGCGGTCTTATCGCTAAGAGCGATCTCTTCCAGACAACCATCAGGTGAACAAGAATCATTTGGAAACGAACTACGCGCGGTGTACCAATCCAGTGAAATACATATACAAATATGTACACATACATATACACATACATACATATATCCGTAAATATACATACAATTATGTAATACACAATTTATTATAATATAATAATAATTATTTAAAAAAATTAGGGATAATATGAATAAGGATAATAAGGATAAATAGGGATAATAAGGAAAAATAGGGCGTAAGAATAACGTCGGGAAATAAATATTAATTCCTTAAAAAAATAATTGTTGGTAGGCCGTCGATCAGCTCACTTAAAGGATGGAACAGCCGCTGTACTGTAAAACTGAAATTTAGAACTCATGCCTCAAGGTTACGGTATATTACGCCGTTGAGGTCTATGGGTTCCTGTAATGACATAACGTCAAATGGACCTCGTTCTCGTCCACTATTGATTCGGTTTGTTATATCCGGATGTTTTATTTTTATTGTTTTAAACCACATATTTTATTCATTCTTGTATACAGATTTTGTTTATTAAAAGTATAAAATTTACACGAAACTTATTAATGTTTTCTTCCAACAAAACCACTAACGTGTTGCACAGCAGTCTGTGTGGCAGACATGATCAAAACGATACGAGAAATAAAAGCTTAAGATATTTTATTTGAAGTAGATATCAATAAATATTTTGTTATTATGTCGCTGTAACTCAACTCACCTTAAAAAATAAATGCAGTAAACATTATATTATTTTATTTTGTTTCAGAATCAACGAATAATAGAGTTTTATTCTTCAGTATATTCTCGATGGCGTGCCTCTTGGGTCTGGCCACCTGGCAAGTCCTATACCTTCGCAGGTTCTTCAAAGCAAAGAAGCTAATTGAGTAATTAAGTAACAATACGCGAGTAACGTCTTGATGAAATTGTGTTGATTCGATTCTGTTTTTTTTTTTTTACTTCGTTTTTGTTATAATCTGTGGTAGTTTATATTATAGTGTGCAGTTTTTTCGCAACACTGGGAACACTCCTCTGGTGACTTAAAATTTGCGACATTAGATCTTAAATTGTTTAATATTAGTGAACTATTAAATGTTTGGAATAGTTAATGCAGTAATTTCCTAATTTTTTTTTAATTATTATTTGTTGTAAATGATCGCGTTTTGTGTCTGCAAATGTAAAATAAAGTCTATTTGGAATAATAGTAATAATAATTTTATTTTTTAAATATAGTATAGATATAGTATCAGCAACATTTAGCGTCTGTACGGTCACACATTGAAATAAAATTTTCATCACTGATTGACTGATTCCTATTGAATGCCCTCGTCTATATGACGTGCTATTTTACTGGATTTTTTTTTACGGTAGACAGCGGCTTGGTTTCACCCGTCATTGCTGACTTCCATGAGCGACGGTAACCACTCACCATCAGGCAGGCCGTATGCTCGTCTGCCTACAAGGGCCATAAAAATATATAAAATATTACATTACATTAATTTTATATTATCTAATCGAGGTTTAGTACTTACTGTTTAGATTAAATTTGGAGGGTATTTTGAATTAACCAAAATTTGATATGATCTAAATTAGCTACATAGATAAAAAACCATATACTGGAGTCTAATTTTAATTTTAAAGATACCCCATTAACATCGCCTGCAGAAATTAATCTCATAGAAGCGCGCACAGAGACATCGCTTACGGCCACTAACTCACATTCACAAAGTTATTCGTGCAAAATCGTAGAAACGACAAATTTATTTAAGTTAATGAGCGTTTTTATTCTCTGAATAGACCGTTCATTTTAAAACTAGCAGTGGTATACCGGTGGTAGATTCTGCGAAGCACTGCTCTTGCTAGGGCGTGTTAGCAACATTCCCGGTTTGAGCCCCGTGAGCTCATCTACACGACAAGAAACTGAAATAGCCTCAAGGCTATCAGCATAGGCAGGGAAAAAAAGCGAGGTAGTCGTGTATGTGTACTTATAATATGGTGACAATACGTAATAAAAAACTCGAATCAGTTTATTAGTGTTTAAGTCTGTTCTTCCTTCAACAAGTGCCCCGACCACGACACGTCCTATTCCTGTTTCTATCCATATTCCTATCCATTTTACCTTTTTGCATAAGCCGGAGTGGACGGCCATACCCTGGCTGTAACAGAGCGTAGCTATAAAAATGAAGTAGGTACTTTTCTTCTGTGTACAACGTACTCTGTGCTTTTTGCCACAAGCTAGGACTTCCCCTTGTGTTGTTAGTACCTACACGAAACATGCTGACCTACGCATGTTTAACATAAACTAACCGGAGAATCAAATCTGGACCCGTAATAATCGTTACGACTAATTTTCACAATATGTCACTAAGATCAAGTAAACTTAGGCGAATATATGTTTTTTTTTTAAATTATTCAGAGAAAGTCCTATAAACAAAGTAACCAAGAAATTTCTAGAATAATTTCTAACTAGAACTGCCAATGGAGGTCAGTTTAAGACAATTGTTCGTTGAACTTTTTTTTTTAGTCTGACATTATTTTATGCTACACTCCTTGCTTTACGATTAAGTTATTATATAACGCATATATTTTATATTTAAACTAGAGGTGGGTCGCTAATTCATAACAAGATGGCCCAAAGAATATAAAATTTATCAAATTACAAAATGAACACAACAAAATATGAAATATTGTGAAATAGAAACATAACGAGTGTATGATAAAAAAATTGTATTTATATATTTTTATATTAATCGCCGGACAACCAAATCACAAAATATCATATATAGACGGAATGTAAAAAAATATACATAAATATATAAATAAGAAGTAAGAAAATAAAACATTACATACAAAAATAAAATTTTCTTTTGTAACGGACAATATAATTTTTATAAGTATAAGGAATTTCATTATAGTCGGATTTTTTATTAGACGAAGTAAACTGACGTTTACTGTGTTGTCAGTTTTTGATGAAATAAAAATAGTGTTGTGACAAAGTGAACGATTGAAAAAACTCCTGAATTAATGAAATTGCCTCGATTGTCTAGTGAATAGTTAGTGTGCCGAACTGCCGATATCGGGCACGGGGTTCGAATTTTAGCCGTGCTTTGTACATACCAACGAGTTTTCGACGAAACATTATGTTCCTATGGTATCTACCTGTACTGAATACCGAGTGTTTTAAACATTAAGAAAAACATTGCGAGGAAGCTTGTAAGACTGTCCTATTTCCAATGCATCATATAGTTGAAACTATAGATGTATAAAATATAACAATAATTATAGGTACATAGGTAATGAAAATAAAAAAACTGATTGTAGTTACATACTACTAGTAACATATTATTATATTGGATCACTTTAATACAATTTTATTGTAAAATATAAATAATATTCTTTTATAGTTTGAAATTAATGATTAACTCTTCACACTCATTGTTCATTTATGTGATTGAACGAGAACTGAACGCATCACTATTACTTTAAATATAGCAACATTATTTTACAAAGTGACATTAGCTACTGTCAGCTGGCTTCGTCTAATTAAAAATCCGACTATAAGTATGTTATACCAATACTGTTGTATGGCTTCCACGTAATTTATTTGTAAAAACTGTTCACATTAAATTAGTACAAATTGCACCACATTATATTATTTCTATATTGACATAATTTATTCTCCTTATATACAATAAAGCCCACTGTGTGAACTTTGAAATGCATCTAAAACAGCGCAAACTCTGTGATATTTACTAACTGCGTCATAATATTCACTCGTATCAATCTCACGGTATCTAGGAACGTACGGAATCCACGCCAGTTCTCTCTAGCATTAAAACCTAAATAAGATTTGTGATCGGTTATTCTTATCAAAGGGGAGAATAGTCTAGTTGTACGGTGAGATGTTTGACGCCGGCTTCCCTGAAGATCCTCGCGACCTGGTCCGTCACGTATCGGGGGTCCACTTCGCGGGCCACCTCGAGCTTCATGGCACCAACGTGAATTTCACTGCAGAGAGTCCAAAAGTGCGGTTCCTGGACAGCATGCACGCCGGCCAGGCCCACGACGCGCGTGTACAGACTGGGCAACGCGCGCTCCAGAGAGGTCGGAGTCCGTTGCATGAGCACCCCGGCTGAGTCCCGCACTAGGGGTATGACACTCGCGGCGATCAGAAGCGCGATTGCCATTGAACAGATCGGATCGGCTCGCATCCATCCGAACGTCTGCATGAGGATAGCGGACACTATTACGCCGACGGAACCGAGCGTGTCGGCCAGAACGTGAAGGAACACCCCTCTCATGATGGCCGAACCCGCACCGGTGTGCACTTCGTCGTCGTGCGAATGCCCGTGGTGGTTGTGCGAATGTCCGTGCCCGCCGTGGGAGTGACCATGGCCGTGTCCATGACCGTGGTGGAACGCGTATATGCCCACCAGGTTCACGAGGAATCCGAGCACCGATACAACCAGCAAACGCTCATGTTTTACCTGAAAGTAAAATAGAAATTATTTTATATTTTCATTTTGAAGTTTAACTTGCGTCTGTTACACTATCAAGCAGTCTTAGCAACTATTGTAGTTAAAACGAAGGCCGTTCCGCAACATCGATTTTAGCCGATTTATTTTGAAATGGTTCTGCCAATAGTTACTTATTTACAAGCGTTCATATTTCATAGGCGATAGGGCATAGAAGCTTTAACTCTTGGGTAATTTTTAAAACGTTTTTATTAGCTCGACTTGTACATGTCTATAATTTTGAGTAAACTTCACAACGCGCGATTAGCTTAATAATTTTGACACGTATCAAGAACCGATGAAAATACTTTAATTATTTTACTTTGACCTTATATTTTTGTTTGGCTTGTTCTTAGTGTGTACACATATTTTTTTAATTAATTAATTATATTTATATCTTTGACTATATAGGGTGGGGAGTAAGGGGACATCGGAATGCTACCTTCACCGGCCCTATTGTCAACCCCACCTGCACGCACCGGATGGCGGCGGCGACCAACAGGTTGCCGTGGTGCTCCCTGCTAGAGAACGAACGGGGCAATGGCGACCGAGCAATGGCGGTATAACCATACACACCCGTCAGGACAACCTGTACGGAAGAGGCGTCAGAAACCTTGGGGATCAAATACCCCCTAAAATGCTGGTGCAGAAGGCAACGGGAAACCACTGCACTAATTTCCCACGAGAGTCATGAGCAGGTCGTATCCGACTGATGCATGACCACGATCACTCTGTCAAGAGTGTACGAATAGGAAGAAGAATATAGATCGGTAGTCCTAATTACGTTGCGATTTTTCGCATGCGATTCATTTTGTCATTTATAGGCCTATGTCATGTCCCGCCAAAAACGAAGTCAACCAATTTCAATGTTGCTCGATGAAAAAATAACAATCCAAAAATACGCATTTTTTAAATTCAATTTTATTGGACGAAAACAATAAAATTACACAATGATAGTGAATTGATCACGTACTGTAGTTCAATTTAGGCACGTGTTTTCACTGAAGACGTCGTCTGATACCGTTAACGCTGGACAATGGCGTCAAAAAATACGTGACAATATCTAAGTTTGGTTACGTAAATACGTACTATTTGTTAACGTAACGTAAATTTTGCAATGTAATTACGAAAACATTTTCAAATCTTGTGTCGGAAATACGTTCTCGTTCTCCTTGATAGACTGTGAGGCAGTGAAAGTTTGAGGAATTTAAAAAAATCAAAGTATTTGCCCAATGTTTCCCTTGTATGTATTCCCTTATTGTTTGCTATGTCGTTTTGCTTTTTTTTTCCTAACTAAGCTGATAGCCTTGAGAGGCTATTTCAGAGTAACCTTAACTAGTAGGTGAGCTCATGGAGCTCAAACCTGACGACGTTGCTAACACGAACACTAGTAAGAGCCGTGTATCGCAGAATTTACCACCGGATCGGAAACGCGACCCACTAAGATCCGGCGAGAAACTCAGTGGGCTGTGTCTGTCGGTTAATTTACTCGTCGAGCCCTTCGTCGCAAACGACGGGTTCGACGAGAACGATGACCGGTGCTTGAGGTACCCTGAAAGCACCGTTAGTGGATCGAGAGGATCCGAAATGACGGGTTTTGGGCGACGTCGACTGCTTTCCATTCTGTCCGCAGAATCGGGAATGTAGTTACCGGCGGCCACGAGGAGGGTTCTCGTATCGTGCCGCTTTATCGAAGTGCTCGTTTTGAATTTACTTTACAATAAATCAAGTTTTAGTAGTTAGATCAACACAGAGCACACTTTGTAATTTTAATGTTTAAGTTTATTCCACTAACGTTCATCAGAAATTTATAATTGATTTTCATTTTCAAGTGAAAAAACTTTAAAATCGCTGGATTAACTTGCATGTAGAAGTCTGCATATTTTGCATTTCATTTTGGACATACCTAAAAGCACAGTAGGAAAACAAGAGAGGTACAATCCAACACTCAATTTAATCTTGCAGACTAGATGCCATTCATTTTAAGTTGCTTGATTAATTAATTTGAAAATGTTTAACTATAATTTTTTTTCTTTAAAATTGAAATGCATTAAGGATATAAAAAAAGCCACTACAGATGGGCCATTGATGACAATCCACATTGTATTTGTAAGTGGAAACTCAACCACAGCAACACCACAAATTGATACTACCATATGCTTTGAGCCATAATGTTGAACATGTTAACATAATGCAGTATCTCACAATAGGCACTACAAAGTATGACATGATTTACTGGTCTGAATCTGTAAAATTGATTAACTTATCACAATAATCCTAATTAAACAATTTTCAATTAACTTTTAGTCATTCAATTGCAACCCATAATTCCTTGTTATAACTGTTGGTCTTTCTACAAAATTATTATGGTCATAGGTTGTATTTTAAGCATGCACCCTGCCTGCTTTCACCACAATCTGATGATCAACGTGTCTAAAGATTCCAGCAAATATTTAACACCACAACAGAGAGTTCACTCAAATATGCCAAAAAATAATTTAACACAGTGTGCAGTTTTTATCATTTGTAAGTTGTAGATAAAGTTGATGATGTTTTATCAAGTTTTATTATATTTATATCTAAAAACACTATCTGTATGTTGTGTAATTAATATTGATTGACATTCTTTTTATTTTATAATTAAAATTCAAATGCACATTCATGAGCTCCACAGAGTAAAGTCCATTACTCTTTTTTAACTCATTCGTAAAGTTCTAGGCTATTATTATTATTATTACTGCTTATATGGGTGGATGAGCTCACAGCCCACCTGATGTTAAGTGGTTACTGGAGCCCATAGACATCTACAACGTAAATGCGCCACCCACCTTGAGATATAAGTTTTAAGGTCTCAGTATAGTTATAACGGCTGCCCCGCCCTTCAAATCGAAACGCATTACTGCTTTACGACAGAAATAGGCAGGGCGGTGGTACCTACCCGTGCGGACTCACAAGATGTCCTACCACCAGTAGAAAGTAAAGTATTTGAAAAACAAATCTTGACCACTATAACAATAATGAAATAAATGAAAAGAATTATTGGTAAACTTCTCACCTCTGGTGGCTCTATAGCTCTCTCGACAGCTTCGCTCATAATGAAGAATGCGATAAACAAAAGAAATAATCCATTAACAAATCCAGCTAGTACTTCAGCTCTTGCATAACCATAAGAGAATCTTTCGTTGGACCTCCATTTTGACACCAGTGAAGCTGCCAACCCGGCAACCAGACCCGTGCAGTCGAAAAACATATGGAATGCATCTGATATAAGACCTAAAATAGAAAATAATTTTTAGTTCTGTTTGTTTGAGTTCACAAAACTTTTAAACGTGTATATGAAATAAGTTGTATATCAAAGATGTACTGCTGAAACTTAAGAAAAATAATGACATCACAGGCTTAATAGTGATGATGTCTGTTTCCAAATTTTATTACTATACAAGACAATTAATTCTATCTGGTTTGACAATATTAAAAAAGTAGGTTTATCTTATGCTTAAAGTAATATTACTGATGAAAGGTTCTATCTGTCTAATATAAGTTTAGGGAAAATAAGTTCATCTTACCTAAACTGTTTGTCCATACTCCGTAAAAGAGCTCTACGAAGGCAAATGATAAATTTAGTAATAAGAAAAGGAATAAATTCCTTGAATTCTTATCGGAATAAATTAACCGGAGCCAATTTTGAAACTTTTCTTTAATCCCGGAGATGGGACCACGGGACGGCCGTGTATCCTTCTGTATAAGTGGTAACATAGTATCTTCAATACTGCCTATTGTCTCGTCACAAACCTCACGTCATTTCATATCGATTCATTCAAAAATCACAAAAATTAAAAAATACACACTGTATACGTGTACCTTACGATCGGTACATAACCTCGACGATTATAATGATCAGAATATCTGATTTAATATTATTTTTAAAATAAATGTTGATTATGTATTCATTGAAGTTTTCAGGTCGCAATATACATGATCTATTAATATTTTCATTTAATTTTACAAAACTTTAAATTGTTCAGTTGTCGTGACGGCTGACGGTATCAGTCTCAAATATATTAAGTGTATAATCTATGGGCATCAGTGTGCCATTGTCAAAAAATACAAAAATGTCAAATCACTGTAATCTATGTTAAGTCAAATGGTCAAATGACATGGTCATGTTTTTATTTTACAAGTTTTTTACAAGGGGACAAATCCAAATACTTTACAGAAACCATTTTTTTTTTCAAATCTTAACAGATGCGGGAAGGGTTGACCTATGTGAGTTAGTCAGTGCAATACATCAATTAAACGCACTAAGAGCCTATCACTCATTATGATTTCATGAAATTCTCTTACTAAATAATAAAATAATTCTAGATTAAAAGTAATTAATTTAAAAAAAAAACGAAAACTGTTCAGATTTATTTTATTATGTTGTAAAAAAAAGTATATAGGATCCGTGGTAGACATTATCTTGTTAAACACCAAGTAAAACGAAGACACTTTTTGATTCCTGATTTAATCAACAATATGATAACTTAATTCACTTTGACACTTATTGAACCTTACCAGTACGTACAACAATCACTTAGTCACATAACGTAACAATAATATAGTAAGTGCACCGGGTAAACCCAGTCGAACGAATGTCAATTGAGTTTTTTTTTTCCCTACCTATGCCGATAGCCTTGAGAGGCTATTTCAGCTTCACCCTAACGTTTGTAGGTGAGCTCACGGGGCTCAAACCGGAGATTTGCTAGACCCTAGCAAGAGCAGTGCTTCGCAGAACCACCGGATCGGAAACGCGACCCACTGAGAAGATCCGGCGAGAAACTCAGTAGGCTGTGTCTATGGGTTAATTCGCTGACCGAGTGACCGGGTCCATTGCGAGGCACATACCGCCTTTTTATAACGGCCGGGGCACCTGGCTTATTTATGAGTCAATCCTGTTGCAAGTGCTGTTTTACGAGTGGAATGACACGGCCGGCGCACCTGGCTTGTGTATGAGTCACTCTTATTGCACGTGCTGTATAACAGAAATATCGTTAACGCCGTCAAGTATTTTAATTAGTTTAAGACTCAAACTTTAAGTCTCAGCAAATTTGTCCAAAAATAAAACTATTTCACTGGCAGTAAAATAATATGTATATAAATATATAGTTAATATATATTTGGAACGAAGTTCCTTACGGCAGGCTTGGAGGGGATAGGGATTTTGCTGCGCGACCGAACTGAGAAAAAATGTGATAGTAAAACCGTAAGAAAAAATCCGTGGAAAAAAGTGCGTGGAATAAAACCGTTAAATGAGACGTGCGCAGGCGCGACAGTCGCATACACAAGCGAGTATAATACCTTTCTCTTTCTCCCTCTTTCTTTTCGTTCTCTCATCCATTCTCTTTCTATTATTATTTCTATTTCTATTTTTCTATATCTATGTAATTTTATGTTGTCAAACAAAAATAAAGAGACATATATTGTTATTTTAATTGATAACTTGAATTACGATGTTTTTTTTTTTAAGTAATTTATTATTTCCTAAAATACTGAATATCCTAAATACTTTCTTGTACTTAAATAAAAACTAATCAGCCAAATTTTTAGAGAAAAATCAAGAAAACCTACATAAAATTGAGCAAGATTTTTTTTGCAATTTGTGTCGATTCCACATTAGCCGAAGGAACTTCGTTCCTACCTGGTGTCCCACGACACCACATATTACTTTTTTAATTAGCAATTATACATTTTTTTTATAGAACGTATAATACTTTACAGGGTAAAAACAATTTCACAGAAGTTGGGCGATTTTAAATATTCATATAATTTCAAGGTAGAGCTTGTCTCCGGTAAAATTTTAAAATTACATATATTTTGTATGATTTTTTTTTTTTTTTTTCTAATGTCACGCTATAAGTATTAGTTTTAAAGAACGTAATGTACACGGAGTCCTGTAAAGAGTAAAGCCCTAAAAGCATCAATCATTTACACCATCATACCTCGAACCACACAAAATACAATATGGAAGAGCCTAAGCAGTAAAATTAGCGCGCAAATTATCATTGAGGCAAATCAAATTACTACATAATTACTTGTAAGTCAGGTCACAGATGAGTCTACAACCGCGATAAAAGTAATTAAAAATTGCTCTTTCGTTATTTAGAACTAATATCTAAAACCATGAACAATAATTTCATTGCGTAGGTATTTAATTTTATAATAGTAAAGGACAAAGAAATTAATGTATTCTTTGTTCATATTTTTCAAAGGCTAAGTTTTGTTTTTTTCTTTTTCATTGTGTTGACGATTGCTTATGGTACTAATAACGAAAGCCATTTGATTGGTTATTATACAGCACCAACAACTCTTTGTCCAATGATGTTTCAAGAATTGAAAAATCCACACCAATGTAAATGTAAATGAAAGAGCACTTTCACAATGAGTCATAGACTTTCAAGTTGACACTCGTTTCCGGAAAGATTTTGATATTGTTTATGGATCTCCGTTTATATTTACTATGGCTAATATTATTAAAATTCAATATTTTAATGTTTCGTTTACTTAAATCATTTAATAATTATTAAATTATTTGCACGTGTTCCTTTAATAAATTCTATTATTTTTTTTCATTAAAAAAGGTTGCATACACTTGTTTAAAAAAATCTCCCGCCATCATTTCAAATTCATTCGACCGGAAATTCGTCTATAGATGCGTTTGTTTCCGAAAAGTGAACGTTTCACGAGTCAACAGCATCGTTTTTTGAGAAGTTCTAAGCGCTGTTTGCGACATTTTTCTTTCATTTATTCGTTATCCAATGTTATAAGTGATGAAATAACACGTTGTTAAGCGATTAATATTGATATTAGTGTTCATAGACGTTAAAAAAGTAATCGACAGATTACGATAAGCTAATATGGGCGACGAAAGCCACCCGAAAACTCTCTACGTCGGTAATTTGGACCCGAGTGTCACAGAAGTTTTCCTATGTACGTTGTTTGGTCAAATAGGCGATGTAAAAGGTTGCAAGATTATACGGGAGCCAGGAAATGACCCGTATGCATTTCTCGAGTTTACGTGTCACACGGCGGCGGCCACAGCGCTGGCCGCCATGAACAAGCGAGTGGTCCTCGACAAGGAAATGAAGGTTAATTGGGCGACGAGTCCTGGTAACCAGCCGAAGACGGACACTAGTAATCATCATCACATATTCGTGGGCGATCTTTCTCCAGAAATCGAAACAAACATACTCCGAGAGGCCTTCGCTCCATTTGGTGAGATATCGAACTGTCGCATAGTACGCGATCCTCAAACGCTCAAATCCAAGGGTTATGCTTTTG
Source organism: Bombyx mandarina (assembly GCF_030267445.1). Lineage (NCBI taxonomy): Eukaryota > Metazoa > Arthropoda > Insecta > Lepidoptera > Bombycidae > Bombyx > Bombyx mandarina. Next base: position 11,717,987 of record NC_143231.1, on the reverse strand, counting down.
TATCATTTGTAAAGAAAGCAGATGCCGAAGCTGCCATCCAGGCAATGAATGGCCAGTGGCTGGGATCAAGATCCATACGTACGAACTGGTCAACGCGCAAACCACCAGCGAAGGGTGTGAATGAAGGCGCGCCCAGTAGTAAGAGAGCAAAACAGCCAACATTTGACGAAGTTTATAATCAAAGCTCACCGACAAACACCACAGTTTACTGTGGCGGTTTCACAAGCAACATTATTACTGAAGAGTTAATGCAGAACACATTCTCACAATTTGGTCAGATACAGGACATCAGAGTTTTCAGAGATAAGGGCTATGCATTCATTAGGTTTACTACAAAGGAAGCTGCTGCACATGCCATAGAAGCTACACACAATACAGAAATAAGCGGTCACACAGTCAAATGTTTCTGGGGGAAAGAGAATGGAGGTGCTGAAAACCAGGTTTGTATGATTTGTGGTAATTAACATTACATAATTCCCGGTCTATAGCTTGCCCTTTCTAGAAATAAGTCTTAAATTGGGATATTACATTAGCTTGAAATGAGAATATGACTTAAAAAATGCTTAAGTGAACTAACAACTTTTAGAATCTGAAACAAATAATTTTCATTACCGACTACATTTGACTAACCCACATAGATAGGGATCTCATGGTCTTTAAAAAGATGATTTTTAGCAGTATTTTGAGTGGATTTCATAAGTATAATAAAATGCAATATATATCTTTCTGGAATTAAATAGATACTTGCTAAATACTAAATACATATTCTCTATCTTGGAAGGTTAGAAATTCATAGAAAAATGTGAGATTTAATTTGCATATGAAACAGCTGGCCTTTGCACCTGTTGTGGTCAAGTTTTTGCAAGACGATTTTAGCATTTTGAACATATTAAATTGTAATAATATGATCAGTTGGCTATTTTCCTTAATTTTTGAGAAATACAACATAAAGTAAAAGCATAAATTTGAAACCTGTTTTTATTAACAGTGTAAATAATAAAAATGTAAAATGTACACATTTTTGCATATAATTTCAAGTATTTTCTATAAATTGGAATTGTCTAATAATAGTTACATGAGAATAGCCAATGAATTGAAATTGTTATCCTGTTGCCTTAGCAACATGATAAAATGTATAGATAAAACTTCTAATGCTATATAGTGGAAATAATTCATAAACAATGTATTTATTAACCCACACCCATCCACCCCTAAACAAAAATAGCAATTAGTTGAAGTTAGGTTGTCAAGACCTTACCATAACTGCGCTAATAAAAATAATTTTATAAAAAAAATACAAGAATAAATGACAATAAACATCAACTGAATCTCTTTATGTATTTCAGTTTGCAGAAATAATGCACAAATGAAATTCAGGTCAATGCTATTTGTAAATTACAGACTAAATTCTTAGCAAGATGGTTTTTTGCTGTACATTAATGATAAATTTAAAAAACAATTAATGATAAACATACATTTGCTTACTTCAGTCATTGGACTTTCCTTTTTGTTAGTTGTTTGATTAAGGCAATTATTATAGTATGATATTATTACCAGCGTTACAACCACATTTCCTTTTTCTTAGTATAAATGGACAGGATGCTGATACATACTTACGTGGACTATGGATAAAAACAAATTAGGAACAAACAAATTATTAAATAATAAAATTTAATTAATAAAAACAAATTTTTGCTATCTATTCTCAAACAATTTTATTATGCTGACATTCTATTTTAGACGATGCATCAATTAGTTTAAATTTTAATCATGAAAACGAAATTCTATCTTATTATTTTATATTTAGGAATTAAACAATTCTATTACAAAGTCTAAGTACAATACTAAACTCGCAAAGGTGCCAATGTAGATAAATATAAAGATAATTACTGAAAATGATGCAACACTGGTATGACTTTTTAGTTTTTCCAAACGGCTTGAACTTAAAATGTCACATGAGATATAATGGCAAAAGTTAAGGTAGTGTTTAGCTGCTATTTGAATAAAACACAAGATTAGGTAGATTCTTGAAACATGAATTAAACTCATTACACTTAAACGAAAAATTAAATTGTCAATCGAAAGTTTGAATATTTAAACTAGTCTATTTAGATTATTTATTAATATTCGGAATTTTGGTCCAAAGTATTATTTCATATGCAAATTTAGTACTGAATTTAACACAAAAAATTAACAATTTTCAAGTTTAGACTGAACAGATAAATTTTATCAGATTAGTTATTTGAAATTGATAAAAAAAATTGTTGCAAGTTATATTAAATAGTGAAAGAAATTATCAGCAGAATATCACTTTCAAAAGAAATAAATAAAGTTATATAACAAAAATTTTAAGATTACAATAGAATACATTACAATACAATAATAGTTTGTTTAGATTATTAATATAATAAAAATATATCCTGAAAATATTGAATGGTACATAATTGATAACAGTTTTTTGATTATGTAGTAACTCTGTCCATTTGTAGTAACTTTGGCCCACAGGTTCGACACACGGCAGACTCGAACAGCACGGTCCCAGATCAGGTTATCTATTTGTGTTTACGTTTTGTATGTCAGTGGAATTTCCATCCAGAATTGTATTCATTATTAGTTCTTTTTTATTCCCCTAAGGGAGGAAGGGCTTTTGAGTCGTAATTTTATACAAGGGTTCTTGGAGTAGAATAAAAAATTTAAAGTACTTTTAATATGTAATGTTATCTACTTTATTCAGTCAATTTTAGATAATGTAGTCTAAATATATATATTTTAGAGGGACCCTTATATAAATAAGAAGTAGTGCATGATCCATTGTTAATTGTATAATATTTTTTGAGGGATTCCAAAGTCGTTTCGTCCCAGAAACATGTATTTTAGTGTATTTGTGTATTTATTAGAATTTTAATACTATCTCAAATGAGCTTTAGTAATTGTCATTGTTGTTTTTCAGAGCGGGAACAACTCGTCGGCGGCGCCTCCAGCGATGGGCGGCCAGTCCCAATATCCTTACCCGTATCAGCAAGGAATGGGCTATTGGTATGCTCAGGTAAATAAACCACATGTGTGTGCTCAGACTAAACAATATTAAGGTAATAAGTAAAGGTAGTAGACGCTGCAATCAAAGTGGCAAGTACTAAGTATAAGTTCTACTAGACATTTGTTTAAATATTGTTTCTGTCTAAAGATACACCATGCCTTCTGTTGCTGCTATACACAGTACATTGCGTTTTTGTGAAGTATAAATATGTATGTATACTGGTATTATTATAATAGTGTTTGTTCGTTTGTCCATTCATCACCTCAAAAAGAAGCAATGGATTGACAGAATTTTTCTAAAGTTAGTTTTTGGTCGGGATTGTCACATAGGACAGATTATGTAGTAGATAAATTAATTGACCTTGACCACACAGACGAAGCTGCAGGCAATAGTTAATTAGTTATTTACTGCCTTTGGGAATTCTTTCCACAGTATTTGCTTAAAAATTGTCAAACTCATGTAGAGTTTTGTTTTGAAATTCAAATTTGATGTTGCTATGTGATTAATAACGTTATCAAGTGTTGGACGTTATCGCTGATTAGTAAAGTGAGACCATAATTGTTTTTATCCCGTCTAATGATGTTAAATTGTTTGTTGAGGTCAACAAATAAGGAAAGATTTCTTTATAATTATGTGGGCATTGTGGTTTCATGTATGTTTGTAGAAATCTAGGCTGTTACAAAGTGATGTCGATACAGCAGTGTATAAATGTTTCCTAACCCTTTTAGTGCTGAGTTAATTTTCATACATATTTTGCAGATTTTCGATAGAAAAAAAAAGTACCTTATAAAAAACTAAAGCTAAATTCACAGCAAAATAATTAAAATGATTATTTATAAACGTTAATAACTTATTTAAAACGTTATACGCGCGTGCGCTAAGATACATCCGTTCAAGTCAATATCTCATCCATATAATCAAACTGCGCATATAGTCGGTATTTCGACGCTCCGCATTTTATACGCATTAATAGATAATAGTCGATCTATCGACTATTCGCGCTCAAAGAGTTAGTACAGAGGGCGATGTTTTTAAAAACTTCATTGAAATTCACTTTAATCGTATATTTCTTTTATCAGCTTAGGCTGTGTCCATTGCGTGTCTGTCAGGTCGATGTACATATTTTTTTGTAATGATAGAAGGATTACTGAGGGCCCGGAGGCCTTTCCAGTTTCACTAGGACAGGTGGGGGATGTACATAATAATAGGTGTGTCTGTAGCCTGAGTTCTGAGTTGTTTTTATTTCAAAGTAAATCCCTACTAAGCCAAAGTCGGCCCCTTACAGTCGAGGTAATAAAAATGTGCGTAATCATTGTTGGCAAATTGTTTTTTTGATCCCGCATCATGGGTTCATTTTTGAGGGACAAGTTGCGTCCTTTCTTCTTTTAGTCGTTGAGGTCTTTGCATCGCGGCCAATTGCTAGTGCTGACGAGCGCACTGCTGCTTGCTCACCGAATGATATCACGTCATATATCAGCATTCGACTCTGTTATAACAACACATTTGATGCTAAAGTTTAAAATCAAAAAAATAAGAAAACCGGTTATATTTTATTTGTTTCGTACCATGACTATCAGCAATAAAACGACAGGTGCACAAGGAAAAACACTGTAACTCAGTTTTAGCTCAATATCCTTTGCAAGATTAATTCCATGAATGTGTCGAAATATAACTATAATAAAGACTGGGTTTTTTTTAAACAAATTCTCCACGTATCTCAGGATTTTTAGTTAATTATATTGTATTGATTGGCTTAATTTTACTATTTTTTTTAAATAATATTTGGATTGATGATGGGGATATTGATGGGTGAATGAGCTAACGGCCCATCTGATGATAACCGCGTCGACCACTGTGAGAAGAGATCGCGACTAGGTTCTGTAAAGTCTCTCCAAACCTTCAATTCGGAACGGTAGGATTCTGTTACCTACCCGCGCGGGCTTACAATTATCACCAGTAAAACTAAGTAAGTAAATTAATCGTATTTTTTTTTGTAAATCTTAAAAAGCTTTATCTATACAGTACTTGCTGACATCTAGGAAAGTACTTGCATAATATAATAAGTATTAATAAAAACATTAACCAAGGATATGAGAGCGCACGTTATAATAAATTTTAATTCAGAAACTGAATTGAATTTAAATCGATTCATTGTATGCTCGAGTGAAAATAAGCATTTTTCTTAATCGTAATATACGATTTTATAGTTTTAAAATTGGTTTTTAATTTGAAAAAAAAAAAAAAAAAAACAATTTCAATGCATCAAAAACAACGCGTCAGCTCAATCTGATTTAATGTACTACATCGAACAATATTCATGCAACGTTAAATGTAACTAATGAATTTGTGGATTTAATTAGCTTAAACAGGAAATCTCTCGTTAGATTGATACAATGTTAGGCAGCGAATTGACTCTGCCTCTAGCATTGGAGACGTCCATGAGCGACGGTAACCACTTACCATCAGGTGGGCCGTATGCTCGTCTGCTTACAAAGGCAATAAAAAAATCATGTACGTTTTGTAGGTAACCGGGAATTTTCGAAATTGAAAGTACATGATATTTTTTTTTAATGACCTCTTGTGCTTGAAATAATTAAGGCGCGAAAAGAATTGTCTCTATACTGTATTCCAATTACGAAGTCTCTTTTGACACTTCATAGAACATAACTCTTCATGTTTCGAATAATTTGAAATAATAATCATTTTTTGTTCATGGTCGTAAACATCATTTAAAAAACACACAATCAATCTGTTTGTGTGAATTATATACAATTAATTCACACAAACACACAAGAACATAATAATCACATCTGTCTCATGGGACTTCGTAATGGGAATAGAGTATAGTGAAATTGATTCTAAAAATGCTGTTTCGACTGAAATAATTGATCCCTAAAATAACATAACTGGGAATTGCGATAGGAAAAGCTTCACTAGCGTCAATATAAATTATGACAGTCAATTCGAGCACCGAAGAGGAATTGTTTTACGGCGCTGATATATATAAAACGTTGTATGTCCCTACTGTTTGATGTTAATACGTGCAAATTTGGGGCCATTGACCACAAGTGAACACGCGTTAAATGCTATTTTCCATAGCTAGAAAAGTCAAGTGTTGTTCAAATTTACCTTTGCTACTTTCGATGTTTGATCATCCTGTCTTTCTAATAATAATACTTTTTGGCGACATTTGATCTTCTTCCGGAGTACTACATTATCCATTTTCCTTTTACTGTTTTTTTTTAACACTGGCCCTAGCAAGAGCAGTGCTTTGCAGAATCTGCCACCGGATCGGAATCGCGACCCACTGAGAAGATCCGGCGAGAAACTCAGTGGGCTGTGTCTGTGGGTTAATTTACTAGCCGAGACCTTCGTCGCATGCGATGGTTTAGGCAGGGACGGTGACTGGGCCCTTTACTGTATTTCAAGTTGACTACGCAATGTATAATAAACAAAAATCAAATGTTGCTGAATCTGTGAGATGGAGACTTTGGTTGGACAGTTGTCCTCGCCTCACACTGAGGCCACACGAATTATTAATCTTATACCTTTAAACGAGCAATTCTTGCATATTAATATATATATATAATCTGAATCTCGGAAACGGCTCCAACGATTTTCATAAAATTTAGTATACAGGGGATGTCGGGGGCGATAAATCGATCTAGCTATGATTTATTTTCAAAAAATGTTATATTCGTGTTTTCAATAATCAACTTTTCCCGACATCTATTGGCGAATAGTAATACTATTTTTCTTAATTGAGGGCAACTAACTTTAAAGACACAAAAAGATGGCGTTATCAAAAAAAAAAAACATCATCTGGTATAAATTATGTTCTGTCTCATTAAACCACATATATAGAAGCAAGATTGTATTCATTCCGATTATTACATAAAGAATAATTCTTATATTTAACTGACACGTAAAAGAAACGACACAAAAGAGATGAAATATGGTCGTGTCGTACGCTAGGCGCTTGGAACGAACGTCGATTTGCATATTGCCAGATCCGTGCTCGTAAAATTGGAATTTTAATTTTCCTTCCATTGTATAACGACTGACTGTGAAGAAAGTTTCCTGATTACGTTAGTCGAAGTGACAAAGAAATGTTTCACTTTTGTTTTAAATTGACATAGTTAGTGGCATGCCGGTGACGAAACTGTGTCACTAAGGAATATACAACCAGGTACCTACTCCGTGTGGTTGGTTATTACCTCGCATATCAAAATCACTAAGTGATGATAATTACAGTTGTAACCATACTGAGATACCTTAGAACTTATATCTTAAGGTGGGTGGCGCATTTACGTTGTAGATGTCTATGGGCTCCGCTAACCACTTAACACCAGGTGGTCTGTGAGCACGTTCACCCATATAAGCAATAAAAAAGTAGTATATATTTCTTTCATGAAAAAGTTGGGATATGTGTTTCGACCCAGTCATCTGAATCAAGGAGGCTTTTCGTCAGAGTTCCAAAAATATGTAAAGGTTTTGGTAGTCCTCTATTATTTAAACAGACTTCACATACATGCAATTTTTTATTAATACATATACAGAATTAATCTTTATCACAAATATTTACCAAAATTAATTTATTTGTCTAATTTCAACTAAACTTTTTGATTGAACGTCGTAATTCAACGTTTTGATGTCTTTTTCTTTTAAATTTGAATGCTAGTATCCTGTGCTTAAAACAAAAATCAGCCTAGATTATACAACTAAAATTATTTGTAGCCATTGTAACAATTATGCTTGCAAATAATCAACACTTGTACAATTTATATAGATGATTCTTTTTTTTTTCACGTAAACATTGTCGTCTCACAGTCGAGGCGAACAAAGTAATATTGTTTCCCATATAATTTCCAGGGTTACCCTGCGTTACAGGGCTACATGGCTCCCGGGTACTACCAGCAGTACGCGGCCGCGTACAGCAACCCTCAGGCCGCCGCGGCAGGTAAATATTCTTATCTATACTAATATATAAATCTACAGTGGTTTTTACGGATGTTCCGTTATAACTACTGAACCAGGCATCCGATTGACTTGAAACTTGGTATCCGTGTAGAAAATACGTGTACTTAATGGATAGGCTAATATTTATATTAGTGTTGGACTCCCTACACCAGTTGCGGGGGCGTTGATGATGACAATCTTTGTGGGGGTGAGAAATAATAATTTAATTTTAAATGCCCAACGAAGCGGACAGGTACAGCTAGTATTCTTATAAACTAATATAATTCACACATAAAGAGCTATAATGTCACTTATGCGATTCTTGTTAAACCTAAACTGAGTTTGAAGACTACCCTAAGGCTATCCTTTAGGATAAGACGTCCGGTGCATTCGTGTTGAGCGATGCACCGGTGTTCGAATCCCGCAGGCCAGTACCAGCTTTTCTAATGAAATACGTACTAGAAATTTTGACGGTTGACTTCCACGGTGAAGGAATAACATCGTGTAGTAAAAATCAAACCCGCAAAATTACAATTTGCGTAATTACTGGTCGTAGGACCTTTTCTGAGTCCGTGCGGGTAGGTACCATCGCCTTGCCCATTTCTGCCGTGAAGCAGTAATGCGTTTCGGTTTCAAGGGTGGGGCAGCCGTTGTAACTATACTGAGACCTCAGAGATTATATCTAAAGGTGGGTGGGTGACAAAATCTCAAACTGGGCCACCGGCTGTACAGTATAACTGATAGGTTGCTGGTATTCCTGAGGCGGAGTAACATTTGTCTATCTGGAAAACAATCTTATGAATCCGGGGTTTCCCAATGGTGGGCACAACGACAAGTGAAAATAAATCTGACGACACAGCAAACCGTTTCTTTCGCGGACATAATTTGGGAATAATTTGGAAACAACTGTCCCATTTTATATGAGCCAGGTTAACGTATACTTCCACATCCGAATGTTCTGTATATTTCTATTATAAATGAAATTTTGTCTTTATTGAGTTCCGTTTTCGTGTTGAGTCCGTTCGAATCATTATTACTGTTTCGTCTATTTCCGCTGTGAAACATGTGCTATTCTAGTTTGAGCCTTATTTCAATTTTATTAAAATCGATGTAATGCTTACTGGACAGAATATGGAGCATGGACTTGTAACATTAACATGCTTCGGAGGTTTGGTACCGGACAGATAAATTATAGTTGCATATAATATATAATATTCGTATACACACGAGTAAGCATTGTAATTTATTAATATGCACAAGGAATAAACGTGATAATGTTATTGTTCCAGCGGGGTACCGCATGGGAATGGGCGGTAATGGCGGCGGCGGCGCCGGGTGGGGCGGCCCCTCGCAACCTCTCATGTACGCGTCGGCCGCCATGCCCTCCGCGCAGTACCCCTCCCAGTAGCAAGGCCGCACTCCCCCGCCCCCCGCACCACCGCCCCTCGTCGCCCCGCACACCGAGCCACCCCTCTGTCGGTCACAGAGGGACAGACTATGACGACGCGCGGCGCCGCCGTGACGTCACACCGAACGTTATGAGAACATACAGCAATACCTCTAAGACTGTCTTACTAATGTATCTAATGTATAATGAAAGATGATATTTTCTATAAAGCTAGTCAGTTAATTTCTTCTATCTGAACTGATATTGCAGTGGAATTTGTATTCGATGACGTCAGCGAGCCAGTCTGTTTCGCAATGGGACTGTAAACGAATATCCGTGAGTTAGACACCGCTAGAAGTCGATTTGTGAAACGCAGTCTCTGCGAGCGACGCCGCGCCTCCGCGAGAGGGCGCCGGCTGCGGCGGCGAGACCTTCATAGATAGGACATAACGAAATAAATTATAATTTTTTAAAGAGGTTATTATGAGGGGATCTGTCGCGTGTGTGGACTCCTGTACATAAGGTTGATATTTATTGCGGCCGGCGGACGCGCCGCATCCCTGGACTCTGCTCACCAGACCGATACGCATATTTATATTAAGTTCACCGTAAGTTGTTTTGTTTGACCTGAATTGTTATGATTTATTGTAATGGCAAACTGATATGTCAATAAAGAAGTGGGTCTGGGAATGGATGTTTGATTTGTCGTATAGACTATAATAATAATAATTATAATATGAAACTGTATTATGTTTTGGGTCCAAATTTTATAGATAAAGAGCGATCCGGGTCCTTGTGATTTAAATCCACGTAGATAGTGGCGATCGAATGGAGAAAAATTGTAAATTCTTTTATTCTAAAAGGTCATTTTGTAAAAGGAGAAATAAATAATTTAAGTTACATATTTTTGGTTGTTGTTTGTATTATTGATAAAATTTTGATCCCTCAAAAACATAATCCCGAAGACGATCGTCTGAAAACAATCGGTTTTTGCATTTCAAGTGCCCATTGAGATCTCTTGTTATTTGTAAATTATATACCGACTCAGTTGAATTAGAAATTGCTGAGCATAGATAATACGCATTATTGCTGAGACTTGTGTTTCAAGAGAGACGGCATTCATATTCACATATGTGGTCCCTGGGCTCAAGTAGGCAATTAGTTGGATGCTCGTTTTATAGGTTGCAGTGATCGTGGCTCTAGGAAGCTACTCAATGTACATCTCTTCTGTTAGAACTACCATGATCTAAATCCTATTAGGTAAACCGAATTATTCATCTGGCATGGCCTTAACTTTTGGAAGCGACTCATCTTTAAGGCGTTTGGTCTTCGGTGTAAATCAGTTTGGTCATCGCTTTTGTGTAAACAGATGCTTTGTTATCATCGATGGGCGGACAAGCTCAGTCAACCTGGTGTTAAGAGGTTACCGGAGCCCATAGACATCTATAACGTTAACCTCGCCACCCGTCTTGAATCCTGTTTTACAGTACAACAGCTGGTCCATTCTTGAAACACATTTACTGCTCTTACGGCTCACGGCATAAATAGACGGAACCTACCCGAGCGGGCCTACAAGACTCCCATCAGTGAACTCCAGTCTTATCAACATATAAATTACTTATCTTCTCACTGATAGTAGTGTAAGAGCGGCTGTGATTTACTTTCGGGTGCAACTTCGCTTTTAAACGCTGTTAAGAAATACCAAAAGATGTTACGTTTGGTAATTACGTACCTAATGTGCGTTATTGCTGCGTCATTCCGCCGCTTACGATGAAAGGTTGGAATGAACAAAGTGAATCAAACATGAAAGTCAACACCTACTACAGACCACCTACTCACATGTTAGAATTCAAAATATTTGGAATTCGTGGAGTACTCGTAAACTGAAAAATCTTTTAGATTCTGAATTGCATCAACAAGCTGTAGGTATAAAGATGTTTTGTTAAAAGTTGATTTATTTTAAGTAGGAATGCATTACCTTTAGGTATATTTAATTAATTATCACCTTCACCCACTTGCTGACATTAAAACACGTCTTTTCATAATTTGAATTTAAAGCGGGAGCTTTTCAACTGTGACGTGAAAATTGCAATGACAGTGATCTAAAAATAAGAGGGACGCGAAGGCGCGGCATCGCGGCGCTCGCTTGGGCTTCAGTCGAGCAGCAGCCGTCGCGAGTGAAACCCGAACGATAACACGAGCATTAACCATGGTATACGAGAGTGACTTCTACACGACGCGTCGGCCCTACAGGTCCACATACAGCGTGACGGTAAGTAGGCGCCGCCGCCCTCTAACCCACCGAGCGTGCCTTGTACCTCGCTCCACTATACCCCGGGAGCCGGACGCCCCTCGCACCAACTCGACCCTCGTCATGATCCTACGACGACAAGTCGCCCCAGTCACATAGGCGTACTCTTTTCAGTTTTGTTCATTCGTGTCCGTCAACGGGACAGCTAATTGTCGTCTTCCCAAGTTAATACTTGCCTCCGTTTTAGAGTTCGCTTGTAAACACGATTGCTTACGTTAAGAGAGCCAGTCTGACCTCGACTATTTCGTCCTAGTCCGCTATGGACGTTCTTGCGTGTCGCAAGTGGGTCGTTCCGTGTCGAGGCGCAGAGTCGGAAAGCTGAGCCACCTAGCGCGCCAAATATAGCCACGGCTGGAGTCGCGCTCGGCCGACTAACGGGGAATTCTCCGCTTGCAGCGGTCGACGCTCGGGGACTGGGAGAAGGTGCCGTTCGTGCCGCGGCCGAGTCTCGTGCCCGACCCGGTGACGGCCTTCGGGCGGCGCACCAAGCCGGGCACGCGCGCCTCCGTGTTGGACCCCGTCACCAAACAAAACATCCCGCCGAAACCGGAGTCGAAGTTGGCGCCTCTCGCGCCTTACGTATCTCCGCGCGAACAAACGCGCGCGCGTGTGCTTTCTACCGTTGGACAGCGGGAGCGCATGTTCGAGGCGGACCCTCTGGGCACGCCGCGCGACCACATGGACGTGCTGCTCGCCCAGGCGCACGGTCGCCCGCTGCACGCGGCGCATCGTCACGTTTACTACAGTAACTACGCCACGTACTGAGAGGACTGCGCGGTGGCAGAGTCGTTCGTTGTCGTGTGTCGCTTTCGCTCGCTAGAGTAGGTAATTGGTCGGGTCGGTGCGAGGGCGGGCGGCGTTCGGATGGCGATTAAGGACGCGGTTGTTGCAGACGCCGCGGCACTACGTGGTGGTGGACCGCGACCCGATCGCGCCACGTCGTGCCGAGGAGCAGTACTCGTACTCGTACTCGAGCACGAGCCAGCGCTCGGCGGGCAGCGGCCTGCCTCAGCGCAGCTCGTACAGCAACACGGTGGAGCGCCGCACCGGCAGCGGCCCCGGGGGCTACTCCTACACCAGCGAACGCTCCAGCAACCTCGGCGGTCCCGGAGGCTACTCCTACTCGTCCACCAGCAGCGGCCGCCTGCCCTACGGCACCACTTACCGTCACTACTCTTATCGCGTTTAGCGTCCCGGCTCCCGACCAGCCCCTAGCCTGTCCTAACTCCTAACCCCGTCCCGGCACCCTCTCTTGTAACCACATAATCAGTATTCGCTGTAACGCAATGTGATCGCTCTACTTTAATAGACAAGTGGACGTGGATCTAGCTTTCTATGTAATTTATTATAGTTAAAATTATTATTTATGTGATTTAGACTGAAATTTAATAAAGCTTGCGACTTTCTAATATTCCTTTTTTCTTTGTGTTTCTGTTCCTGACTTCTGACAGATCGATGATGAGCGCGATCTTTGTCACTAACAAATGTTTCCTAAATTTTGTTGGCTACACTTTTACGATTAAAAAACATACAAAGATAAACTCTATAACTGTTCAACGAAATTACAAACTCGGAACATATCAAGAATTTCCTCATTTACGTATGCCAACACGAAGTTAGCAAATTAAAATTATACAACAATTATGTAGCTTTAGACATTTATTTTATTACAAATTCAACAAATGGTTACCTAGTAAAATAAAATAAAATATGTTGACAACTATTTAGATACACAAAAATCGGATAAAAGAATAGTGAGAGGAAAATTAAACACGCCCTATAGGTATTTTTTTTTTTAATTTATTGAAAGCATTGGCAAAACGGCCATCAGCTTAATTTTACTTAATTTTAGCATATACTTAATTTTAGCATAATTTTACAAAAAAATTGAACATGAACTAGAACTTATGCGCTATAGGTATATATAGAGCACAGATCATATAATAAACAAACGAAGGTGTTTACACATCAAAAAATTGTACCAACGGGAATATTTCGCAGCAGCCTCTGTCTTCAGTGTACTACCTATCGTCTCTGCTCCCGTACTATCATATCCCGTACATCGATTACGTGCCGAGGCTCTCGCAGGTGAGTATCGAAAACGATTGTAAATTCATCAGCAGATGTACATAAAAATTCATTTACATAGCTGTAGAAATCTGCTGTATCGAGCACCGCTGGATAAGCTAAGCACAAAGAGCACTGCTTTCAGCACGACCTCACATGACTCAGCATGACTCATTTTGCTCCTGAAAAGTAAGATATTGTAAATGGTCCCTTGATCTCTACCATAATAATATAATCTGGCAAAAAAGCGTTGACTTACTCTTTTGATTATTAGTGTGAATAGTAACATCATCGGTGTGTAGATAAACCTAAATAGGAAGGCCATAATTATATATTTAATAGATGTAGATTATGTATAAAGATTACTTTACAATTAGTTAGTGAAGTTGTCGTGGTTTCGGTTGAAATGCACACTTACGTATGACTTGCACGGTGAAGAAATAACATCGTGCTATAAAAATCGAACCCGACAACATCATAATTTGCGTAATTACTGGTGGTAGGGCATCTACTACTTACAGGCATTGTACTGTAGAAACTGAGATTTAGAGCTCATGTGTTTCAAGGTGGGTGGTAGCATTTACGTTGTTGATGTCTATGGGCTCCGCTAGCAGTCACCGGGTGGGCCGTAAGCTTGTCTATTGCCCTAAGCAATAAAAAAGTTAGATTCTATTACGAAGAATACTTAAAAGTTTCTTTATTTAGTATATTTTTTATTAATAGGAAACCAATATTCGACCATCGATTTTCATGCGAAAATTATCTATTAGGTACTATGTTACTGAGTCTGACTATGGTCGAAATCGGTATCTTTGTAAAAATATTTAGTATTCGTGTGGTGTATACGGTAGGTACTTGTTGTTGTCTTGTACATAATGTGTTTCCGATACCCGAAAATATCTCGAGGCCGCATAACGTGGAAATAATAAAATTTTAACTTAATTTCGAATATCATAGAGTATCAATAGATAAATAAAATGCCTATCTATTACAACTATCTAACATACTCAAAACATATACTCATAAACATAAACATACTTATATAATTATAACGTATTAAGACGAATATATTGGACGTATTTTTTCAAACTTGAAAAATATCGACTGTGGGCTGTTTTGAGATCATGTCTGGTTGTTTACTACAAAAGATCACATATTAAAATTTTTGTGTGTTTGGGATAATCTTCGAACGGATTAATCCAATTTTGACCGACACACTGGTAAGTAGAAAATTTCATGAAAAATATTCTAAGCTGCTTTTTATTTGGAAAAATATAAACGGTTTCCTTGTAATACCTAGATATTATTTTGTTAAACGAAATTATGAATACACAAAGCTAGAAGAAATAATTTTATAACTTCAGAGTTCACCAATAATTTAATTTTTAAATTATTATTTAGCTCAATTTTGAATAAGCATTCCTTTAACATTCACCGTTTTGTAAGAGCCGTTGTGGTAAATTTTTATTCATTAAAATTATGAGAGTTTTGTCACTAGTTCGAATGTCGCGACCCGAGGGATTGTATATGTAAAAAAAAACGAATAAAAACATTGTAACCTGTTTTGATTTTGTATAATTAAAAATGAGTCATCAATTTTTGGCTATGAGGTTATAAAATCGTGTTTTATCGTATTTCTCAAGCGTCCAGACATTTTTAATTCGGGTTTTCGGGTCGAGGCGGTTCATTTCAAATTAGATTCTTGTGTTACAATTTCAATGGGATGTGTCTTCAAGGACCGCTTGAATACAACGAGGTTAAAAATGTGTTCGGCTTAAAAATCTTTGTTGGATTACTTTATTTTCTTTTAAATTCATCACTCGCTTACGTTTTTTTTAAATTACGAATTTCGGTGAACTTGCTCATGCCTCACCCGTAGAAAGCGACCACCGGGGTCCTTTAACTTTATAACGGGAATGCCGCCACCTACCTTGAGATCAAATTAGAATCAATCTTAATGTTTAAATAGTTCTTCTACCCGTGAGTATTCTAGTTTAATTTATGGCTGTTCGAGAATGGCTTACATTCTCAATTGAATATTGTTAAATTCGTCAAACAGCCCAGATTATTAAAAATTATTCAATAAAGTTTGAAATTTTCGTATTTAAGACGTACAGACGTGTACAGACGTCTGTCGGGTTTGCTAGTTGTATTATTATATAACGGCTGTGCCACGCTTTAAGCGGGAATGTAATTTTTCAAAATAATTTACGCACACTTTTTACTTTCAACATACAAACATGTATCGTCTCATGCATGGGGAATAAGATGTCAATAGTTTTCAGTTGAGATTAAACTGTGCAAAATAAAGCGGTCAATTTATTTTGCTATTTAAAAATAAATCTAATTTATTGTAACGAATTATACTGTTGATAAAGTTAAGTACGTATTTTTTAATCCTTCGTGATTTAAGATATAAATACGTATCGTCTTATGCATGGAGAATAAGATGTCAATAGTTTTCAGTTGAGATTAAACTGTGCAAAATAAAGCGATCAATTTATTTTGCTATTTCAAAATAAACCTAGTTTATTGTTACGAATTATACTGTTGATAAAATTAAGTACGTATTTCTTAATCCTTCGTGATTTAAGATATA